>NC_044043.1:83865541-84183917 GCF_901765095.1 Microcaecilia unicolor | reverse complement strand
TTTTTTTCTCTGAAGGGCAGATGGCTGAGGATTTTGATCAGGTTGATTCAGGAGCTGAAGCTCTTTCAATGGAGGAGCACCCTGAGAATTTTCCATAAAGAGGATTTACAGAAGCTCATTTCTAATTTCCACTACCTTGTGTTTTGAGGAGCAGGAGTCCCCTGCTGTAGAGGGATGGAGGTTGACCTCGTGAATGGCATTCGAAGGCCAGGTAAGACCTTTCCTATGCACCAGGATATTAGGGATATTAACCACAGTGGGATGTGCCAGATTCTGCCTTTCATCCCACTAAGTCTATGGTGTATCTTCATCCGGTTCCGGACTCCGATAAATCTCTTCTGAAGCCGCTGGTGGTGGACGTTGTAGTCTCTGCTGTTACTAAAAGGAATACGGTTCCCGTGAATGGCTGTACTGCCCTTAATGATGTTCAGGATCGCTATATAGAATCGAGTAGCTTTAATGTCTCTGCTTTGGCTGTGCAGGCAGCTATTTGTGATTTCTTTCGTAGCGATCTTGCTTTCGGTGGTCTGAGAAGGTGTTGGATTGCTGTTCGGATGATTTGTTGGCTATAGATACAGAAGTGACTTGAGATGGGTTTGGCCTTTTTGGCGGATGTTTTTCTATGATTTTGCTGAGAGCTTCCTCTGTCTATGGTTTTAAGTGTGGTGGCATGTAGGTCTCTTTGGCTACGGGGTTGGTCAGCAGGTGCGGCTTGTAAGTCTAAACTTAGTAGATTTCCTTTTAAGGGTTCTCTGGTGATGAACTAGACTAGCTGGTCTGCAATCTGGGAGAGACTAAGAGCCAGAGATTGCCTGAGGATCACCCTAGAGGTTTTGGGTGTGATGTAGTCTTGGGCTGCGGTAGGGGCTGAGATTTTGTCAGTATAGACCAGGCAGAGTGGCTCCAGTTCAGCGGTCCAGGTTCTTTTCAGAGGACTCGGTTCTTTCAGGGTAATTGAAGAGGAGGTAGGGAAACAGGCACCTCCTTCCCGTTTTCCTCTCGTCTTCAGCAATCAGGATTTGCGGGCCCAGCTGCTGATTCCCATCAGAACTCGCTTAGCGCAGTTTTATTGGAAGTGGGCCCAGATGACCTCCGACCAGTGGGTTATAGAGGTTATTCATTCGAGAAGGTACGCTTTAGAGTTTGCATGTCCTCTGCCAGACGCCTTCTTGGAGTCTCCCTGCTGCTCTTATCTCAAGGCGAGGGTGGTCAGAGAAACTCTTTTCCAAAGGCTTTTTGCCCTTCAAGTAATTTGTCCAGTTCCCTCTTCAGAGCTCAGACAGGGTCAGTATTCTAATGAAGGTTCTTTTATATCTATCCTAGTTCTTAAGGCAGTCAGTCATTCTCTGTGTCGTCTTTTGTATGGAGACTCTGCGATCGGTCACTGGCATTCGGGCCGGAGAGTTTTTGACTGCGCTAAATCTGACAGAGGCCTATCTGCACATTCCTATTTGGACCACACATCAACGTTTTCTGTGCTTTGCAGTGATGAGCAAGCATTATCAGTTTTGGGCACTGTCCTTCGGTCTGGCGACAGCCCCTCATACATTTACCAAGGTGATGGTGGTGGCTGCAGCTCTCAGAACAGAGGGCATTCTAGTTCATCCTTACCTGGATGATTGATCAGATCAGTCATATCAGGAGATTGTTCAGGTCACGGACCGAGTGGTACGCTTCTTGTAGTCCCTAAGTTGGGTAGTCAATTCTCAGAAAAGTTGTCTTCAGCCGTCTCGGTCACTAGAGTACCTGGGGGTGTGCTTTAATACTTGGCAGGGTCAGGTTCTTCTTCCCCTGGTCCATATCCTGAAGTTGCAGTCTCAGATTTGCCTGTTGTTACAGTCCTCTGTACTGAGTGTAAGGGATTATCTTCAAGTACTGGGTTCCATGGCGGCAACGATAGAGGTTGTGCCCTGGCAAGGGTGCACATGAAGCCTCTTCAAAAGTCTCTGCTTTCCAGGTGGTCTCTGCAGAGGAATTCTTTGCAGTAAAAATTGTCCCTCCCAGCGCAGGTGATGGGCGGCCTCTGCTGGTGGCTCCAAAGGGAATGCCTTTAGATCAGCTGAGATGGATAGTGGTCACAACAGATGCCAGTATCGGGCTGGGGAGCTCACTGTCAGGGGCAGTATGCTCAAGGTCTTACTCGATCAACCTTTTGGAAACCAGAGCAATTCTGCTGGCTCTCCAGGTGTTTCGCCACTTGCTGTTGGGTGAATCAGTTCGCATCATATCAGACAATGCCACAGTGGTGGCCTATATCTGTCAACAAGGGAGGACAAGGAGGAGTCAGTTGGAGTGGGGGGGGGGGGCAGGGGTTGAGAGGAAAACCTACAAATATTTATTTAAAGTAGTTCTGCAAAAAAAAAACTGTAGCTAAGTTTCCTCAGCAACAATGTGAAAGACTGATATCAAATTATAGGAATTGCTTGGTTTCAATTATTGCTGCTAAAGATGGTGCTTGAGGAGGGAATTACCTGTATCACCCATGTGAAAAGTAACTTTTGTTGTTTATATAAATGACACAATTTCAAAACTTTTGGATTTTACTCTGGTTCCCTTTGCCTAATATTTGTTTTAAAGATCAAAACTATTCCATGTAGTAATAGTGGAAATCAGGAGGAGGGTCAACAGCCTTTATCACAGCATTGCATGTAAAAGCTGCATCAACTTCTGTTCACTCAGGGATTCATTGAAACATACAGTGTCAAACAAGGGTGTCAAAACATAAACGTATGGCTGTACATTGCTAATTTTAACTTTAAAAACATCTGTAGTGAGGCAAGAGTAGGAAATAACTACTTACCAGGAGTTACGTTTAAGGCTAACAATGTTTTTGAAATGCTTTCTCTTAGGTGGGTCTGATGGTTCCAGACTCTACAATTATGTATGGCGGTACAACTCCAGTGTGAATGAGTGGACAGAGGTGTCTCCGATGCTGAAACCAAGGGAGTATCACAGCTCAACAGTTTTGAAAGGCTTGCTTTACGTTATAGGCGCAGACAGCACAGAACGCTATGATCATACTATAGATGCCTGGGAGGCATTGCAGCCTATGTTATACCCGATGGACAACTGCTAACTACTTCTTGTCGAGGGAAGCTCTATGCTATTGGCTCCCTTGAAGGCAAGGATGCCATGGTTATACAGTGTTATGATCCAGAGACTGATTTATGGTCCCTCTTGAACTGTGGACACTTGCCACCTTGGTCTTTTGCACCAAAAGCTGTAACACTCAATGGGCTCATATATTTTGTAAGGTGAGAAACGGTTTGTTTCGAGATTGCTTTTAATTATATGCAGGGCTGTGGAGTTAACACTAAACATCCAACTCTCTATTTTTCTATTGTCCGACAATTGCTACTGTGTATAGTATTTAAGAGAGATTTTGCTGTTTCTTTATGTATAAAATTAGAATTAATAGACTATAAAATATATTTATTTGAAGCTTGAACTTGGAACCTGAAGAAAAAAAATGCTGCCAAACAAAATATTCAATACACTAAGGGCTCCTTTTACAAAGCTGTAGTAGTGATTCCGGGCTCCTTTTACAAAGCCAAGCCACAGTAGTGATTCCAGCATGGCAGATGCAGCAAAGCCCATAGGATTTGAATGTGCTTTGTCACATTTGCCGTGCCGGAATCGCTACCACAAAGGAGCCCTAAGTGTTTATTTTGAGGCCCGAGTCAGTACATTTTTATTGACTCCAACCTAAATTGCTTCCAACTCGGATTCCACAGCCCTGATCAAATGTGTATGTTCTTGATTTCCAAGTGCATTAGAGTAGTACCGTCCCCCAGACGCACACAATTTTTCAACAAATTGGATTTGTGTGCAAAAGAATCTGAGGGCTTCCTTTGGTTGATCTGGCCAATTCCCCCCCCCCCCCCCCCCCCTAATCTGCATGCCCATGTTGGTGAACATGCTGTATGCATTTCTGATTTGCAAGAGAGTTTTGGTCGTCTTCTTAGAGCAGACAAAAGCCCTCAAGTTCACCCAGCTTTTTTGGTTGACACAAGCTGTTTAATTTGACCAACTTTTTTGGTTCTTTTGATTTCAATAAATCTGGAACTGCCATTGTGAAATGTACTGCAGCTTCTTTGTTTATACCTAAGCAGGCTTACAGGGTCATGTCAAGGCTCACAATATCTGTCATGGGCAATTTTGGTAGCTCACCTGAGATCAGCCTCTATGGAGAAGATTTGTAGGGCTGTGATTTTTTTTTATCTAGATGTGAGCTACAGTAGGGAGCAAATTATAAAAGCTCACTGGGATAAGGCACATTCCCCGTAATGAGAAGGAACAGTTAATTGAAGGAGGTGCTGATCCTTTTTGGTCTTTATATTTGTTCATCAATTACATTGCATGTGTATTTAATATTAAACCAGTTGACTTCGTGCTTCAGGTTGCAGCATATAAATAAAGGGGCTCATTTTCAAAACAAGTCCAAAAAACATCAGAAGGTTGGCAGAAGGACGTTTTTCTCTGAACAAATGTCCAAGTTGCAATTTTCAACACCCCTAGTTTGGATGTTTTGCTCCACAGTTCATCCAAATTTCAAGGGGGTGTGTTTTGTGCGGGGTAAGGGCGGCACCAACAGATGTTTTTCTGCAATAGTGGAACAAAATGAGAACATCTAGGGCCAAAATTAAGATGTTTTGGCTAGACCTGTTTGTCACGACCAAAAGGTGCCCTAAACGACCAAATGACCACTGGAGGGATTAAGGCATGACCCCCTCCCACCCCCCCAAAGATATGAAAGAAACAGTACATACCAGCCTCAATGACAGCTTCAGATGTTAGGGCCAGTCCTATTAGAGAAGCAAGCAGGATCCTGGAGTAGCCTAGTGGTCAGTGCAGAGGACTGAAGAAAACTCAGGTTGCCAGAGAGGCTCAACGCGAGAGGATTTTTGGAACCAAGTCTGAGTCCACGATGTCTACATCGAGGTCGGTGGCATCAATGTCGAAGACCACATCGGGAGCATCTGCCATATGGCTGCTTTGAGACCCATAGACGCTGGAAGCAGTAGTGCATCGGGTGGGTCTCCACCTGTCTCGACACCAGCTGCTGCACAGGGCCCCCGGGACTGACCAGCGTTGGACGTGAGAATTCAACGCCATCCTCGGCACCAAGGAGTCTCGACACCGAGCTTCAGGTGAAGACGAAGAAGCATTGGCATCGGTCATCTTGACCAGGAGCTCTGGGCCATTGAGGGATTTGGCACCCAAGAAGCATTGGCGCCAGAAGGATTGCTCCCCCTCTATTCAGGAGGTACCGCTGCGTCTGTCTCCAGGTAGCCAGGACTTGACTCCTGTCTCAGCTCCATCAGTCTGCAGCTGTTCTGAGCCGGCACCTCAGTCTTTCCTGGTTCCGGGCCTTGCTCCGAGCTGCTGGATTGCCTTTTGCAACGGTGTGCATCAGTATCCGGGGGGGGGGGGGGGGTGCGCTTGCGCCTACCCTATCTCCCGTTGCAGCCCCTGCTTGGCTCTTGGCCTGCGGTGCGGCCTCCAACGTACACTAGCACCCATGCCAGTACCCCCTGACATCAGTGGAGGAAGCTTTGCCGGAGTCCAAGGCAGGAGCTGACTCCTTGACTCCCTTCTCGGGGACATGGCTCTTCTAAGTCAAGGCAGGCACAGTTTGGCCCTATCATGTGGCGTTTGTCTGACACTGACGAGGAATGCTGATGGGAGTCGGAGGAGGATCCAAGGTAGTTTTCCGGAGTATGAATCCTATGCATCCCCTCTGAACCCTCCCCTCCACTTGAAAGGAGAAAGTCTCCTCCAGAGAGACTTTTGTTCCCTCCTTTTGTAAAGGAAATAGCTGAGACTATTCCATTTCATTTGGAAGTGGAGGACGAGCCCAGGGCTAAGATGCTCGAGGGTCCTGGACTATGAGTTCCTCTCCTAGGGAGGCCCCTGTCCTGCCTAAGAAGATTGACACCATGTATTGGATCCACAGCACACCTGGTTCTGATGGGCCCCAGTTGCCTCATAATTCTTGTGGTGGTGGGAATCTGCTCTCAAAAGAGCCAGGAGTTCTAGAGACTATGCCTCTGTACCCCCAGGCAGAGAAGCTAGTACCTTGGACTCTTTTGAGAGGAAGATGTTCTGGGCCTCAATGCTCGTGTCCTGTATCCAATCTACCAACTCTTACAAATGTGTACTTGCGGGACTCTGTGAGCAAGCTGTTGGCGGACTGTCTCTCACCAGAGCAAGCCGAGTTTGTATGCCATGAAGCAGAAGGCATGTTGTAAGTTCTTGGACAGGGGTGCCTACAATACCTTTGACATGGCATCCTGTATCCCTGCTCAAAGTATAGGCAGTGCACAGACTCTCATGGCTGAATGTTTCTGACTTGGAACAGTCGGTTCAGCGGAGGTTGGTGGATGCCTCATGCTGTGGGTGGGGGGGGGGGGGGGGGGGGGAACATAATCTTTTTGGAGAGAAGGTTGAGGTCGTCGCTGACCAAATCAAGAAACACAGTGATACCATCTCTTCTCTCTTCCGCCGGGGGCCTTCCTGCATCACCGCTTCCTCATCTAGGAGGTCTTTTGAGACGTAGTTATGCCACCACTTCTCATCAGCCTGTTCAGGCTCAAACCCCAGTGTGCTCGTTCTTGTCAACAGCGCACACCAAAGGCTCCTGCTGCTCCCCAGTCAAAGCAAGGGGTGAGCTTTTGACTGGCTCCAGCAGACCATAGCCGCCTGTAAAAGTGTCCATCCTGGATGACTTGATGGGGGGAGGCTGAAGTTTTTTTTTCTTTGAACGGTGACCCATGTAACCTCCAACCAGTGGGGTTTTCCAAATAGTTTGCCTCGGATACACCCTCAGTTGGCTTCAAAAACCTCCAAATTGCCCACTGAGAGCTCTGCACGAGTAGGTACATGCAGAGGAACTCTCCTGTCTTCTGAAGGTCCATGCGGTCGAGCCCATTCCACCATGGGAGGAAGGGCTGGGATTCTATTCAGGTACTTCCTTGTGCAGAAGAAGATGGGGGGGATGTGTCCCATCCTAGAACTAAGGGCCTTGAACAAATTCCTGGTCAAGAATAGTTCAGGATGGTTTCCTTGGGCACCCTTCTACCAATAATTCAGAAAAATGATTGTCTATGCTCTCTGGACTTGAAGGATGCATATACTCGTATCCTGATACTCCAGCCCCACCGGAAGTATCTTTGATTTGGCTGGGAACGCCTCACTATTCAGTACCATATGTTGTTGCCTTTGGCCTTGCGTCAGCTCCCAAGGTATTTATCAAATGTTAATGGTAGTCACAGCGTCACTAAGCAGACTGGAGTCCGTGTGTTCCCTTACCTTGACGATGGCTGGTGAAGATCATGTCTGAGGACAGTGCTCAGGAGTCTATGTGGAGGACTATTTGGGTGCTAGAGCTTCTAGGGTTCGTTACAACTACCCCAAGTCCCATCTTTGCCGTGCTCAACAATTGGCATTCATGGAGCCCCTGCTCGATACACAGCAGGTTTGCGCCTTTCTCCTAGGGACCGAGGAGCGGACACTAGTTGCTCTGGCTTCTCAGGTTTGAGCCTCGCAGCAGGTCACAGCTCGCAGATGTTGAGGTTGCTGTGCCACATGACTTCCACATTTGTGACACCCATGACCTGCCTTCACATGAGATCTGCCCAAAGGAACCTAGCCTATCAGTGGTGTCAGGCTATGGGAGATCTAGCAGATGTCATTTAAGTGCCTGCAGAGCTTGTTCACTCTCTCCTCTGGTGGACCATTCGATCCAATTTAACTCGGAGGACTACCATTCCAAATCCAGCCTCAAAAGGTTCTGACGATGGATTCATCTCCCCTAAGGTTGGGGAGCTCATGTAGATAGGCTTCACACTCAAGGACACTGGTCCCGCTAGGAAATAGGTCTTCAGATCAGTCTTGAGCTTCGGGTGATCTGGAACGCTGTAAAGGCTTTCAGAGATTGGCTGTCCAACCAAATTGTGCTCATTCCAAACAGGTTGCAATCAATGTATTACATCACACCATCTGTGTCAGGAGGCTGTCCAGATGGACGCTGGGCTCACCAACATGGCATGTTCCTGCAGGCCACTTATCTGACTGGCAAAAAAAACAGTCTGGCTGATAGGCTGAGCACGGTTATGCAACCACACAACTGGTCTCTCAACATAGGTGTTGTCCGCGAGATCTTCTGAGTGTGGAGCACCTCTTCAGTGAATCTTTGCCATTCAATTGAATCACAAAGTCCCTCAGTTTTGTTCCAGGATGCAGGCTTACGTTGGATGCCTTCCTCCTGCATTGGGGACAGGTCGTCTGTATGTGTATCCTCCCATTCCTTTTATAGGGAAGCCTTTGCTGAAACTCAAGACCACAGGACCATGATCTTGATTGCACCTTACTAGCCACAGCAGATATGGTTCCCTCTTCTTCTGGAGTTAGCCTCCGAAGAACTGTGGAGATTGGAGTGTTTTCCGACCCTCATCATGCAGAACGAGGGATCTTTTCTGCATCCCAACCTTCAGTCTCTGGCCCTCGCAACCTAGATGTTGAGAGCCTAGAATTTGCTTCTTTGGGTCTGTCAGAGGGTGTGTCTTGGGTCTTGGTGGCTTCCAGAAAAGATTCCATTAAGAGGTGGTGTTCTTTCAAATGGAGGAGGTTTGCCGAATACCTGCTTGAATACCTTCTACACATTTCTGAATCTTGTCTTGAGACCCTCCGTAAGGGTTCACCTCAGTGCAATTAGTGCTTATCAACATGTAGAGGGTAAACCCATCTCTGGACAGCTTCTAGTTGTTTTGCTTCATGAGAGGTGTGCTTTTCTCGGAGCCTCCTTTCAAACCTCCACCCGTGTCATGGGATCTCAATGTCGTTCTCATCCAGCTGATGAAAGCTCCTTTCGAGCCATTGACTTCCTGCTATCTGAAGTACTTGACCTGGAAGGTCATTTTCATGGTGGCTGTTACTTCAGCTCGTAGAGTCGGTGAACTTCGGGCTGTAGTAGTGGATGCATCTCTATAATAAGTTTCATCAACAGAGTAGTCCTCTGCACGCACCCTAAGTTCCTACCTAAGGTTGTGTCAGAGTTCCATCTGAACCAGTTGATTGTCTTGCCAACATTCTTTCCTCGACTTCCTCCCCATCCTGCCGAGAGAACCTTGCACTGCAAACATTACATGGAGCAGACAAGGCCCCCACAGTCTGCCCAACTTTCGTTTCTTCGATCCCAACAGGATGGGGGTCACCATTGGGAAATGCACAATCTCTAGAGGGTCATGTCAAGGCTCACAATGTCCGAGCCCATGGCTGCGTCGCTAGCCCACTTGCAGTCAGCCTCCATGAAGAAATTTGCAGGCTGCAAAGTGGTTTTCAGTCCACACATTCACATCTCATACTGCCTTGAGCAGGATACCTGACATAATAGTTGGTTTGGACAGACAGTGCTGTAGAATCTGTTTGGGTTCTAGAATCCAACTCCACCCCCTCAGGCCCATTTATTTCTGTCTCCAAGCTGCCATTCTCACTCAGTTTGTATGTAGTTTCAGTTATGTTCTCAACAGTTGTGAGGCCCAGTTGACCAGTGTTTACTGTTTCGGTGAGCTGGATGCTAGAGATTCCCTACTTGTGAGAATAATAGCTCTGCTTGTCCTCGGATGAAAGCGAAGATACTTACCTGTAAGCAGGTATTCTCTGAGGACAGCAGGCCTTATATTCTCACAATCCCTCCCACCCTCCCCTAGGAGTTGTCTCCTATTATTTTATTTTTTCATGCTGTAGTATTTTAACTGTGGTAACCCACCTTTGCGGCTGGGGTTAGGCACTAGTGCATGCACAATGGAGCATGACGTATACTCCACAAAGTTCTCTAAAGCTTATTAGCTCCAGACCGGGCAACACAGCATTGCATTACCCACTTGTGAGAATATAAGGCCTGCTGTCCTCTGAATACCTACTACAGGTAAGTATCTTCGCTTTTCATGGAGAGATTGTAATTCAGTATTTGCCTTGCTAGTTGGACTTAGGCTTATAGAGACTGAGCAATTCTAATGTCGCAGCCTTCTTCCTATTGGTTTATCTGCTTCATGTCCACTTTTTTTTTTTTTTTTTTTTTTTTAGGGATGATTCTGCTGAAGTGGATGTGTACAATCCAAGAAAGAATGAATGGGACAAAATCCCATCTATGAATCAGGTATTTGGTTGTTTGGGTTGTTCAATTAAAAACCATTTCTTTTCAGCCTTCTATTGAGTGATGGGTAATTATATGACTAATGGGAGGAAGCAGAGCAGCTAAAGAATGCCAAGTAATTTTTAAATAAAACACTTGCTTACAATCACAGTCTCCATAGAATAACTTTGTCTTTCTGTGACCAGCATCTTGAGTAGTCATATGACTTTTATTTTAATGGAGGGTATTTCCAGACATTTTCATATCTTGTGGCATAAATGAGAAATTTTGACCTTTCATTTGCTTTTTAATGTACTGTATAAGAGACTGCATCTAACCAAGTTTCTGAAACTTGTTTCTTTCCTTCTCTTCTTTTTTGTAAGATTATATTGTTTTCCTAATCCATTGCTCCCTGCTGTAAGACCTGTCTATCTTACTCTCTGTGGTTCACTGCAGTACCAGAAAAGCCGCAAGTGGGAAGTACATAGTGACCAAAAATGTGTTTTTGTTTCATTTTAGGTTCATGTTGGAGGAAGCTTAGCCACACTTGGTGGAAAACTCTATGTCTCTGGAGGCTATGATAATACATTTGAACTATCAGATGTGGTGGAAGCTTATGACCCAGAGATGAGGACTTGGAGCATTGTGGGGCGTCTTCCACAGCCCACATTTTGGCATGGCAGTGTTAGCATATTTCGACAATTCATGCCACACACGCAGTATGGGTTTGATAGTACTGGCTTAGATAATGCTAATAATGAGAGAAATGCTATTCACCTTAACAGGCATGACCACAATTTTCATAATCGTAATCTCAATGAATTGTATTGATGGTAAAACCAATCTGGAGGCAGAAGCTAATTGTCATTAAATTGATGAAATGTTAACGGGTTGGAAGAACATTTAGAAAATGACATTGGTCATTTGCTGAAAGATGGACAAACATCTCTTGGTAAATAGAAATGCTGTTCTCATCATAACTTGACATATACTTTCTGCTTCTTGTTGAAGGATCTGTAATACGTGAGGAGATATTAAAGATGTGTATTTAAAAAAAAAGAACCAAAAACTTTATGGGCAAGCATTACTGTGTAAGTTGATTATGGTACAGTACATGCTAACTAGAATCTTTCAGTGAAGCACTGAGCTATGTATCATTACACGTTTGAAAATTGATACGTCTACGTTTGCCTTGTTATGCATGTGAGGTTTAATTTAATAACTGTAAAACATATATAATTTTGCCCATGTTGATGGAAAGAGAGGACATTTACTTTGTTAGTAGGAGAGGTGGAACTGTTAATGTCGGTTATCCTGTGAGCTGTATAGGTAGTGCTGATGGATTGGCAGCAGTGCAGTGGCACTAATTTAAAAAATAACAAAAGTGTGCACATTTTGATGTTTGAACTCCACCTGAACTGGCTGTGTGGAAGCAAATCCCCCCCCCCCCTAAGTTCTGTCCACCACTTTTGATGTGCGAAGTCTTGCTTTTTCTCCATGTTTTGTGACCTGTGTATTCATATTTCCCAAACATGCAAGTACTTGTATTTTAGGACGTAACAGTTCTCTAATTATATTACTGCAGAACTATCTTGTGTATATACTGGTTTCAGCACAGTGCCACAAATGTGGTTAGCAGGGTCACATCTAGAGGATGTGAATAGTGAGAACACTTTTTTTCAGATACTGTTGTGACTAGATAGATGGTATTAGAGCACCCAATTAATAGTGAAGCTAAACACCAGAAACCTATACACCACTTTTATATATAGATACAATTATGGAGTGAAGAAATGTGTTAGAATTTATGGCTAGAAATGTTTCTGCACTCCTAGGCTGCTATTCACAGTTGGACACTTAGAGGGTGAAGAAATTTAGGTAATTTTCACTTTGTGGCCTCTTCAAAAGATAATAGCCTTAATTTGTACCTTGCCTTAAAGGTAAAGCGAGATGAAATGTTTAGGATGGTATCTTTTTTTTTTTTTTTTTTTTTTTTAAGAGGATGGATGGGGAGAAGCATGTATATCTTTTCCCTTTCCCCTAGGTTTTCATACTTGTAACTCACATTTCCTAAGAGGGAGTAGGAAAGCGCTTCTAAAACATATACTGTACATTAGATATAATTTTAAAGGTTTACTTTGTACAGACAAGAACAGTAAATAAGCTGAAATTTTTTGGTACATATTTGATTGCTAATGGCGTTCATCCTATTTTGGAAAAGCCCTTTGCAGAATAGGCTGAGCTTACTATTTCTAAACATTAAAATACTCTTTCATGGAAAGGGTGGTGGATGCGTGGAATGGCGGGGGGTCATGGAGACGAGGACTGTGTCAGAATTTAAGAAACTGTAGGACAGGCATATGGGATCCTTAGGAAAGGAAGAGTTAGTGGTACTGTGGATGGGCAGACTGGATGATCCATTTGGCCCTTATCTGCCATCATATTCCTATGTTTCTATACTGTTGATGAAAAAGTTCACCATTCCATTACAGTAGAATAATGTAGTGTAACAGCCTTATTAGACCACTTGTATTGCATTTTAACCTATCACCACAAACATTTTTTTTTAATTTTATTTATTTATAACCATTTAAATTTTTACAAGTGATAAAACAACTTGCTGGAAATACAGAGAAAGTAATATGTAGGAATTATTTCAGTTAGGTAATTCTATTCTCTTCCTTAGACCACTAAATAGGGAGAGTGAAACAAGATAAGGAGATCAATTAAACAGTAAACAGAAAAGAAAACTGTGGTATTAACCTGATTAGCCCCAGATATTACTCGTCTAATTCATTATTCCACATTGATCATCTGGTTGGCTTCTTCAAGGCCAATAGGGTGTATAGTCAAATCATTTCATTGAAAACATACTTATTGTCCAATATTAGAAATAATACATCTGATTACATTCTTTCTCTTTTAAAAACCAGAAGTTATTTAACAATACATATACTTACGTCTCTAATTCAAATCCCACTGATTAAAGTAATCCCAGTTTTCACAGGCTTCACTCCTTTTAAAGTAATAATTTGAGGAAATATTTCTGAGGAAAACTGTAGGAATCATACCCGGAACTCTCCCAATCTCTATTAATCTATAATTTTATTCAAAATTTCTGGTCTTATTATCATTTTCAAAATCATAACCACTTCTTGCTCATGTAGAATCATTTGTTATATCAATTTTTTACTCTAAGGGTTCAGTTGAATTGTCCATGTAGCTCTCTAATAAAATTATATCTGAAACAAAATTATTTACTGCCACTGTTAGGTCCCGAAGCGCCTTCCAGATGGTATTCAATGTAACCTCCACGGGAGCCAAAAACTCCAAGTTGATTTCTCCATATGTGTTTAGGAGTGGTTCCGCCGATTCGGGTTCTGCTGTAAACGTCCTTCGTTTCAGCATATACCTCTAACTCACTCCTCCACTCCTTTGGTTGAATAATTCGGGAGCGATGATGGAGTTTTTTTTTCAGGGCCAAGAGTGTCGACACTCCTTCGCTGGCACTAATCAAAGGACTTGCCAACCCTTTCATCTGTGGGCAGTTCGTTGCGCAGCGGTCCCGCACATGTTGCTCAGGGGATAAAACGCTGGCCATCGGCGGCTGACCGCCGGTTGTCCCCTTCCTCTCAGTTAAGGTAACTGCAATTGCAGAGAGGAAATTTTACGTAAAGAAGACGAAACTTCAGAGGGCAGCTGGGCCGTTGGGCATACGAATTTCAGGTCACCATCTTGCCACTCTCCCAGTTTGGGACACTCGTCTGGTTTCTCCTCAGAGGCCTGTCTGATATGGGTAGCCCTTCAGCATAGCCCTCTAAGTCATTGAAACATACAAGCCCCTCCACCCCTACCAGGTGGTGTCCCTTCAGAGGGGACCACAAACATTTTAAGTTGATTTATGGATGGTCAAATACTGTTGGCCAAAATAGAGAGAACTTTTGTGGGATCCTCTTTTTTTTTTCTTTTTTTTTCTTTTTTTTTTTTTGCATTGCTGATATAAAAAGGCTATTAAACATCACTGTTTTTCAGGCTACATCTGAGGGAAGGGAAAATGGGACTTTCTGTGTGTTTTTTTTTTTTTTTTGCAACTACATTCAAAGTGGTTTACATAGTATATACAGGAACTTATTTGTGCCTGGGGCAATGGAGGGTTAAGTGACTTGCCCAGAGTCATAACGAGCTGCAGTGGGAATCAAACCCAGTTCCTCAGGACCAAAGTCAGCTGCACTAACCACTAGGCTACTCCTCCAGTGGTAGATATCCATGCTGGCTTTCAAAACCTCCCTTCCTATCATAACTTAAAAAGAATCAAACCCTTTTTAATAAAGATGCCTCTTCTAGACTCTGTCATCTAATGGTTCAGCCAATTCGCTTACAGTCTTCTTGTTTTGAATGTACTTTGAGTTTTTACCCTCTAGCTATCTCTTTTCAAATCTCCTTGCCTGCCTTATTAAGGTTTTGCATCTAACTTGCCTGTGCTTGTGATATATTTCTCCCCCCCCCCCCCCCCCCCCCATCGGGTTTCTTCATTTGGATCTGTGCTTCTCTTTGTTTAAAAAAAAAATGTTCTTTTGACTGACTTGTGTGGTTTTTGGGTTGGTTTTTTTTTTTTTTTGCCTCAGCTGTTAACCAATCCAGCAGTTGGCCTATCTTCTCCCTTTCGTTAATATTTGGTAGACATCTGGTCTCTGCTTCTAAGATGGTATTTTTAAACTTCTAGCCTGATATAAACCTTCCTAGCTGCGTTTAGTTTTTTTGTTATCTAACCATTTCCTCATTGTATTGGTCTCCCTTTTAAAAGTTAAATTCTGGAATAGTAGGTTTCCTTTGTGTGTCCCTCTCTCTCTAGTTCCTGAGTCAAATTTGATCACAACATGATGGCTATTACCAAGTGCCCCAACACAGTTAATACTTGTGCCCTGCCCTAGTTAAGGTTGAAGCCCATCCTCTCAGAAAAGGCTCCCCCTTCTCCCAAATATCGCCCAGTTCCTAACTTGCATAAATCCCTCAGCACCATCTCATCTACTTGAGAACATCATAATAGCCATGCTGGGTCAGACTAAGATCCATCAAACCCACCATACAGTTTCTGCAGTGACCAGTTCAGGTCACAGGTACCAAATATCTAAAGTAGATCTGTTTCTTATAGCTTATTTCTACGGATGAACAATGACCGTACTAAAGCCTACTTGGTTAAGTTTTACTGATGACTGCTTCACATGTTGAGACTCCAGAGTTCTGCCTCTTGGGTCCTGCATATCTGAGAATGCTAGCTTATAGGTTTTTAATATGTCTTTCAAAACATCCCTCTACCATAACTTTTTGGAAGTCTAGAGCAGTGGTTCCAAACCCTGACCTGGGGGACCCCTAGCTACTTGGCATTTCAAGATATCTGCATTAAATATGCATGATATTTTCTGTATGCAGTACATGTATCACGTGCAAATATACATATTTGAGGATAATCTGAAAACCTGAAAGTCTGAGAATTACTGCTCTATAAATTGGTAGAGCTTCTTTTTAATGCACATGTTTCTGGTTCTTTAGTTGAGAATCCTTCAGGGACTAAAGTACTGTATATCAAAACAACCCCAAGGCAAAAAAAGAAAGTGTGATTGTTTAAAACAAAATTCTAAATGTATCTGTGTAGCTAACTTTTTAAGAGTTTAAAATGTTTCTTCAAGGAATTTTTAAATGTGCCAGCTCTTCAGCCTGACAAGAACCCACTGTGCTGCAGTCTGCCAGATATGCCTTCCTGTCCTGTTGAGCATCCATGGAAGTAGATGATGTGCTGAAGCAGCTGACACAAGAATAGCATTGATTTAGGCCCAGGTTTGGCGATGAGATGTTTTGTTGTTCCGGCATGCTATTTAGCAAGAGTGTTGTAGAGTTTGAATGGCTTAGGTAGTTAGCTCTTTCTACAACTGGTGTAATTTTCTGCCTCGTTTATTGTAAATGGCTTAAACCATAAATGGAAAGTGTGCAGATTTTAAACATAAGTAAACAAGTCTTTAAGTGGATGTTGAGTGAAAGGATGTGTAGTGAATAGAGAAACAAGTGAAGTGTGTGATCTTCCTCCTTAGTATGTTTAAGATAAAACAATCATGGGAAGAAGATGATATTTTTGCTTGCCTTAGTTCTCTCCTCTTTTCCAGCTGCTGAGAATGGATAAGCTGTAGCTTTCTCAAATTAATTTTTTTAAAGATCATTACAGTAGGAGTTTAAGGCAGAAAATTGCTGAGAATTCTAAATTATGTAAGCTGTAGCTTTTGTTTCTAATGGGCGGGTGGAGGTTGGTTAGGCGGGAGTAATCCTGTATTCCATTACATCCCAAGACAAATGAGTTGTGACCAAATGCCAGTAGGTGGAGATAGAGAATGAGTTGTTCCTCATAAGCTCCTGCACTTAGCAACCAAGCCAGTATTCTCTATCTCCAGCAGGTAGGATAGCAGTTCCTGTGCGCTGTGGTGACTTCTGTATGGCCTCCTGTCCTGCTTGCAGGTTGAGTTGAGAATATCCTGTGCCTCAGTTGTAAATCTAGTCGTCTAGGTCCCTCCCTGTTCCCCGCTGCCACTTTCTACCTCTTTATCTCAGTCTTCCGAACTTCCCCTTATCTTCTGCCACAGTGGTTTTTTTGAGAGCGCTTGTGCTGTGGAAAGATTGTGGGGCTTCAATGCCTTTGGAGGTCACGAGACTGGCTGGCTGTTTTCTGCGAGTATATTTATTATTCTCTGAGCCTATTAAGTCTTGTGCGTGCTGGGGGGGGGGGGGGGGGGGGGTAAGCTCTTGGCTACCGGTTCCCGCACACTTTTTGCTTTACTTCTGTTGACATGCTGCTTTTGCCTACTTTGGCGGTTTGTACTCCGTCTCCGGAGACTTCAATCTGGCCCTGCTCCAATGGGCGGTTTTGGCGGGTTCACTGCCAGGGGCTCCTGTGCTCTGCAAGGCTTCGGTGGCCGTTTTGTTAGTGGGTCCCTCACCCGCTACCGTGTCTCAGGATGCTGTTTTCGCCTGAATTTGTTCTTGTACTACATCAGGCCTTTAGTCAGCTCAAGCTCTCTCTCCTTCTCCCCCTCACATTGCTTTTGAAGAGCAGCTTCCTAAGAAACACAAACTTTCCATTTCGTAGGATTTGGAGAATGTTCCTCCTCAGGACTCAGATGAGGTTTTATCTGTGTATTCTGACTTTCCTAGTCTCTATCTGCTACCTCATTTGCTTATTTCCGATCTGAGGAAGAAGGGCAACCTTCGAAAGCTAATCAAGAAATGTATTAAGTTATGGCCAGTAAAAAAGGTATCATCTTATTTTCTTTTCCCATGTTTTATTTTGTTTGATTTCTATAGATAACTCTGTTGATCACAAAATCCATGGGGGCTTTGAACATTTCTTCTCCTGCTTCCCAGTCCTCTGGTTCTGCTCTATCTATTATGTCAGGTACTAAGAGATATCCTGTATCTTTCCATATTCGGCTATGCAGGAGCTTATTGCAGCTCAGTGGGAGACCTCTGATTCTAACCTCTGGGTGGCTTGTGCTATTTCCAAAATATATCTCCATCTGTCTGATTTAGAGCAGTTTGCCTAAGGTGGATGCTCTTATTATGGTGGTTACTAAATGTACCTCTATCCCTATTTAATGCAGTGCCACCTTCAAGGATATGCATGACTGCAAGCTTGAGGCTTCCTTGAAGCTTGCCTTTCAACTAGCTGCATTAAATTCTCAGGCAGCAATTTCTTCTTTTGTAGCCAGGGCTTCTTTATCATGGATTCAACAATTGTCCACATTGGACTGTCCTCCAGACTTTCTCCCTACCCTAGAGGCAGGGTTGTTCTATTTGTCAGATGCTCTTTGATATTCTCCAAGCGTCAGCTAAGGGAATGACCTTGGTCGTTTCAGTGCAAGGCTGATTATGGTTGAGGCATTGTGCCGCTGATGTGGCATCCAAATCTCGTCTGGCAAAGTTGCCCCTTTGGGGGAAGCTACTCTTTTTGGTGTGGATAAGTGCGGAGGTATAGACCAGGGAAGGCTAGTGCATCCACTCAAAAACCTCACTTTCCTCAGACTCTGCCTTCCTGTCAAGGAGGCAAGAAACCCTTTTTCACTTCAAGAACCTCTCCCTCTTCACAGCCCTCGCAATGACAGGGTCAAGGTTCACTACATAGGTGGACATTTTTTCCGCTTTCCTTCATATTCTCCATGGCTACAAGCTAGAATTTTCAAAGCCACTCGCAGATCTTTTCATGCTGTCCCTTTGTGGCAGCTCAGCAAAGAGTTGGGCAGTGCTAACTATCTTAGCTTCTTTAAGGTGACTGGGAGCCATTCAGCCCGTTCCTTCAGCAGAGAGGAGGAGGAGCATGGGTTGATATACCATCTGTTTTGTCATCCCAAAAAAAAGAAGACACTTTTTTTCGCCTGGTTCTGTATCTTAGAGGGGTGGACAAATCTCTTAGAGTGCTGCACTTCTGCATGGAGACTCTTTGTTCTGTCATAATCTCGGTCCAGCCAGGTGAGTTTCTCACTTCATTGGACCTCAAGGAGACTTATTTTCATATCCCAATTTGGCCACCTCGCAGGAAATTTCTCTTTTTTGCGATCCTGGGAGATGATTTTCAATTCAAGGCCATGCCTTTTGGCTTCACCACTGCTCCTCGCACCTTTTCAAAAGTTAGGATGATGGTGGCAGCCTTTCTTTGCCGGCAAGGGATCCAAGTACATCCTTACCTGGATGATTGGCTAATTTGGGCACCACCTTATCAAGAGAAACTTCGCAGTACACACACAGTCCTGTTCCTGTCTCTTCTTTCCGTGCTGGGTTGGGTTATGAATTACAGCAAGTCATCTCACCCCCACTCAGACCCTGGAGTTTCTGGGATTGTGCTTCAATACCCAGTCAGGGAAGGTTTTCCTGCCTCAGCATAGTCGTCTCAAGCTCAAACAGCAAATTCTCAGGTTTCTCTTGCTTCCCTGCCCTGGGATTATGCTCAGGTTCTCAGTTCTATAGCATCAACTTTGGATGTTCTGTCTTAGGCGAAGTTCTACATGTGGCCTCTACAGTCCCTGTTGATCCGGTGGTCTCTGGTCTCACGGACTTGACCAGCTGGTGTTGTGGATGCCTCAACACAGAGTCAAACTTGGTGGCTTCTCCCTACCCACAGGTGGGGTAGCCCTTACAGACTACCAGTTTGTGTGTTCTCTCCTCCGATGCCAGCCTCTTCGTATGGGGAGCCCATTATCTCCACCACTCTGTACAGGGCCACTGTGGAGGCTTCCTGGTCCATCAACAGATTGTAACTTTGAGCTGTCCGGAAAGCTCTACTAGCCTTTGCACCTCATCTTTGCGGGAGGCTGGTGCGCATTCATTTGGACAGTGTCTTACACTGTTTTTCCTTGTCTGTTGATGTATCTCTGGCCCAGTGGGTGGAATTGAACATTTGGATTTCAGCGTCTCACATAGCCGGCTCACTGAACTCGCAAGCTGACTTCCTCAGCAGAGGGTTTCTGGACCCGGGGAATGGCAACTGTCAAAAGACTGCATTTTGCCTCATTTCCACACAGTGGGGCCTTCTTGTTCTGGACCTCATGGTATCCAAATTCAGTGTGCACGTACACAGATTGTACAGCTGCTTCAGGGAGAAAAGACTAACTAGGACTAGATGCACTGGTATAGCCTTGGCCATCGGATGGCCTCTTTTACGTGTTTCCTCAGTGGCCTCTTGTGGAAAGGACATTGCACAGGATTGTGTGTCATCCCAGGAAGGTCGTTCTTGCAGCTCTGGACTGGTTTAGATGTCCTTGGTATGCGGACCTCCTCCATCTTCAAATCACTCCTTGGTTGACTCTTCTTCCACAGACAAAAAGTTACTGCACAAAGATCCACTATTTATGGAGGATCCTTCCCGCTTTGGTCTTACTGCCTGGCTCTTCAGATGGTGCGATTTGAGGAAGAAGGGTTACACAAATATTACTGCCTTTCTGCAAGCCTGAACGCGGTCCACTTCTTATGTTAATTACCTGATACGTTTTTCCTTTAGTCCCGAAAGATCAGTTCAGGTGATGGTTTTGTTTTTGCCGGGTTCTGTGTAATTTTGGGTATTTGTAGAATTCTGGTTCTGTTATTTCTAAGGCACAAGTTTTGCCCTTTTTGTCATAGTTCTTTTTCTAGCTAGAGACTGGAGTCTCACTTTCACTGCATTATCATCGAATACTGGCTTGGTTGCTAAGTGGAGGAGCTTATGAGGCACAACTCATGAAGTTCTGTATCTCTCTCTACCTGCTGGTGGGTGGTCACAACCCATTTGTCTGGACTGAGCCTTTGGGTCTAAAGGAAAGAAAATTATCAGGTAATTAACTAATTTTTCCATCCAAATTACTAGATTTGGGAATTTTGGGAAAATGGCCTGTCAGTAAAATAGTATTAACTAGGGCAGTAATCCAAAACATTTTCCTTTGTTTACACAGCAGACTTTCTAGTACAGTTATGAACAGATAAATGTACCAGAGGATGGGAAGCATGTTCTCAAGTGAATTGGTCTTGCTTGTTGATAAACTTCCTGTGTTCATAAATTGGCTTAATCCAAAGCCTCTGAACAGATTTTTGCTAAATGTTCTTACCAGATATGGAATCTGACCTACTGTTTCATTAATTTGCACATCACATAACTGCATGTAACTCAATTCTCATGTACAGTAGATTGCAATCTCTATTAGAAAATATTTTTGAATACTTTTTTGTTCAAGTTTTGCACAACTGCATAATTTTATACTTTAAATTCTGATGTAGTACTTTTTTTTTTTTCTTAAAGCCAGATTGGCATTTGTATTTATTTTGCTTGTACTTCTGTTTTGTAGGTTTGATATTTACAATAAAATTCACATAATGCATTGGCTTCTGTACAAGGGAATTATTCCAGCAATTAGTAATAGAACCTACACAGGCTGGGGCCATGCTTGATTTAGTGCTTACTAATGGGAAGAGTGTTCTGATGTTACAGTAGGTGATCATGTGGCATCCAGTGCTCATTAGAAGGTGTGGTTTAATATTAAGATATGGGTGGAGAAGGTTCATTCGGAGTTGAAGGTTTTAGACTTAACCTCCCCCCCCCCCCCCCCCAAAAAAAAAAAAAAAAAAAAACTAATTTTATTCAGATGAGGGGATTACCTCAAGAAATTGTTGCCTGGATTGAAACATCTGGAAAAACTTGGAAAGCTGTGGTTAGAACTGAAAAGAGCTATTTTAAAGGCAACAAATCTTTTTGTAAGGAAAGCAAATAAAAGAGAAGGCTGCTTTCGTTCTCAAAAGTAGTAGCTGAAAAGGTAAGGAAAAAGTAGTTAGCCTTTATAAACTACAAGAGATTGCAGAAAGAGGAGAGAGGTGACGACAGTATCTAGAAAAGCAGGTAGAGTAGTCACAAAAGCAAAGGTGCAGAGTCAACAAAACCAAGGCAAAAAGAGTGGGAAAGACTAAGGAGGTGCTGGTGTCTTTATTTCAGGCATCCACAAGCAATGCACAGTCAAAATGAGATCATTCACTGATGCAAGGGCTCGGTATAATTCATGTTTTGGCCTGTGCCTTCCTCAGGCGTCCTTAACAGATAAATACCTAGTAAGAGATGAAAATACCCATAAAAATAATAATAAAAGTGAAACACAATAAAGATGAATGCCAGTACAAAAAAGTGACCAAAATGTGGGGAACACAAGAAGAGATGTAGGAAAGTGCCAGATAAATGGGAACAAAAGGCCATGTCAATCCATAGAAAACATGACATGGTCTGTATTACCTGTGGATGTCTGAAATAAAGACTTGACCAGCAGCTCCTTAGTCTTTCCCACTCTTTTGCCTTGGTTTTGTTGACTTTGTGGGACTGGTGCATACAATGACCCACCAAATCTTGTCAAGTACCAGCAGAGGGTCAGCCAGAAACCTTTATGCTACAGTTTAAACATGTGACCAGCTAAATCAACATTTCCAAATCTTCATCTCAGAAACTGGAGTGAACCAGTTAATTCCTGTCCCAAAGTTTTGATTGGATCAATAACTCACCTGACTTCAGCCTATGGCCCACCATGAAATTATAAAAAACTAGCATGGAAAGTAAATTATTTTATAGTTTTGAGACAACTTTTCACAAGAATGACAGCGTAACTTTTACAGCAGGTCAAATGGCCTTTCTTGAGTATAACAAGTCACAGTTGTATTGTTAGTCTAGAAGTATTGCCTACAATTTACCTTTATATCTATATAAAGATATTTAATTTGCTTCCAAAGAAAGGCAACACAACTGTATCTGGCCATTTTTAAGTTATGCATTAATCACAGGGTTAACTACAATTAAATTACAGCCCCACTTTTGTGGAATCAAACTTCTAATAAGACTAGGCTATGATCTTACAGCATTGCCTAGCTGAACTGTGTGACCTGAAAAAAAAAAAAAAAAGCTACTTGCTAAAGGGAAGGGGAAATACCCCGAGTCTTACAACACAGTCTCTGCAGCTGCCGCTCCTCTCGCCTCTATGTCTCTGCCTCTGGAGTAAGACCCTGGAGAAGCGCAGTGACGTGACAGGCGAGAGGAGGAGTGGCTGCAGAGACTGCGTTTTAAGACTCAGGCATTTGCGAATGATTTGGGCTGGGTTTAAAATAGAGAGTTGCACGGGGACTGGAATCTTACCCATCCCCGTAAAATGTAATGGTACATAAAAGAAAATTCCAGTCGGCTCCCTCAGTCTGTCTCTGGATTTGAGCCACAGCACTGTAGGGAAGGAAGGACCGGAACTTGGAACACTGCGGTGCGCACATGTAAGATTTGTCTCTGATTCACTGGCATTGTGTGCTCAGAGGTTGCCACATGCATGTGCCAGTAGGTCAGGTGACATCTGATTCTCATGTATGTGTCAGAGCTGAGGTCTGTGCACCAGCCTTGGCGCAAAGAGGATTAATAGTAACAGAGTAAGTGACAGCAGATAGACCTGAACGGTCCATCCACTCTGCCCAATGGTCACACTCGTTATCAATTCATCATTAAATCAACGAGTGTGATATATATACTTGATTATGGTCGTTCTTTCATATTTCAGGAACAAAGACCACAGAAGTCTATCTGGCCCTATCCTTATGTTCCAACTACTGGAATTGCCGTTAAAGCCCACTCCAGTCTATTTGTCTTCTCATTTGTGGGACACAGACTAAAAGTCTGTCCAGCACTGTCCTCATATTCCAGCCACTGAAGTTGCTAAGCCTTTTCCAGCCCATCCTAAACCAGATTGCCATATATGAGACACAGACCATACAAGTCTGCCAGGTAATCAGCCTTACTTCATCACAGCCAGAGTCACCATCTAAGCATCACTTGACACATCCACACACATGCAGCCATTTAAGGTTAGGTTTTATATAACTTCCATTTTCTAATTAGAGATCCTTTGTGTTCATCTCATGCCTTTTTGAATTCTGCCATCATTTGTGACTCTACCACCTCCTTAATGGAAGACTTTCCACATTTGTGCTGTTAAAGCAAGGAGGAAGAGGAGGAGATAGCACTCAAAGAACTTGGTATGCGGTAGATGAAAGGCAGGTGCAGCTTATACTTTCACAGGAATCTCGCTGACCTGCTTCCATCCCCACAGGAACTGCCTCCGTCCCTGCGGGAATCCTGCACATCCCGTTCAGCTCTCTAGTTTAAAAACATTCATAATTTCTTTTCTTTTTATAGCGGCCGCTGCTGCTCAACAGGGGAAGCAGCAGTGGCCAGCCAGCGTTACCACTGGCAGCTGCGGGTGGTGAGGGAGTTTGATGCGCTGGGGGGGGGGGGGGGGGGGGGAGCGGGTCGCTGGACATGGGCAGCTGCTGGGGGGGGGGGGGGGGGGGGGAAGGGTCGCTGGACATGGATGGCTGGAGGCAGTCCTGAGACCAGAGAGAGTGGGGTGGGGGCTCACTCTGTCTCTCTCACTCTCAAACATACACACTCTGAGGAAAACCTCGCTAGCGCCCGTTTCATTTGTCAGAAATGGGCCTTTTTTTTTTTACTAGTAAATGTATAAAATCCCAGTACTTGCACACATAAATGGCACAGAAAGCCTAAGCACTTTTTAGTGACAGCACATATAAATGGCTCCTAAATTTAGGAGTCATTTACACACACCATTGTGTAAATAGGTGTCACAAAATTTTTTTGTTGTTACATTTGTACCCCACTCTGTCCCACTCATGGCAGGCTCAATGCGGCCGGCTTACATGGGGCAATTGTGGGTTAAGTGACTTGCCCAGAGTCACAAGGAGCTGCCTGAAGTGGGAATTGAACTCAGTTCCCCAGGACCAGAGTCCACCACCCTAACCACTAGGCCACTCCTCAGCATTGGCACAAGTGCTGTGCTATAAAACAAACACCAAAATCGCTTAGGAGTCCTTTTACTAAACCGCAGTAAAAAGTGGTCTGTGCTAGTTTTGGCGCACGCTGGGCCATTTTTTACTGCAGCGAAAAAAAGCCTTTTTATAAAATCAGGCAGTAAATGGCCCTGAGCTAATATTAAAATTAGTACCTGGCTATTTACTGCCTGAGCCCTTACTGTCACCTATTTAAGAAGGCAGTAAGGGCTCATGCGCTATTTGTGTGATAATCAGACAGCGCACGGCAATGTGGCAGCGCTGGTGATTACTGCTGGGAATGCCCCCCATGGTAGAAAATTATTTTCTACCACTGGAAACTGTGTGCGCCAACTTCAGAACTACTGACTGTGGTAGGGTCGATTTAGTGCACTCTACCCTTGTGTAAAAGGGACCCCCTTAGTGCATAAGTGCGTGGGCTGTAAACATGGATGTGTCTCTGAGATATAGTATTCTATAAGTTATGCGTATTTAGGTGCCAACAGTTAGGACTGCCATTGACTTGGCACAACCGTTGGCGCCTACCTTTAGGCACCAGCTTACACTATATTCTATAAGTGTCTTGGTACCACTTTTACACACCATGGTAGCAATTCAAGGGGGCATAGGGGTGGGCGGGGCTCCAACTTACACACATAACTTGCAGAGTACTGTATGTGTGTCCCTGCTGCATTTAGGAGCCCGCAGTTATGCCAGGACTATGGCTGTGTAACTGCAGTCACACAAATGCTAGTATTGTGTAACGGAGCCCAGAAAGGCTCCTCCCACACATCCTTGGGACGCCTAAAAGGTGATGCCCAGATGTAGAACTGCCACTGTAGTAACTTGCCCAAGGTTGGTGGAAAAGGATTTGAACTGGCATGAGAGTGCCCGAGACTGATTTATTCAAGAGGTTAAGACGCACTTCCTCTCCAGGTTAACTCTTCTATATGTAAAACTGAAGATAGCAATTTCAGAGATGATGCAATCAAGCTGGCACACTAAACATGAAAATGCAAGTACAGCCCAATTAAAGATTTTCATCTGTAACTGATCGTTGTTGCCTTATAAATGCCAGAACCCACATAGTCCTTACACTTTCCCTTATCCTGTTTCAACAGTTCCACAGACTGACAATATATTAATTGAATCTCCCTGAAAGACAACTGTAAGGCTGAGTTTATTTAGAAAAGATAGTATAAATAACATTATAATCAGCTACCATACTACATTCTGAAAATGACAAGTTCATTGTCACACACTGCTTCAAAGCCAAAGAAACATTTTACCAGTCAACATTTAAACCCTGCAGTCAGCCCTTTTTTTAAAAAATAAATCACCATCCTTGGTCAATTTTCAAAGTGATTTAACTGGCCAGGACAGCCTCCTGTCTGGTAAAGTTGTTTGTTCCTGATTAACCGCAGATATTCAGTGTACTTAACTGTACAGAGTTGCTGAACATTTGTACTAACCAACCCTGTACTGTCCAGTTTGTGCTGGGACGGTCCAAGCAGAGCCGATATTTAACTGGATAGTGGTGACATTCAGCTTGCTAACCAGCTAAATAAGCAGATAAATTAGGATAGCAAAAGGCTGTTGAGCTAATGGGCACCAGTCTGAATACTGGCTGGTGCCTGGTTAACTTCCAGGTAGTGACATCAGGTTTACTGGTGCCCCCTGACCTCATGAAGGGTCAACCAAGCCCCCTTCCACCCCACATGGGGTCCTATGGGAAAGAGCTCGTGGTGGCCATTTTGTGAAAGGAGCAATGACAGGCAGGAGTGAGTGGGAATTGCTCCTGACTATAAGATCCCACTAGACCACCAGGAATCTACGAGGTGGGGATGCTCGATCAGACCTTCATGATAGCATTGGATATCCAGGGCTCATTGTGCCTGCAATGGTCAGCGCTAAATAACGCTCACCATGGCAGGCTGAAACTTGACCCGTTTATGTATATTCACCACCAGTGGTGGCACTGAATATACATGAACAGCCATATGGATAGGCGGGATAGTTGGTGACACACAGCCGCTAGCCTGATAGCTCTCGTAAATCACTCCACTTAACTATGTCGACCAATTTAGGACAGCACCAAGACTATCTGGATAGGCTGAATGTTGCAAACTATTCGCAACATCCATGCTCTGCCCCAGCTAGTGCCAGGGTGGTCTAAGACTCTGCAGCAGCATTATCGCTACAGTGCTGTGGAAAATGTACTCAGGGGATTTAAACAGTCACCAGTAAATGTAGATGTCCTTTTCAACAGTGACCTGACAGGTATTATTCACAGGTGTACAGGCAGTTGCCCCAAGCCGCATGTCAGTTGGTTGAAATGGTTGTTGCTGTGATGATTAGAGACTGTTCGATAACATCGGGAAAGGTTTCATTTGTACAGATTCTCTGGTCTGGGAGCTCTTCAGGCAGAGAGCTGGCATTGACAGATTCAACTATGACTTCAGCAGAGCCCACTTCCAGTTCGGGCTGAGTCTGTACTGACACAAACACAACCTTTTCATCCTCGATAATCAGATTCCGCAACTTCCTTTGGCGAGGAGTGTAGTTTTCCACTCGGTCGTGTATCTCTTTGTGACGCCTCAAATGTGCCTTGAAAAGAATCAGAAATTCTCTGTTTACGATTGTATGCAAATCTATCTCATGCAAACTCATCATGAATATCCCATAAACATGATCAGGGCCAGCTCAAGGGATAGTGGCAGCCTGAGTCCACTTGCTTTGGCGGTGCCTCCCTTTGCATCGCTTCCAGCACCCCTCCCCTTCTTTCCTCCCCCCCCCACCATGGGTTCAACATATCTTCCTCCCTTGGACTGGCATCTGCACCTCCTGGTCCAGTCTCTCTTTCCCCCTCCTCATGGGTCCAGCACTGTTTCCTCACCTCTCTCCTCTGCAGTCCTGTAAAGTTTACGTCAGTCACTGGCAGCAGCAATATGACAGGCTGCCCTCTGCTTCGTCCTGCCCACATAAAATTGCATCAGAGGAGGCAGGATACAGCAAAGGGACCCAGAGGCTGGCTGAAGGCAGTCTGTCATGCTGCTGCTGTCTCCCCTGGTGACCAACGTAAAATTTACAGGACCGCGGGAGGAATGAGAGAGGTGAGGGAGGAGTGTCAGAAACAGGAGAAGGGAAGAGACTGGATCAGGAGGAGGAAGAAAAGGCTTAATTTGTAGAGCAAGTGAGTTCAGAGGCTGGGTATTTTGGAGCCCTTAATTGCCGGCACCCTGGGCCAGTGCCTCACCTGGTCCAATGGTTAAGCCAGCCCTGAACATGATCCCTGAGGACAGGGAGTGAATACCACTGATGTAGGACCATCAGAGAACATGATAAGAACTCTTAAGACCCAGTTTACCTTGTTACATATGGTATAACTTTCCTAGAAAGCTGGTGCAGCCTTTCATCACCAGCTTGCACCTTTTACACTGTTTCCTGAAAAACTCAAGGTTGGGTAATTGTTTAGAAAATAAATCACCCCCCATACCTGCCGTGTGAACTTGTACCCACATTCCGTACACTCAAACTTCCTCACACCTTTGTGTCTCCTCACGTGGACACGCAGCTGCTCTATAGCTACGGAGAGAGATTAAAATTAAAACACACATTGTACCCTCTACAGTTTGTAATGCATAGAACATGATTTCATGATGGCCAGAATGGGCGTTCGCTGATTATTATTTTTGGACACATCAGCCTTTGACACCATTATTCATGCCACTTTATTATCCACACTACAGGCAATTTGAACTGGGCAGTCAACTATAAAAGTTTCTCTCTGGCCCTAGCTGCCAGGAAAGGAAAAATGACAAGGTTTCAAAGCGGAAAAATTTAACCTCTGAAGAAATGGTCTATCGCAAGTTAAAACAGTTTGGCATTCAAGAAGATCTTGGACTGAAATATACATCTATCTCATTTGATGCAAAAATCGCCCATAAGCCACTTTTGCTTTTAGGCAATGATCTATCTGTGCCCCCTTTGAGAACTTTGGTATCAATTATTGAATATATACGTGGATGATATAATGTTCTTTGTTATAAAAAGTGTCTCTGACTGAATAAATCAGAATTGCTAACAGTGCTTGGCTATTTCTGTTTGGTTTACTACAAATCGTCTTGCACTGAATCTGAAGACCACCCAAGCTTTGTTGGTAACCAATGGGGCAATTCTATAGCTTGGTGCCTCGATGCTGTGCGCCGAGCAACAATTCTATAATGGGATCTTGGCGCCAAGATTCCATTATAGAATATTGGCACAAGTTGGCATCGACTCACCTACATTTAGACATGACATATTTATGCTAATTCTATGGCTGGTGCAGGTTGGCATGCCTATGTAACTTATTTTATTCTATAAGTTATGCAAGTAGGTTAGAGGCGTATCCATGGCCTGCCTGCACTGCGCTACCTTACAGAATAGTGTGTAATGCTTTTTGGGGTGTAAGTGGTTCTAATTTGTGCAGTGCTGCACATGCCCAGTTACAGAATTGCCTTTCAAATCTGTAACTGAGTTAGGGGCCCTTTTACTAGGCTGTGTTTTATCCTGTGGTAGCCATTAGTATGGACATGTGGTAAAAAAAAACAAAAAACCTGCGCTGGCTGTTTACCACAGGTAGAAGGGTCGGGACAGAGATGAGGAGTGTTCAACTGTGGGTTACTGCTGTGTGTTAGCTGTCACAACTGCTGATAATGTGGCTGCCTTTAACAACATCTTACTGGTAATCTGGTAGCTCAGCCACTGTCCCAAGTGTCAAAAATAAAGCCAGTGCAGTAGTGGTGGCAGGAGCCAGCCCTCTCCCGATTCCTCCTGGCACCACCATCCTCCCCCCCCCCCCAGCAAAGCCCCCAACATCTGAACTCCCACTCCCCAAAGTAGACACACGGACTCTCCCTGGCAGAACCCCTTGGGGGGTTCCCTGGTACAGTCTAGAGTCACAAGATGGAAATGGTCCCTCTCCTCTCTATCTGGATCCAGATTTCAAATGGCACCAGTGACCCATAGTGGTAGCCTTGTGGTACTACTGTTAGGGGGGGGGGGGGGTCATCAAACATATAAACGGCGAGTGACCGACTCACTCGCAAATGCGCAGTAGGGACTTCCCTCTCTGTCCCGCCCCCGCGTCAATACGTGATGACGAGGGCGGGACAGAGAGGGAAACTGCGCCGCCGAGGTTGATACCGCTCCCCCCCCCACCCGCCCACCCGAGGTCGCCGCTACCGTTACCCCCCCCCCCACACACACCCGGCCCGGGCCCTCTCTCCGCTACTAAACTTACACATCCATTCGCCCGAACGCAGCACGCACATCAGCTGAGCTGCCGTCGGCCCTTCCTTCCCTGCCTGTGTCCCGCCCTCGCTGACGTTACGTCACAGGAGGGCGGGACACAGGCAGCGAAGGAAGGGCCGAGTGCAGCTCAGCTGATGTGCGTGCTGCGTTCGGGCGAATGGATGTGTAAGTTTAGTAGCGGAGAGAGAGAGGGCCCGGGTCGGGTGGAGGGATGGCGGCGGCGACTCCGGGGGGGGGGGGGGGGGGGGGGGGAGGGGCAACGGTAGTGGTGGTGACCTCACGGGGAGGGAGGGAGGGGGAAGGAAGGAAAACCCCAATACCAGCCCGTTTTTACGGGCTCAACGGCTAGTCCTTCTATATAAAGAACAAGCACCCTTATATGGAAGAATGATTTCTAGTAGTAGTACCGCAAAACTATCACTAGGGGTCATTGGCACCATTTTGAATCTGGAGCCAGATAGGGCAGGAGTTGGAGGGGGGCAGTTCTCGCCTTATGCCACTAGATTATCAAAGGAACCCCCATGCTCAGGTGTGCCGGCCCTGCTGTCACCACAAACCCTCATTCGCAAGCACCTGGGGATTTCCCACCTATTTTATAACCCAGTCATTCAGCAACACTCTTTGGCCAGGGGCTGTGCAACATGGCTCCTTCAGGAACCCTGCAATTAAGGGCCCTAAATCAAACCCTTGATGTTGCAAGTACATTGTGACTGGGGATCATGCTGCGTGTTAAAAAAAAAAAGCTTATCCTTTACATTGCCTCCGTGGGAGTCACAGAGGGGCTGTGACACACAGGTCTTAACTGATACAGAGAGTGGACACCCCTGATGTAGGAATCGGCTCTAGCTCTCCACACAGTAGCGTATAGGCTTAGGAGCGAGGTTCATTACTGTTAACGGTTGTGCAAAGCTAAGCCATCTACTGTACAGCCCAGGATTAACCCTCTCATAGCAAACAAAGGTGCTTGCTGGCAGGGGACTGGAACAACTGTGGATGTGTCATATTAGAAGCTGTTGTGCATGGATCATACCTTTGAAGGATTTTCCACAGATCTGGCAGAAGTGTGGTCTCCCTTCCTGATGTCTGCTGGCGACGTGCCTTAGAAGAGGCCCTCTTTCGGTAAACCTCTGATTGCAGAACTCGCAGCTGAAAGGGCGCTCCCCTGTATGTGTCCTATTGTGCTTATCCAAACTTGCTGCATAAAAAGAAATGTTTATATTCTGCCCCAATAGTAACCTCTTGGCTGTTGCTAACCAGCTCTCACATAAAAACACACAATAATGTTAATGTTATCAACACTGACTCACATAAAACTTTTTTTTTCAGCATTGAAGTACTTGAAGTTTTGAAGTTCTTGGCCTTGTACTGAGTTAGTACTTGTATCATCCTGGGGGAAAACTTGAAGGCCAATGTAGAAAAAGTGCATTAATCAGCTTACATTAATGCCCCGTATTAATCATACTCAAATTAATTTTTCATTAGCTTAGAGGATATTGGACCTTCAGTCTGTACCAGTATGGCAATGCTTATGTTCTTAAGTTATGTTGCATCAACCAACTGTCATTCAAGATGAAGAACAATAGAATGAAATAAAAATACATAAAACACGTAAAATCAAAATTTAAAATCTGGGAAGCAAATAAGTTTTCGATGCCTTCCTAAAGGCCAAATACAATGGTATTTCCCAAGTTCGGACTGTAACCTATTCTGTTCTTCAACAGCCCGCTGTGAGAAAGCCTTCATTCCCTATCTCTTACTATAAAAAAAACTGACCTATTTGGAATTACGAAACAGTTCTGATGCATAGACTTTATGAGTTGGCTTCTCATTACCTAAAAAATATCACTTTTGCATGTGCATTACTTAAAATGCAGTAGCAGAACTTGCATTACACCTTTAGTGTCTTTCAGCAAAAGAACATAAACGTCGCCATACTGGGACAGACCGAAGGTCCATCAAGCCCAGTATTCCATTTCCAACAGTGGCCAATCCTGGACGGCTACTGTTGAAAACAGGATACTGGGCTCGATGGACCTTTGGTCTGTCCCAGTATGGCAACGCTTAAGTTCTTATGCCCATTTCACCAGGGGTTCCCAAATTAATGTTTCTGATAATGCAGTCTCCTAGTAGAAAGAATTTCTGTTTCGAGATGTTTTCTCAGGTTTGGGGATTTTTCTTCAGTTCAGTAGCTTTCTTCCTCTTTGGCCCCACCTCCAATATAATTTCACGAGCATCATAATTTTCCAGTGCAGTAAAGGCATTTTATAGAAGCAACATTTGGAAGAGTGGATGTTTCTGTGCTACAGATCACTATCTACCTCTGTAATCCATTTTTTCCTGAGCTGTTTATTTTCTGTGGGAGTTGGGAGTACATTGTTCAGCTGCTGTACAGTCTGGGATGCTCCTTTAAATATAACGAAATGCATTTTGAATTGAGTGAGCTCCTTTTTCGTAGCCGAGAGCTGAAGACAGAAGGGGCATATTATATAATTTTTAAGTAATTTTACTTTGAACGATTACATATGTTTGTGTAATGTGAATGTGTAATTTATTATGTGCAGAGGATTGTTGTGATATTTAGGCTACAAGAGCTTTTACAATAAACCACAAGCCTCTAGATAATTTGCCTTAGGACTAGGTTACCACAATTGTTGACTGAATGCAGGGGCCGGCTCAAGGGACCGTGGCGCCCTGAGCCAACTTTTGGTTTGGCACTCTCCCTTCCCCTCTTTAAAATCAGTTTTCCCCTCCTGAATACAGACAGCCTTTCGCATAACGCTATCCGCATCGGCCCCTGCGTCTTCTCCCTGCTGCGCCCCCGTGGAAACAGGAAGTTATGTCAAAGGAGGGGCTGGGGTGTGGCAGAAGACGATGCCAGGGTGCTGCTGCAAGGCAGCGTTAGGTGAAACGCTGTCTGCGTTTGGGAAGGACTGTCTCTTCATGTTCAAGTGTACAGCGCTGCGTACGTCTAGTAGCGCTATAGAAATGATAAGTATAGTAGTAGGAAGGGAGAACTAGCTTTAAAGGTAGATGGGGAAGAAAATAATTGATAACAGGGGGAGGAGTCAAGATGGCAGCAAGCTGAGACGCCCAAGATCTAGTGGCAGAACTCCGTAAGTTTTTTTTCCTTTTTGCTGAATTTTCCTTTCTGGATGCTGCACAAACGGAAGGGGAAGGTGAGAGCCCCGCTGTAGATGGACTCAACACCTTCTGCGCTTCAGCCCATGATTGTCAGGTTTTTGTCTGTCTCGAGAGGGGAGAAAAAAAGTGAAGGCTGGCAGCACTGGTGGAAGTGCTGACCCGCTTGGGGGCGAGGTTTCCCTCAGCTTTCATGAGCACTCGACGCCTTTACGGCACAGCTATGATCTCTGGGATTGGCTTCTTCCCTCTTGGGAGTGGATGGCTTGGGTTCAGGGGTCTTATCATCATGTTGGAGCTAACTATTGCTAATTGCTCTCTTAAATTATCCCGTGGTTCTATGGCTAATAAGTTTGAGACTTTAGCGACTGATCATCGTGTGAGATTAGAAAACCTGGAGAAATCTGTGGAAGCAGATGCAGTGCAAACTTTGGTGAAGGACAAAATATAGAGTTATTGCAAGGTGGAACAATATGAGAATGAATTTAGACAACTGAACTTGCCAAAGATATTGGGCACACAACCTCTGGGTATATTTAAAAAATATCTGAAGGAGGTTTTATCTTTGCTGCAGATTTGTTTCTTCCTGTTCATAAGATTGTTTTATTTGCCAACTAAAGTACTGGGGGGGGGGGGGGGGGGGGGGGAATCAGCTTTAGATATATCAGCTATTTTGGACTCTTCACAAGAGTAAGTCTCAGACAGAGCCAATTTACTTGTACAATTTGTGTTTGAGCAGGATTTAAATACGATATTGCATTTATATTTCTGCAGTTTGCAAAGTTTAGTTTATAGACAAAGAATCCGGATATTTCCTGATGTTGCACGAGTCACACAGGAAAGAAGAAAAGTTTTCCTTGCCTTGAGGCAAGAGACTGGGGCACTCGGTGCTACCTTTAGCCTATGTTACCCTTGCAAATGTTTAATTAAGTACCTTGATATTAGATATATATTCTTTGTCCTGGAACAGCTGCGGCTCCTTCTTGGATTTAAAGAAACTCTTACCGGGATGACTTCCCTGTTTTTTGTTTTGCTGACTTTTAGTGTAGTTAATTCTACCCCTGTAGACATTTTGCCACTGCCTTTTCCCATTATTAGAAGGTATGTTAATTTTCCACCCTCCCCCCCCCCCCGCTTACCTCCCCTATCTCAAGATTTGTGGTCTAATGTAATCACCAGGTGCACGAGGATGTTTTTGCCTACAGATTATGTTTTCCTTTTTAATATTCTTGTATTATTAACACGCTGGTGGTTGTATTTTCTTGAACAAGTGGGATGCTTGGGGTTGACGGCTCTTCTTTTTTCCCTGCACATGCAAGGCCACCAGGTAAGCTCTGGGCCAGCTTAACCTGTAGGGCCAGTGACATCACAGGCTCAGGCGTTTGGTGCCCTGGCCAGAGCCTCACCTGACTGAATGATAGTTATGATTGTTTGGTATGAGTCAGAACAGCTGTATTACAATAACAAATAGCAGATAGCAACATTACATAATTCCCATCTACTGAAGACAGACAGACTGCATGTATTAGGAAGATGATGTATAAAAACAAAGCAGTTCAACTCTCGGCGGCCATTTTGAATCCCCAGCCAGACCGAGGAGGATGATAGACAGGGGAGGCAGCGCTCCGGGCAGGAAAGAGGGGGCTCTTTCCTGCCCCGAAGAGAAGACGCTACTAGACCACCAGGGCTAGATAGATGAGTGAGGGTGCAAGGAAATTTGAGTAGATGCTCAGAACTACAGAAACAAAATGGTAACAGGCTATAGGTTTGAATTTCTTAGCCAGGTACCCCTGCTGGGCAACTGTTAACTACCTGAGCCCAGCCCAGATTGCCGCTTTCCTGAAGTTGTGTAGGCTGTCCTAGGAATTGTGATGCTTCCATTCAGCCTGAGCAGCTGTTGGAATCCTGCTTCAGCAGCCAAACAGATATGCACCCCCTGGAGTGCTGGGCATGTGTGTACATGCGTACCTTGCCAGTTACTGACAGGCAGACACCACTCCATGTTTAGTGCGTTTTAAATATAGACTGTTTAAGGACAATATTGCTGAAATAGAAGTATGCACCTTGAGTTCTAAAAGTTTTGCCACACAGGTGACACTGAAAAGGCTTCTCTCCGGTGTGGGTCCTTAAGTGCATATTCAGGTTGGCTTTCTGAGTGAAGGCATGATGGCAGAACTCGCATACGAATGGGCGTTCATTTCTGCAAGAATAAAAAAAGAGAACATATGGATCAATTTTCATTGGTGGCAGTCACCGTATTTTTTTTTTAAACACAGTTTTAAAAATATACATACATTCACAGCATCACTACATGAATAGGCCGCAGCCCACAGCCGACGTGGAAAATGGTGACGGCTAGCTACACATATAGCCCGGGATTCTATATATCGCACCGAGATTTCCACATGGAAGTCGAAGCGTATTCCGTAACAATGAGCATAATTTACATAGTAGATGACGGCACAGAAAGACCTGCACGGTCCGTCCAGTCTGCCCAACAAGATAAACTCATATGTGCTACCTTTTGTGTATACCTGACCTTGATTAGTATCTGCCATCCTCACGTCACAGACCGTAGAAGTCTGCCCAGCACTAGCCCCGCCTCCCAATCACTGGCTCTGCCACCCAATCTCCGCTAAACCTCTGAGGATCCCTTCCTTCTGAACAGGATTCCTTTATGTTTATCCCACGCATGTTTGAATTCCGCTACCGTTTTCATCTCCACCACCTCACATGGGAGGGCATTCCAAGCATCCACCATTCTCTCCATGAAAAAGTTTTCAGTCTGCCCCCCTTCAATCTCATTTCATGTCCTCTAGTTCTACTGCCTTCCCATCTCCGGAAAAGGTTCATTTGCGGATTAATACCTTTCAAATATCTGAACGTCTGTATCATATCACCCCTAACAAGCTAATCAGCGCTGATAATTGTATATTAAGCAATTTTCAGCACTAATTGGCATTAATTAGGATGTACGGACACTACTTTCTAAGCGTATTCTGTATCGTGTTGCGCATAAATTCTAAGCATAGTTGAAAAGTGGGCGTGGGCAGGTTGTGGGCATTTCTAAAATCTATGCGCGTTGTTATAGAACACACCCTCTCATGTCTAATTGAGGCGTCGGGATTTACAGCAGGTTTTAGTTAGCGTAATTGACCGCAACTAAATTTGGTTGAGTGGACCAGCGCTCGGCGAGTTCTCTAAATTACACCTAAATTCAAGCATACTTTGTACAACAGGCTTCAATTTCCACTTGGAAATCTCGGCGCGATATATAGAATCTAGTCGATAGAGGGTAATTCTCTAAAGGTTGCCTAAAGTTAGGTGTCGGGATGATGTGCACTACTTCCATTATAGATTACTAGCTTAAGTCCACAGTTGCGTGCCTAATTTTAGTGCTCGTGCCTAACTGCTAGTACTCTATAACCTACACACGTAAGTGCTAGGTGTGCCCCTCATATAGGGTTACCATTTTGTGTCCTCTGAAAAAGAGGACACGTCACGCCCCCTACCCTGCCTCATGCCCCGCCACGCCCCCTTCGGGTCCTCGTTCCGCCCCATCCCCCCCCGTCACATAGTCCCCTCCCCCCTCTCACATACCCCCCCTCACTTACTATCTAGCCCTGGTGGTCTAGTAGCGTCTTCTCTTCGGGGCAGGAAAGAGCCCCCTCTTTCCTGCCCGGAGCGCTGCCTGCCCTTGCCTGCTGCATCCTCCTCGGTCTGGCTGGGGATTCAAAATGGCCGCCGAGAGTTGAACTCTCGCGAGGCCGCTTCAACTCTCGGTGGCCATTTTGAATCCCCAGCCAGACCGAGGAGGATGATAGACAGGGGAGGCAGCGCTCCGGGCAGGAAAGAGGGGGCTCTTTCCTGCCCCGAAGACGTCACTAGACCACCAGGGAACATGGTAAGGAAGGGGAGGGGACGGGAGACCAGACCCACGGCGCCGATCGCCCGCCCACACGCACGTGCCTGCCCGCACCCGCGCCCACGTTTGTCCAGAAATCCGGACAAACGTGGGTGCAGGCAAAATCCGCCGGACGCCCCGGACATGCCCTCAAAAAGAGGACATGTCCGAGGAAATCCGGACGAATGGTAACCCTACCCTCATAGGTCCATGTCTCCCCCTAGTGGTTCTGCGCAATGGATTTTGCTCGTACAATTTGCTGAATCCCAACCAAGAGGAGCTGCACACATATGGGGAAATTCTACGAATGGTACCTAAAATTAGGTGTTAATTCCCTGCCCAAATTTCAGTGTGGAGACGCATTCCAATGGATGCAAGGCGCCGGAATTATTATTTGTAACGCTTATACCCCACATTTTCCCCACTTATTAGCAGGTTCAATGTGGCTTACATAGTATATTAGGTTTACAAAGTAACATAGAATGGATATAGCTGCAATATAGTAATAGTGCTGAAATGGCAGATTTATCTATTTGTTACATCGGTATCTCACATTTTCCCACCTATTTGCAGGCTTTGTAAGCCACGCTGAGCCTGCAAAAAGGTGGGAAAATGCGGGGTATAAATGTAACAAATAAATAAATAACTTAGGAAACCAGCTGTAATTCATAGGTCAAAAAACCTCTTTTATATATTATATTTCAACTGTTTTTATTGATGATTCAACATTATAAACATTTTAACATTGCCAATATATCTATCATTGGGCATTGTAAGTAATACAGCATATTAACTTGCATACATCAATAAATTCCATCATCAATATTTTTATGAATCTTCCCCCTGTTCCCGTACCTACCCTCCCAAACATGTTCATTAACAGTCAAACATTTAAGGGGGTGTGTGTTAAATCTACATCACAGTCATCTTATACATGCCCCCCTCCTTTCCCCCCTTCCTATCCTCCCCCCCACCCTCTCCCCTCCTATTGTTCATTAATAGCTACATTGTACTTATGGGTTCGTGTGTACGTACCATTATTCTATGGGATTATCAAAGCGTATTGAGTATAAGACTCCGGCCTCTCTGCGATAATATATCCAACATAGGCCCCCAAACTTTAAGAAAACATATTTTCCATGACATGATCCTTTAGCATCCCTTGCTTCCCATGTCATTAAAAGATGTACCTGGTTTCGCCAATGCCAGTATTCCGGGGGTTTATCCGAAGTCCAGCATTGCAAAATACACTTTTTTGCCACCAAACATAACTTACGATTTAACAATATTTCATCTGCCGTAAGGCCACGGAATGCCAAAAAACCTCTTTTAAAAAAGCTTTAGAGACCTTCCCAAAAATAAAAAAATTGTTCTAACAGATAAGTGAACTTATCCAGCCACATGAGAATTTTCATCTAATTCTCGCTTCAGAGGCTGCTGTTCTTTGTGGCCTCACAATAGCTGTGCAGATCAGGGTCTTGATTAGGTGATGTTAGCTGAGTTCATTAACATTTTAACCAGAACTACTCATCCAAGCTCACTGTCTGCAGTCATATCAGGCATAGCTGAGGGACAATGCTACCAATTAAAAGCCGGCAGACAAAAATGATTACAAGAAAAAAAAACAATGAAATAAGAAAAATGAACTGAGTATAACTAAGGGGCAGAATTTAGAAAGAATGTCCAACTCAAAATAAGAATCGTATAATTATTATGTATCCTTTTGTCTCTGGTAAATATATATCCCAACTATCTCATCCAAAACCAGGAAAACATTGGCCTACAGTTAGAATTGTGCTTAGAATCTATTTTTGTTAAAGAGCACCCTCAAAATATGGACATCCATTTCTCATGTACTTTACCCTCCTCTCACCTACCAACACCCATCCTGTTAGAATATCAATGAAATGCTTTGATGTCACCATGCATACCCCCACCCTCCCACTCTGTCAGACTGTCATAGTAATGCTTGAATGTTTTCACTTATATACACTGTCAGCTAGCACATTTGCTTATTTCCGATCTGAGGAAGAAGGGCAACCTTCGAAAGCTAATCAAGAAATGTATTAAGTTATGTCCAATAAAAAAGGTATCATCTTATTTTCCTTTCCATGTTTTATTTTGTTTGATTTCTATAGATTCTACATGGAATGTTGCTATTCCAAACATTCCATGTAGAAGTCGGCCCTTGCGGATCACCAATGTGGCCGCGCAGGCTTCTGCTTCTGTGCTAGTGGAATAGCAACATTCCATGTAGAATCTCCAATAGTAGCAACATTCCATATAGAATCTCCAATGGTATCTATTTTACTGTCATAGTAATGCTTGAATGTTTTCACTTATATACACTGTCAGCTAGCACATTTGCTTATTTCCGATCTGAGGAAGAAGGGCAACCTTCGAAAGCTAATCAAGAAATGTATTAAGTTATGTCCAATAAAAAAGGTATCATCTTATTTTCTTTTCCATGTTTTATTTTGTTAGATTTCTATTGATAACCTTTAAGAGTGGACTAACACGGCTACCACACCTCATGTACTTTAGACGTCATACAGCCTATTTTAAATTACCTGGGAAATGGACATCCATGTGCTGGAGATGTCCAGCATGAACATCCATTTTACAAACTGAATTGTACAAGTTATGAATGGGGCAAAATAAATGATATGTCCATGTTATAAAGTGTCTACACCAACATCCATGTGGAGCAGCCAGCAGAGAACCAGAGGACCCCGGTTCAAATCTCACTGTAGCTCTTTGTGATTTTATTTTTTAAATTGCGAGCCCTCCAGGGACAAAAATAACTATTGTGACCTTTCTTTAACCTGGATGTGACAAGTTTCAGGTCTAAATAAGGACATTATTTTTTGGACATGGACATTCCTTCCCCTTCTGAAATTAGAGTTAGACATCCATATTTTGGCCCCTCCCTAGTCCCATCCAAAACATGCCTCTACCACGCCCCCTTGCTAAAGAGGATGTATTGCAGTATTTATTCCAATTAGATCCCGATTTGTGCTGCTGGATTGATTTTTTTTCTTTTATTTTTACTGGCCCAAGAATAGGGCAACTCAGCTCCTTGCTTTCAATATGTTAAATCCCAAACTCAGTTTAGCAGAGGTTGAATTTCTTACAGATGAATGGGGCTTATTTGGGTAATGAGGCAACACACATTCAGCTTTGTGCTCTGAAAGCTCCACTATGCTTGAGCCATATTCTAACCCTTGAAATTACCTCAATTAACAGGTCCCTCTAAGAGCATCTCACCTAGTCAGAATGACTAAGTAAGATTATAGTGCTGCGTATTCCTGGTTGCACTATACAAATATCATTACCAATAACAGCACCGGGAATTCATAATTGACAAATCCTGCTGCAAGCAACAGTGGACACAAACCTGTGTTTTGCTTTGATGTGCATCTGCACCCCATTCCGGCTGGATGCCCTGTGGCCACACTCTTCACACACAAACAGCTTCTCACCACGGTGCTTGAATGCCTCATGCAGACGGAGCTCAGTCCGAGAAAGGAAACACTTTTCACACGTTGAGCACTGTGAAACCATGAGCAGGTCTTTAGAATGCAAGCATGCCCTGTCTCTTACCACCCTCACACAGTTTCCCAGAGTACAAACCTATGCAAATCTACTGGATCAAAGAGGTTTGTCTCACTCTGCAATCCAGACCCTTGCAAACTGCATCCTAAAAGCCAGGGCTTACATTAGTATTTCTTCCCATGTCTGTGGAGGTGGAGGATTGTTAACCCTTTCGTGTCCAAAAATGCTTAACTTATGGCAACAAGGAACATGAAAGGGTTAACATGAACCCCGCAGGAGCACTAGATTCTCAGCGTCCCTAACAGCATCAGTTTCTGTATAAAGACTTCATGCCCATTTTGGCTTCTATTGATAATCTCCTTCCTGGTGCATTTTGGTGCCTGTGCTGCTGATTTTCACTGGTTTATGTAGGACTAGAAATAAGATAATTAACTGGGATGGAAGTTAAAAAACTAGGAATGCAAACATCTCCTTTTCGATAAACAGAAATCATGGCCTAGTGGTTAGGGTGGTGGACTTTGGTCCTGGGGAACTGAGGAACCGAGTTCGATTCCCGGCACAGGCAGCTCCTTGTACGTACATGCAGGACGTCAGACTCACAGAAGCAGAAGCCTGCACGGCCACATTGGTGATGTGCAAGGGCCAACTTCTACATGGAATGTTGCTAGTGGAATAGCAACATTTCATGTAGAATCTCAAATAGTAGCAACAGTGGAGGAGTGGCCTAGTGGTTAGGGTGGTGGACTTTGGTCCTGGGGAACTGAGTTCGATTCCCACTGCAGGCACAGGCAGCTCCTTGTGACTCTGGGCAAGTCACTTAACCCTCCATTGCCCCATGTAAGCCGCATTGAGCCTGCCATGAGTGGGAAAGCGCGGGGTACAAATGTAACAAAAAAAAAATTAAAGCTGCACAGGGTACATCTCAGTTTACTCAGGAAAATTAAAAACAGCATTGTCTTTCACTGAAGCTGTGGAACCTGGAGAGCGGGTTCACGCCCTAAGATTCAAGTTCATTTTAGAGCAGAGGTAGTTAAGAACAGCATCACATCTTTTCATAGTTACAAAGTTCAGCCTAAAAGAAAGACCTCAACCTTCTGTAAAGATGGGTCTAACAAGCTTGTCCAACCTTTTTCTATCGAGGGCCACATTTCATATTTTGTAACATTCGGAGGGGCCAAAACACACACATGCGCAGTCATGCTCTCTTTCTCAGAATCACACACTCGTGCACTCTCCGAGGACCCTCAGACTCTCTCTCATGTCCCCCCCTTCAGCAAGAACCTGAACTTTCAGCACAGCATGACTCAAGTGGCAGGGGAAGCAGGAATCCTGCTGAGCTTCTGAGGGCCAAGTAAAAGGGCCCTAGGTTAGACAAGCCTGGTCTATGCTGATTTCATGCACACTTCTAATACAGTAGTGAATGCATATTTGCTCTGGACTTTCTCCTGCTCAGGGTCAATCTGGGAGGAGGCTGGCGAGAGCACAGGAAAACCAAATTTTGTTTTTGGTGAACTGGCCCGAAATTTGGATTTGGTCTCATTTTGGTTTAGGCCGAAAATGTAGGTTCCTTTTCAGATGAAACTAGCACTGTACTGTGCAGCCCGCAGCTCCCATTTCCCTCCCCTCTCTCTGACACATGGAGCCCCAAGTCCTCCCCATACACAAAGAGCTGAGCCCCCCTCCCCAGACTACCATATCTTTGGAGGTCTACTGGCTAGACAGTGTAGAAGCGATCCCCAGTCGTTTATGCCCATGCAAGCTCAACAGACAAAATGGCTACTGGGAACTCCTGCAGCGGTTTTGCGAGACTACTGCTGGAGGGCCCGGCAGCCATTTTGAGACTGGAATCAGCAGGGGCACATGACAGTAAAACAATTTTCCATGTCAATAGATCCTCAAGGTGAAACTCAGTCTTACCTGATAATTTTCTTTCCATTAGTCCCTCCCACTATTCCAGAACCTGTGGGATAGTTATGCCCATCAACAAGCAGGTGGAGATAAAAAACAAAACAAAACTGACTATCTCTTGGCAGCCAGTCCAGCTCCTCAGTATTTATGTAGACAAGCAATAAGGAGAAACTCTGAATAAACACAACAGCCTTAAACAACTTGCTAACCTAACACTAACCAGACGAGCAAACATGTCTGAACCTCTGTCACCTCCGGACAACTTGTAGAGAACAAAAGATATGCGGAAAGCACTATACAAGGTGACAGTCATTATTTGACCTATTACCTCACACCAACTAAACATTTTAGAAAACTTGGGTGGGCCTCTGGAATAGCGGGAAGGATTAATGGAAAGAAAATTATCAGATAAGACAATTTCTCCTTCCATTACATACCTTCCCACTATTGCAAAATGTATGGGATGTTCAAAAGCAATCCCTAGAGTGGGAGGGATCCTGGCACTGCTACCCTGAGGGCTGAAGCCCCAAAACTGGTTTCCAAGTGTGCTGCAACATCCACTCTGTAGTGCTTGGCAAAGGTATGCAGCATTGACCACGTCGCAGCCTTGCAAATATTCAATGGAGACAGTAAGGTACTCTCTGGCCAGGATGTTGCCGTACGCCTCATAGAATGAGATCACATGGCCTTAGAAGCCTGCTTCCCCACAAGCAAATAAGCTGACGTGGTAGTCTCCTTCAGCCATCTGTGGACTTAGAAGCCATAAGGCCAAGCCTTCATTTACCAACAAGCACAAACAATCTGTCTGATTTATGAAACTCATTCATGACTTCCAGATATCAAATGAGGACTCTACACATATCGTCAAGCTTCAAGGAAGAATACTGAGCCTCTTCGTTCGCTCTGCGAAAGGATAGATGCTCCACAGATTGGCTGAGATGAAATGCTTATAGTACTTTTGGAAGAAAGGAAGGAACCATGTGCAGGGAGATCTCCGCCTACGAAAAGCAAAGAAAGGGATCCTGAAAAGAAAGCCTGAAGCTCCGAAACCCTACTTGCCGATGCAACAGTCAAGAACGCTATCCTAAACATAAGATCTTTCAAGGAGGCCTTCCAGAGTGGCTCAAAAGAAGACATCTGAAGAGCTCGAAGGACTAAATTAAGGTTCCACTCTGGACACAACGGATGAAAGGGAGGCTGCAAGCAGCCCGCTCCTTACAACAATCGAATGATATCCGGGTGAGCTGCAAGAGATGTCTTCTGTAGTCAGCCCCTGAAACAGGCAAAAGCTGCAACCTGAACTTTCAGAGAACCCAACGCCAATCCTTTCTGAAGACCTGCCTGAAGAAATGCTAGGATGTGCGTGATCTGAGCAGAGAAGGGAGAAAATCCACACTCAGAACACCAGCCCTTGAACGTCCTCCACACCCTTTCTTATATGCCATGGATGTAGCGCATTTCTGAGCCTGAAGCAAGGTAGCAATGACTAAATCAGAATAACCTTTTTGTCTCAACTGAGCCCTTTCAATGGCCAAGCCGTAAGACCAAAGGGGCATGGATCCTTCATGAGCAGCAGAGCTTGCTTCAGTAGGCCATGTAACTGCGGAAGAAGGAGCGGACCCAGTCCAGCTGTCGAATCAGGTCTGCATACCATGGATTCTGCGGACAATCTGGCAATATGATCCTTTTTAACATGCAGCTTACATGGGCCGAGGAGGGAAGACATATAGTAGATGAGTTTCTGGCCAAGGCTACAATAGGGCATCAATCCCTATCGAGGACAGTTCTTTCCAACAGCTTAAGAACTTGGGCCCTTTGGCATTCCATTTCGATGCCATCGTCTAGAAGCGAAGAACGTCATCGGTCCACTCTTAGTGGAAAACCCTGGCTGGATAATTCCCATTCTCCTGGGACCAAGGAGCGCCTGCTGAGAAAGTCCACTCCACATTCACAAACCCAGTGATATGAGCTACCGATAAGCAAAGATGATTTTTCTCCGCCCAGCTCATGAGGGAGGCCGCCTTCACCGTCTGCCTTGCTTGTTGATTTAAGACACTGCCATTGCATTGATGGAGAAAACTCGGACTGGGGTCCCTGCCAGAAAGGCAGCTAAGTCGCATACAGCATTCTGCACTGCCCTGAGCTCCAAGCGATTTATTGACAATTGAGACTCCCATTCCATCCAAGTGTCCTATGCCGGATGGAACTTGTAATGAGCTCCCCAACCCGACTTCCTGGCATCCGCTGTCACTACCTTCAACTGTGTTATCAGAAAGGGAGCTCTGATGATCAAATTCCTGGATGACAACCACCACTGCATACTCCGTCTGACAACCAGCGCCCAAGGAAGATGAAGGTCATACTTCTGTAACACCAGAGACCAGCGGCTGAGATTAAATTCCTCTAATGGCCGCATATAAGCCCTTGTCTATAGCACCACTTCCATCACCGCCATCATTGACCCCAGAACCTGGATGTAGTCCCAGACCCTGTGCCTGCCTTGATTGAGGAGAAGACGAATCTGTTGAACCAGCTTCGACTTCCAGAGTTCTGTTTGCGATGGAGTCTATCTGCTCTTCTCAAAATACATCATTCAACCCAATGACTGCAGATGGGCAACTTTGTCCATCGCCACCATACTGTCTGAATAGGGCAATGCACAAATAAGCCAGTTGTCAAGATATAGGTGAACTCTGATTCCCTGGTGCCACAAGGAAGGCTGTCACCACCACTGTAACCTTGGTAAATGTTCTTGGTGCCGTGGCAAGACCGAAAGCCCTGAACTGGAAGTGACTGCCCAGCACTACAAAACGTAGAAACCTCTGAATCAGTAGCCATACAGGTATATGCAAGTATGCCTCTTAGAGATTGAGGGCGGTGAGAAATTCTCGCGCTTGAACTGAGGCTATGACTGTTCTTGGTGTCTTCATGTGAAAGCAGGCCACTCAGAGGCAGCAGTTTAGACCTTTGAGATCTAAGACCGGATGAAAGGTGCTTTCCTTCTTTGGGACAATGAAGTAGACAGAGTATCTGCCTTGTCCCTGTTATGCCTAGGGAACTGGAACAATGGCTTGGAGCGCCAGCAAGGAATCTTTGGTGGCCTGAAGCTCAACCGCTTTGGTTCCCTTTCGATAACGAGACTGCAAGAAGAGAGGAGCGACCAGGCAGGAGAACTTCCAACTTGTAACTTTCTGTAAGAATATTCAGAACCTATCAGTCTGATGTGATTTTAGCATACTGCTCTTGCAACTCCTGAAGACATTCTCCCACCAGAGGAAGAGAAGAGTGGACCAGCTTTGCATCAATGTGAAGCTCTGGAGGCATTCTAGTTGACTTCCTGGCCACACAAAAGGAAGATTGGTGTGCCTGAAATCAGGACTTCTGACAATATTGCTGATTACCAGGCCAGAACTGTCTGCTGTCTCAAAATCGAGATTGAGAGCCCCCTGAAGATGGATGACCAGAGGCTTTCGGCTTATCCTCCAGCAAACGCTGTGGCGTAATTCTCCTAGTTATTTCACCATGTTACTGAGATCTTCTCCAAATAACCACTTGCCATAAAGGGGCATTTTAACTAGATGTGACTGACAATACATCCACTACCCAATGCCTCAACCAGAGTTGCCGAAGTACTGTGACAAGCCAAGACATACTGCAGGCCGTTACCCATAACATGTCATAAATAGCATCTGCCAAATAGGCCAACCTCATTTCAAGCTGGGTGATATAGTGCCCATCTTGTTGCTGACTGCTGATGCCACTTCAAAGGCTTGTTTCAACGCACCTTCTACTTTCCTATCCTGTAGGTCTATTAGGGCAATTCTCCCTTCCACTGGCAAGGTGGTCTTCTTAGTCACTGCCGTAAGCAGGGAGCCCTTCCTGGGAAGCTGCAATTTATCCATCTCCTCTGGAACTAATGGGTAGAAATAAGCCATGGCTTTTCCCACTCTCAGCCCCATGTCTGGTGAGATCCATTCTGCTGTAATCAAGTCCTCAATGTCTGGATGCATCAGGAAGGCCTTAGAAGGACTTCTAAGCCCCCTTACGATCGATGAAGATGGAACTTCTGATGCTGAAGCAGAAGGCTCCTCAATGGAAACTATCACCAGTGCCACAGAAATAAGAGTACTGAGCTCCTCCTTATGAACAACCTCAATACTTTAGGATCATCCCCTTCCTCAGGAGGGAGCGCTCTCTCCTCTAACGCCTCCTTCAATGATGGGTCCTTTGAATAGACTGAGGTCACATCAGATAAGGCGGGAGAAGCAGACACTGCTCCATCTGTCCACTCCTGGAGGTCTAATTGAGATCTCTTAGGAGGATGAGAAACTGAAGCACCTTGCAGCAACTCTGACTGTCCCTGCTTCAGTAAATAGGTCTGGTGTAAAAGAACTCCAGAGAAAATAAAGATCCCAGCGCAGCTGCTCTGTTGGGCCCTGAGACTGTAAAATGGCAGCTGTGCTCTGCATGTGATCAGCCAGAGGCTGCTCCTCATGGTGTGTTGACCCTGCATCCAATTGTGTCCTGTAGGAGAACCTGAAGACCCTGGCATATTTGAATGCTGTGCCGAATCTGAAGATGTGTTCCTGCCACCTGTTTCCTCTGCATTGCACGGGATTCCCAGCTTGCATGTACTGCAATGCCTCGGCCGGCGGCTCCCACCATGGGAACACCACTTTCCTCCTCCATGGGAGTCATCATTCACCCTGTCACCAGAACAGCACAATGTGTCCCAAGTGCTGAGTCAGGACCTCTCCCCTGCACCAAGCAGAACTTGCAGCCAAGTGGTTCAGAGTCAAACTTTATTCGAACCTACCACTGCCAGCTGCTCCCCCCAAGCTCTGTCTCCACAAGTCTTACCAAAGATGAGAAAGGCTCAGGACTGATACTCTGTCATGCTCTCCAGCAACAGCAAACATCTTTCCTTCTTCTTTCTTTTTTTTTTTTTTAAAGGTTGTTGTGCTGGAAAATGAGAGCTCCACAGGAAACAGGAGAGAGGTGAAGGGAAGGAAGTAAATTCACTGGGCACCACAAACAGGGATCTGAAGACCTCCAGATATGACTGCAGACTCAAGCCACCCACAAAGTTCAACTGGGGACCAGCTGACCAACTGGACCACGAGCAAATCAATCAGAACCAGAGGCTTAAATTCTATGTCCATCCACCTGCTGGAAATAGAAAATACTGAGGAGCAGGACTGGATGCCAAGAGAGATATGTCTCAGCTCAGTTTTCAGTTCTCTGTCTCCACCTGCTGGATGATGGACCTGGTTGATAAGACACAGCTATCTCACAGGTTCTGGAATAGAATTACTTTTTACACAATTGACAAGAGAGTTTTGTCTCATCCTTACTGCGTGAGGCTTCGGAGCTCCGTGTAATTTTATCATGTGGTTCTGGAGGTCTTTTCTCTGCATGAACTGCTGCGAACAGGAGGAGCACTGGAATAAGAGGTACACAGGCCTGTTACCATTGGACAGCTTTTCCACCTTTTTATTCAATGCAAGGCAGAATCATGGTCTTGTAGCTGACCTGTATGCTGCTGGACATGAAATAGATACAAGATTAGAAAGTACTCACAATATTGCATTTTGAAACTGGTGATTCTGGTGAGGATGGTTTTGTTAAAGCTAAGTGTTTTTTCTTTTTAAATGTTATATTGAAATATCTTTATTAAGTCATATAACCAAATTGAACAATAAACAAAATCTTAACAGTATGCAAAACAGAAAAGGTGACAAGCTTTTTTTTTAAAAACCCCTCCCCTCTCTGGCTTGAAAAAAAAAAAAAAAAAAAAGAGTCCCTTAGTGGCTGAGCATGTAAATTATCGCTGCTGCTAAGAGAAAGGCAGGCATCCAGGAAGATGGGTAGCCAGCAGGAAAGGGGGGGGGGGGGAAATCGGGGAAAATAACTCAAAATCAAGATGGGGTAAAATACATCTTACAAAGGGGTAACACAGTCTGTTCAGTTGGAAGTAAAGACAGGTCATGAGAAGGGCGCTTATTTTCTCTTTTGAAAAGGAAGTTCAGGTACCTCTTGTAGAAATACCATGAGGACTGGACCCTAAGTAATAACCATAGCATGCCAGCAGCCCTCCTAGTAAAGGAACTGGTAAGAACAGGCCAACGTAAGAGGCAAGCTTAAGTCTTTTTAGTACAGAGGGGAAGAATATTTCATTCTTTACTTACTTCTTCCTTGCAAGATTCATTTCTGTACAGTTTCACTTTCTTGTACTCACTTTGTACGGCATTTCTCCCGTGTGCAACACCGTATGCACCCTTAACTCAATCTTCTTCTTAAATTTCTCCTGACACAGTGAACAAGTAAAGACCTGCAGTGCGGTAAAGTTAAGCATTATGCAATCATATCTTTAGACAATAACCTCTCGTATGAAATTAAAAGCAGCTAGTTTCGTTAGTGTTAGACATGCTGGAGAACAGAAAGTAAATAACTCAAATATGTATGTAAATTTGGGTCACACAGGGCTTACTATAACTGTTCTGGTGAATATCAAAAGCCAGGTAGGTTTCAGAATATTCCCAATGAATGCGCACGTACTAGAGACTTGGCAAATGCAAATTTCTTTCATGCCAAGTCACTTTGAGGATCCTGAAATCTGACTAGTTGTGAGATCACCAGGACAGGTTTGGAAAGCCTAGTAATATATGGTTTTAGAGCTCTCTTCTTCTCTGGCCATCTCTCTGACCTCATGTGCAGCTTTCTTTAAATTACTCACCTTAATTTCTAACTCCTCTTACTCTCTTACCTGTCTATATGTTCCATCTTTGCTTATTCCCTACGCTGTCTATTAAAATGTTCTATTATGTATTGTGTTGACATCCTGAAGGAAAGGATCCTCAGGAGCTTAACCGAGATTGGATAGCAGAGCTGGTAGTGGGAGGCGGGGCTGGAGGTTGGGAGGCGGGGATAGTGCGGGGCAGACTTATACGGTCTGTGCCAGAGCCAGTGGTGGGAGGCGGGACTGGAGGTTGGGAGGCAGGGATAGCGCTGGGCAGACTTATACGGTCTGTGCCAGAGCCGGTGGTGGCAGGCGGGGATAGTGCTGGGCAGACTTATACGGTCTATGCCAGAGCCGGTGGTTGGGAGGCGGGGCTAGTGCTGGGCAGACTTATACGGTCTGTGCTTTGAAGAGCACAGGTACAAATCAAAGTAGGGTATACACAAAAGTAGCACACATGAGTTGTCTTGTTGGGCAGACTGGATGGACCGTGCAGGTCTTTTTCTGCCGTCATCTACTATGTTACTATGTTACTATGACATTGTAAGTAGTATATTATGCCATAATTGTCTATTGCTCATGTTTGATTTATTCTTATCGTACACCGCCTTGAGTGAATTCCTTCAAAAAGGCGGTAAATAAAATATGCCTGCAGGTACTCTTACATATAAGCTCTGGTCTTCTACTGACACAACAGGACTACAAATCCCAAAGTGCACTGGGCTGAAGTTCTCACACTGAAAGCTAGCCCTGCAGGTATGTAGCATTAAACTTGGGGAATAAATAATTCATGTATGCAATTATGTCTGCATGCCACTTATTAGTACTGCATGCCCTTAGGAGCATAAACCCACTTATTTTAAAAGATATTTTTGTTTCACAATAATGAATAGCAGGTGCCATGAATTCCACTCCTTCCACATATATGACCAACTGTTAGTCACTAGGAGAATCCAGGGACCTGACTGGGGGACCGCTCCTGGAAGAAAAGGACTATTCAAAATGGTTCACTACGCTATGACAAAACAAAACAAAAAAGTTTATTCATCCATAGTTGGTAGAACCTCAATCCAATAGACAGAAAAAGACACACTTCACTCCAACTACAGATGAATAAACTTTATGATTATCATTTTTGGACTGTTTATGCTTATTTACAGTCTTGAACATTTATACTTTGGTGACTTCCACTTTTGTTTTTTCACGTTTTGTGGGAGATCTTGGTGTTCCTCTTTTTTTGTCACTATGCTGTGACACTTTCCATCTGGCAGAGAAGGACCGGGGGGGGGGGGGGGGGGGGGGTGGAGAGGTACAGAAGGGCATCTCAACACAGTCCATTTGAAAGTTGGCTACCTCACAGTTTGTTCTCATTTCCAGAAGTCAACTAATTTGCCTAGGAATGTGCTTTTTAATATAAATACCTGTTCTGATCTACTCAAACAGTTTCTGGCTTCGTGTTCCAGGAGGTTGTCCTTTCTGAAGTAACATTTCCCACATTTGGAACATCTGAAGGGTTTCTCTCCAGTGTGCTTCCTGAAATTGACAACAAAATAGTGTTCAATTGAGCAAGAGTTTCCAGGCCAGCACAATCCACACAAGGCATTCAAACTCTTGAAATGTGTGTGGTCACTAGGCAGAGTTACTAGTGTACAAGAATTATTCCAGGCCTGTATATCAAAAGTATGATTTCAGAAACACTGACAAGCAAGCACTCAAGTCAGAAGCTACATCTCATGTGGTCATCCCAGAATAGGGAAATTCAAATATCTAAATAATTTCACAATTGTCATTCTACATTATTTATTTATTGCATTTGTATCCCACATTTTCCCACCTATTTGCGGGTTCAGTGTGGCTTACAATACATTGAGAATGGTGGAAATACAATTTGTTACAACTTGGTTATGGATTACATTGTGAGGAGTTAAGCGAAAACAAAGTCAAAATATTGTTAAGGGAATAGAACAATGGAGAAGAACAATGGAAAGAAATAACGGGAAACTGATAAACTACCATTTATCATTCTACTTTTTAGCAGGTTATGTGGGGTCTGAGAAGATCAAACAAAAAAAAAACCCTCTGCTTTCTAAAGTAGATCAGTTTAATAAAAGAGAAGAATAAGGGCACTTAGAATATTTAACAGTGAACATTCACGTGATCATAACCATCTGCAAACTGGTGCATGCTTGTTGCTTCTGCGATTTGAAGTTCAGAGTTCTACTAGCCATACGCTTGTACTAGAGAAAAAAAAAAATCAATCTTAGTAGGTTGCGATATCTTTTAAAGGACTAATGTACAAAAAGTGGGAGAGCGACCAAGGATGCCAGAAACTGGAGGATGTTCTTTAATAAAGAATTTTATTGAAGGTTTGAAGACTCGACACAACGTCGTGTTTCGGCCGTCAGGCCTGCATCAGGAGTCTGCTGTGCAGAATACTGCAGAGCAATGATGATGGAAGTCCTTTGGAGATCTTACAGCAGTCTCTTGCACGGAGTGTTACTGAATAACAATGAGGATGGTTCTTCAGAAGTAACGTGGTAGTCTTTAAAAGACTTTTGGAAAAGTCCGTCAAAAATCGCTGCACGCACTGCTAGTAATTCTTTTTCACCTGAATTACTAGCAGTGCGTGCAGCGATTTTGACTGACTTTTCCAAAACAGTCTTTTAAAGACTACCACGTTACTTCTGAAGATCCATCCTCATTGTTATTCAGTAACACTCCGTGCAAGAGACTGCTGTAAGATCTCCAAAGGACTTCCATCATCATTGCTCTGCAGTATTCTGCACAGCAGACTCCTGATGTAGGCCTGACGGCCGAAACACGACGTTGTGTCGAGTCTTCAAACCTTCAATAAAATTCTTTATTAAAGAACATCCTCCAGTTTCTGGCATCCTTGGTTGCTCTTCCACTTTTTGTACATTACTGTTTTTACTGTGGGGTGTTTGAGTTCTCCGCTTGCTGGCGGATCTTCTCTCATCTTTTAAAGGACTACCATAACAGAAAACAAAGTCAAAGAACTCCCACAACCTCCCAGGCCTCCTGAGGAGCTAACGTCAAAAAGAAACCTCTTCAGGTCACAGATTACAGCATCTCTAGATATCACAACCTACCAAGACTCCCGTATTTGAAGAAACTGTTATTATAATTACAAAGGGGAAAATCTCCTTGCACCCAAAATACCACAGAAATAGATTCAAGGGCAGAGCAGTATGAGAGTTATCCAGACATTCAAACAGCATGACAGTGTATCTGTGCAAAGGAATGAGCATAAGCGACAGAGCAAAGGCACGTTTTACATACTGAAATGCCTGATGTTAGCACAACACTTTTGAATTAAAGGAATCAGCCATGGCTTGCTGAACTCTGCTGCTTATCACTTATTCTCATTCGTTGTACGTATGTCTTAGATGTTGACATGCCTTGTGATTTCATTTCCATTAAGCAGGAGCACAGTATGGCTTAGGAATGAACGTTTACCTGTTGTGTACTTTCAGATAATATTTGCTGAGGAATTTCTTGTGACACGTAGGACACTCCGCTGGCATGTTCACACCCTTGCGGTTCACAAGATTTTTATCCTGTAGTGATCTAAGGCCAGAGGAAGGATCCAAGCGAGATGTTTTTTTCACTAGACACAGCCTCCTTTTGGTGCCAGCTTTCTTTTTCGGAGGAATGTAGTCTTCATCTGTTTGTTGAGGAATGTTTCCATAAGTTTCCACTGTAACACCATCTTGTACATCGACAACTTGTATCTCCCACTGTAGTGGAACAGGGACCCGATTACCTAAAGTCACTGCACACTTTCAAAGGGAGCTCTATTGATCATTAAATATCACACTGTAGCAGTTACATTCTACACCGCCTTGAGTGAATTCCTTCAAAAAGGCGGTAAATAAATCCTAATAAATAAAATAATAAATAAATACACTCTCGGTGGTTCCCAAACCTGCTCCTTGAGGCTCCCCAGCCAGTCAGGTTTTCAGGATATCTGCAATGAATACTGATGAGAGAGCTTTCCATGCACTGCCTCCAGGACCAGGTTTGGGAACCACTGGTCTAACTTGTCCATTTAGTCAAAACTGATCAAATTCTTTGAACAAAAATAATGACCACTGTCTAAAATAAACATATGTAATTTTGAGTACATGCAATTTATAACCGAAGGACTTAGCACACTATGAAACAGATGTGCTGGAATGCTCAGAACCCCTAATTATATAAACTTTGGCACCCAATTTGACACTTAGGGGTAAAATTCTATAAATGACATCTAAAAGAAATCAGTGGCAAAAAACGACTTAAGCGGTATTCTATAAGCTGCGTCTAAAGTTCAGCGTGGTTTACAGAAGAACGCTTAAGCGGAGAGAGGCACTGCCATTTGAACCAATGAAAATGTGGAGCAAATACATGTGCTTAAATTTACACGCGGAGCACTGACATGCCGTAATTACGCGCGCAACTCAAAACGCCCATGATCCTCCCATTTCCACACCCCCTTTTTAGGCCCGCACCTAAATTTATGTGCGTAATTCAAAACCACGCCCCCAATCCTCCCTGAAATACCCATGAACCTCCCATTTCTGTGCCCTCTTTTTTGGGCTGCACCTAAATTTACAAGCGTAATTCCCAACTAAATCTAATTTGTGCCAATGACTGGCACTAATTGACTTGTTATTCTATTAAATTGTGAGTGCAAATCGGGAGTGCGTCTAAATTTGTGAGTGTAATTTTTGGCAACTTTTATAGAATCAGGGGGTGAGATTGCAAAGCTGCATGCACAAGTTATTGAACAGTGCCAGTTAATTGTTACATTAGCTGTTAATTGGCTTTTAACAACCAATAGTTGCCTATAATTGGGTTCATTTTATAAACAATTTTTATTGGCGATTCAAAGGAATAAACTACAAATCAAAACCAGACAAGTAAAAAAAACATACCTGATACAATCTTCTGTTATAAGTGGCTACCACCTAAAGCCAGGAAGTCTTGGCTCTTATAATCTCCCGATAACCCTAAGGGATCACCATATTAACCCCTCCCCCTTCCTCACCCCACCCAACAGCTTTAGGACCCAGTGTTCAAACAGAACAGACTAACGCAGTAAAACCTCATCTTTCTGCCTAGTTGAGATTTTTTACTTTGTATAGAAGAGCATATAAATTCCCACATGTAACACAAAACCAGTTTCTCTCCTTCTACCCTACCTCCCAACCGGTCCCATGTATGCCCAATATCTGTTAAAGTACTGGCCTATTGCTAAGACAGATGATAGTGCAATTTCTGGAATCCAATGGGTTGCAGGATCTGAGACAGCATGGTTCTTCTAGAGGTAGGTCTTGTCTGGGCATCAGAAAGTTGGATCAAGGGACAGCACTAGGTGTTGATGTGCTCAAATTTAAAAAAAAAAGGCTATTGACACAGTTCCCTGTAGGCAACTTATAAATAACCTGAGCACCCTTGGTATGAGTTAGAAAGTAGCTGAGCGGGAGGTTTATTGGAACAATACCCGACGCGGCCATGTTTCGCCCTCAGGCTGCATCAGGGGTAAAACTAGTAGGAGTGAATCTAAAAACCTATTCACTCCTTAATTGTTCCTAAAAGTATGTTCTCTCTTCTACTCCTACTAGTTTTACCCCTGACGCAGCCTGAGGACGAAACGTGGCCACGTCGGGTATTGTTCCAATAAATTTCTTAACTCTCTCTGCTTTTCTGTTTGTTGGTATTATTCAGTAAGCAGTTTTTGTACCTTTTTGGGTTTTTTTTTTTGCTGAGCGGGAGGTGACAAAGGGTAGTGGTAAATGAAGGATAAGGGCATTACCAAATGGTATGCCACGGGGACTGGTCCTCGGTCTGTTTCATTTTAACATTTCTGTAGTGATATTGCAGAAGAGCCGCCTGGTAAAGTTTGCCTAATTGCAGGAAGGTGTGGATAACATAAGACCTAATGAAACCTGCGGTTCGTCCAAATCACAGGGAGAGTGTTGGGGGCAGGAATTGGGCGTTCCCAAAACTTGGATATTTTTCTGCCATAATGGAACAAAGGAAAAACATCCAGGGCTAAAAGTTTTGGTCTAAAACCTGTTTCAATTATGACTAACTAAGTCACAAAAAGCTGCTCTAAATGACCATTGGAGGGATTAAAGCATAACAACCCCTTTACTCCCCAGTGGTCACTGACCCCCCTCCCAACCCCCAAAGATGTGAAAGAAACAGTACATACCAACCTCTATGACAGCCTCAGATGTTATAGCCAGTCGTATCAGAACAGCAAGCAGGTCCCTAGAGTAGTCTAGTGGTTGATGCAGTGCACTGTAGAGAAGGGGACCCAGGCCCACAGCCCACTCTAACTGTTATACTTGTGGTGGAAAGTGTCAGCCCTCCAAAACCCTACTCATATACTTAAGTATGTAAGTATTGCCATACTGGGAAAGACCAAAGACCCATCGAGCCGAGCATCCTGTTTCCAACAGTGGCCAATCCAGGTAACAAGTACCTGGCAGAAACCCAAACAATAGCAACATTCCATGTAGAACCCCAAAGAGTAGCAAGATTCTAGAATTCTAAAGAACAACAAGAATCCATGCAGAATTTCAAAGTGTAGCAACATTCCATGTAGAACCCCAAGAGTAGCAAGATTCTAGAATTCTAAAGAACAACAAGAATCCATGCAGAATTTCAAAGTGTAGCAACATTCCATGTAGAACCCCAAAGAGTAGCAAGATTCCATTCAGAATTCCAAGTACATAAGTATTGCCACACTGGGACAGACCAAAGGTCCATCGAGCACAGCATCCTGTTTCCAACAGTGGTCAATCCAGGTCACAAATACCCGGCAAGATCCCCAAAATGTACAAAACATTTTATACTGCTTATCCCAGAAATAGTGGATTTCCCCCAAGTAGCCCTTATATCTGCAGGTGTCACTATATGTGGTACAGTAGGGTTTTGGAGGGCTCACCATACAATATAAGGGGGTAATGGTGAGATGTGTACCTGGGACCTTTTATGTGAAGCCCACTGCAGTGCCCCCTAGGATGCCCCACTGCTCTGCTGGAATATCAGTGTGGCCAGTCCACGAAGAATGCTGCCCTCCCCCCAAATACGTCCCAATGGCTTGTTTTTGTGCATTTTTCCGTTTTTGAAAACGGTCCAAAAAGATAGATGCACTGAGCACAAGAACATCTCGCAAACTGCCATTTTCAAAACAAAAAGATAGACTTTTTCTGATTTGAAAATGGCCACGTTCGCTACTGGATTTTTCAGCATTTTCCGAAAAACATCCAAAATAGGATTTAGATGTCATATCAGAAATGCCCCTCTTAATCACTGTGACAATTTATACACAGAAGCATACAAAAGTAATTAAAATTGGTAAGTATGAGACACTGATTCTTTATCATGGACATTTAATCACCGTGACACTTGGTATGCAAACTACAGTCCTAATTAGGTACCATTGCTAACACACAACAGAAGATGACGTATCGGTCTTCAAAAGATTACAGTAAATCCAGTATTGTTGCCTGGAGCTGGGCGACTAGAATAACTTGATTAAATAAAAGCCCTGCCCATAGGTCATAGGCTCACATCAAATCCTGACGCTTTTTTAAATCAAAGCAAAAATTAACAAGTATAAAGTGAATGTGACAAAAGTGAGAGCTTTGCTCTTGTGTAAATGCTGAAAATAATTAAAACTTAAGTGTTAAATCTTAGTATGATGTGACCCTTTGACACTATCGAGGACATTTATTCACTGCAAAACTGTCACGTGATCATGTAAAACCTAACAGTTAAATCACAGATTTGTATGAAAGTAATTAAAATCAGGAAGTGTCATATTCTAGTACGAAACAAGTTTGAACAGAACTAAGTGCATGACAGATGTGCAGCTGTACACCAATGCAGTGAACCTAGACTGCATTCGTGACACACTGCTTTACATCACAGTATTTTGTTTTCAATCCACTTATTGTGGGCCAGCAATATCCTGCCAGAAGTAGTCTTTTTGTGCTTGCACATCCTGCTCAAGCCCGGGAAGGAAACTCCAGACTGTTGGGCGATGGCACTGAAACACTGCAAACCGAAACGCCAGCCTTCTGCTGTATTTCCTGTCCCTGTAGGCCTTTGACAGGCAGATCATAATGGTTCTGCGTTCGAAACTGATGGATAGCAGGACCAAAGTTACGTCCTTGACCAGCATGTCGTCCTTCTCGTACACGGGTGTTTTCAAAACAGGATAAGCGTTCTGGCGTTTTCTCATGTTTTCAGCCAGAAGATTGCATGCCTCGGCCACATCGTCAGGACAAGACAAGGAACGAACAGCAACACGTAACTGGCTGCTCATTTCATAATTGCCTTTCATTCCAAGTTCCCGAGCCTTCCGTAGAATGCTTTAACACAGGTGAAAGTAACAGCCCAGAACAAAATTCGGATATGCTTCATTAAATACATGATTTTGGAGCAGCAGTGAGATCTGTAAGATTCATTCAAGTGAAGCAAGAAGGACCAGGATTTTCACTTGCGTTGATAAGCAGCATGTTTGTTTTCAAACTACACAGTCCAGAGCAACTGGAATATCTCCTGAACTAGTCTGAAATGCACTGTGTATAGCTTAAAGAACAATGATGGACAGACTTTGAAAGAACTACCGGCTACTCACAGTTTCGCTCTAGCCAAACCATCAGGTAAGTTCATTATAGCCGAGAATTATCAAAACGGTCCTCACCTGAGGTATCGGGGCCAGAATCGAACAGAATCATGTCCGCAAACTGCTGTGGGACGATACATGAAGTCTCGCTAGGTGTCAGTGGTAAGGCCAAACTGCTGATCCTCTGTGCGGCACGGCGACTTCTTTGCAAAGTTCTTTTCAAAGATAGAGGTTTTGGTAAAGCCATCAAAACATCATCACTCAGGCTAATAGTAACAGCGTTAACGGCAACAGTAGACGTCACAGATAAATCGGTTATTTTATCTTTCATGCTAAAAACAGCCTGACGAGCAGCGATACCAACAGGATTGCACTCGTGATTATGTTCTGTGTCTGTCGGACCGACGACCCTTTCACCGCAAGTCTTCAGTCGGGCTTGGCATTTGCAGCTCTGGTAAAGTCGACACCGCCATTGAGTGCCGCCGTTTATATAATCACGATGTTTTATATATTCAAAGTTTTTGTAGATAACAGTCTGTTTCCCTCTTGAGGATTTGCCAAACAACACTTTATGATCCATCACCTATATCAAAATGAATATGGTTTAGAAGCGCAACGATGTACTAATGTTTCTTGAAGCATTCACCACTATTGGATTACATGTGATATGATAAAACAGTCACATCATTAAGTGTGACAGTGATTAAATGTCCGTATGATTAAGTGTCACAGTGAATCAGTGGCGTAGCTACGTGGGGCCACGGGGGCCTGGGCCCCCATAGATTTGGCCCCGGACCCCCATGCCGACGACCCTTTTGCCCCCCCCCCGCCGCTGCCATCGCCTACCTTTGCTGGCGGGGGACCCCAACCCCCGCCAGCCGAGGTCCTCTTCTTCCGGCGCAAGGCTTTGTTCTGTTTCTGTGAGTCTGACGTCTTGCATGACGTCAGACTCACAGAAACAGAACAAAGCCTTGCGCCGGAAGAAGAGGACCTCGGCTGGCGGGGGTTGGGGTCCCCCGCCAGCAAAGGCAGCCGACGGTGATGGCGGCGCGGGGGGGGGGGGGGTCGCTAGGGTTGTCATCGGGGGGTGGGGGGGGGTCAAAGTTGGTGGTGGCGGCGGGGTTGGGGGTTGGAGGCGCCAGGGGGAGGGTTCTAAAATGTGCACCCTCACCTCGGGCTCTGGACCCCCCTCCCGCCGGTCTGGCTATGCCCCTCCAGTGAATAAATGCCTGAACACCTCAATGGGCAGACTTGACAACAAATAAATACCATCTGGCTGCTTAAAATGACCTGTGCACTGATATTCAGTGGTACTTTAACTGGTTAGTGTCACTGACTGCTAGACTGAAAGACAGCAATTTTGAAGTGGTATCAGCACTTAACTGCCTAAGCGGTCAAACTGGACCCCATAAAACACAATCTTAGCTTTATGCGGTGTTGCTTAGGTAGTTAAGTACTGAATATCGCACTTAACCACACAAAAGATGGCCGGTCACAAATCTGGATATTTAATGTCAGTGTACGGATGTAGCTGGGCATTGAATATCCAGGGTTAATGCTGCCGTCTGAATATCTTATTGTTTTCTCCGTTTCTAAGTTATCTGCCCTTTTCCAAGCTACATCCACCAATATTAGTGACACTGCCCTCCAAATATATTCAGCCTCCCCGTGCTCATTGGATTATAATCATGGCTCTTTCCAGTAGCACTAAGACTAGGGGACACTCCATGAAACTTAACTAGCAAAGTATTTAAAATGAACTGTAGATTGTATAATTAAACTATGGAAATCTGCAGTCAGACAATACAATCAAAGCTAAAATACAACTAATTTTAATAAGAGGTTTGGGAAGTTTCTAGAAGGCAGGTCTATTCATTTAGCAGATTGTCTTAGGTGTTTCTTTCTTCCCACTCTCAGGTCAGGACACTGGCTTTGATGGATCACTGGTCTAACCCATCATGGCATGTCTTAAATTTATGCAGGCCATCACTCATTTTCCTGGAAGCCATTGTTGTTATAGATGTAACCAGTGGTGTAGCTACAGGTAGGCCTGAGTAGTCACAGGCCTACCCAGCGGTGGTGTCTTACTCCCCTCTCTCTCCCTTCCTTGCCGGCATCTGCCCCCGTCTCTGAACCCTCATCTCTCCCTGGTGTACTTTTCAGGTGTTGCTAGCAGCAGTGGTAATTCATATTTGCTGCCTGCGCCAGCCCTGCAGGCTTCCCTCTGTTGCTTCCTGACTTCGCTAATGCCACTTCCTGTTTCCTCAATGGCAAGAGGGAAGCCTGTGGGGGTCGGTGCAGGCAGTGAATATGAACCCCTGCTGCTGTTGGTGATGCCTTGGAGGTACACTGGAAAGGGACAAAGAGGGTTCTGAGAGGGAGATGCGGACATGTTGGGATCAGGGGCAGGGGGGTTAGGAGAGGAGAGAGAGAGATGTTGGATGTGGGGATGAAAGGGAAGGTAAAAAAATAACCCTAAAATAAAAAAACAACACTGTACTACTACTACTACTATTTAGCATTTTTATAGCGCTACAAAGCGTACGCAGCGCTGCACAAACACTGTACTTTATATATCTCTGAGGGAGGGAGAGAGAGCTATGCCCCTGGCTATAACCACTGATCCATGAATACTATGAAGGTATCTTCTTGAAAGCCTGGTGCAGTCACATCACTGCTATTCTGGGTTGTAATCAGGGCTGCAGAGTCGGCATTGGTAAAAATGTACCAATTCCAGCTTTAAAATAAACGCTTACAACATTATAAATTATAAATTCCATATCTTTGTCCTGGATCTAAAGTACTGGTAAATAAAAGTTATATGTATCAGTACTTTAGATCCAGAATAAAAAAAAAATTTAAAGCCTAATATTAATAGGAGACAGAGTCGGAGCTGGAATTGGACAGTAGAAAATTAGAGGAATCAAAGGTTTGTGGTGTACCAACTTCACAGCTCTGGTTGTAATATGTCAAGCTTTTTAAGAACAGAATATAATTTGTTTGACCAAAAACATGTTTCTTATACAAAAATGGCAAGTTCACCTCATTGCTGACGCCCCTGTCATCTGTTCCTTCTCTTTTTCGGTCACTTCTCAGTTCTTTTACTTCCTGGCTGTTCTGCACCTCATCTGACGTTTTGAAGACTGGTGCTTTGACAGCTGATCTTCTGACACTTTTTTGTCGACCAGGGGCATCCATAGTAGCTCCATGGCTTTGTTTTATTCTTCTGGTGCAATGATCATACGTAGCTTCCTGGGCAGAACTCGTGTCCCACGCCGCTTTCACACCTTCTTCGTCATCAGACTCCACCGGCTCCTTCAAACAGTCTTCATTTTGTCCACCGACATCCAAACCCCTCAGCACAAAGTTTTGGCAGAAGTCCACAGCTTCGGAGATACATAATTCCTTTGCTGCAAACAGCACCTTCTTGACGTTTTCCTCTGTAACACTTAGGTTGCCGGTGTACAGAAAATCTAAGAGGAGCCCTATGACCTCAGAAAAGTCTTCATGAAGAGTTACACTGATTGATGTCCTATCTCCGTACAAACTTTGGAAGAACTGGCTAGAGCAAGCCAGAATGCTCCAGTGCGCTTTGAAAATCAGACTGCCAACTTCCAAGGTAGCATCACAGTATCTGCCCTCCTCTCTCTGCTTGTTGAGTGCCTGGAGAACTTTGACACTGTGCTGGACGAATGTACTCTCCATATTCTGCAAGTGGAAAAACAACACCCAACAGTATAATCAATTCAACTGGAAACCCTAAAAGACCCAATATTAAAAAGAAACAAATAATATCCACTGAAACCACAATGCACTCTGGCAAGGCTTCAACATTAAAAAAAATATATATATATACATTGACATTTGCCTTTTTTTCTAAGATGCGTGTCTGGAGTCGGAAGCAATTTTGGGTGAAGTTGGGGTCAGTAAAAATATACCAATTCTAATTCTAGCTTCAAACTAAAAACTTACATTTATCCTATATATATTTATATATATATAAAAGCTGGAGTCAAAGGTTTGGTGACATCAGACGCATGGACAGAAACTTGATTAGACCATTCAACAAGCAACGCCGGCACAGACGAGAAGAAGACTTCAGCTGTCGGGGATGGGGTCCCCCGTCAGCACAGGTACGCGACGGCAGCGGGGGAGGGTTTCGGCGGAAAGGGGGGGGGTCGAGAGGGTCGCGGCAGGGGGGTTGAAATCGGAGGGAGGGGGGAGTCTGTAACTCGGTGGGAGGGGCGTGAGGGGGCCTTGAACTGGAAGGGAGGGAAGGGGGTCTGAAACTCGGAAGGAAGGGAGGCATGGGTGTCGGAGGGGACAGAGCGAGACAGCGAGGGACGGTGGGGGATTACCTTGTTAGCGCCCGTTTCATTGCCTACCGAAACGGGCCTTTTTTTTACTAGTGTCTTTATAAACTTGCCCCTGAAAAGCTGCAGATGTATTCTACATATCAAAAAAGGTGGCTGGAAGGCCAAATGACAGCAGAGATGGTTAAAAGGTGAGGTGAAAGCGGCTACTAGAACCAAACGGACAACTTTCAAAAAAAATGAAAAAGGATCCAAACGAAGACCAGCATAAGCACAGGCAAGCTAGATGCAAAGCTACTGAAAAAGAAATCTAAAAGAGAATTTGAAATGAAGATTGCCACAGAAGCAAAAACTCACAAGAATTTTTGTCATTAGAAGCAGAATACCTGTAAGGGACTCAGTTGGACCAATGTGACATCAAGAAGGAAAAGGAGCTCTCAGGGAGGACAAAACCTTAAGGGAGAAAGTAAACAAATTCTTTCCTTCAGTCTTTAATGAGGAGGATGGACGGCAGCTACCTATGCCAGAGATGACGTTTAAGGATGATGATAAAGAGGAACTGAAAGAAATCTCGGTGAACCTGGAAGATGTAATAAACCAAATTTACAAGACTGGATGGTATACCCCACGGTACTTAAAGAACTCAAAAATTAAATTGCAGATCTACTACTGGTGATCTGTAATCTGTCATTAAGGGCCCTGTTTACTAAGCAGCGTTATAGGCGCGTTAGCATCTTTAATGCACGTTAACTGTGTACGCGCCTACACGGTTAACGTGCATGCTAATTGCAGGCACGTTAAAAACACTAACGTGCCTTAGTAAACAGGGCCCTAAAATTGTCCTCGGCACCTAAAGACTGGAAGGTGGCCAATGTAATGCTAATTTTAAGAAAGATTCCTTGTGTGATCCAGGAAACTACAGACCAGTAAGATCAACATCATTGGTAGGCAAAATAATAGAAACTATTCTAAAGAACAAAATTACTGAACACAGAGAAAAATTTGTTTTAATGTGACAGAGTCAATATGGATTCAGCCAAGGAATGTCTTGCTTCACAAATCTGCTATATTCTTTTGAAAGTGTATATAAACCTGTGGATAAAGGTGAACCAATTGATGCGGTGTATCTAGATGTTCAGAAAATTTAAAAGTCAATCACAACAAGGGTGACGAAAAGAAGGGGAGGAAACAGACGATGTGCAAACTTGCACCTTTATTGGACATAACAAGAGGCGGGACGAGCCATGTTTCAGCCTGCAAGGGCCTTCCTCAGGAGTCTCTCCCATTTGTATGTATGCTGTTGAAACTAGAACGGTGCAGATGTATTCAATATTTATGACAAAGGATAATCCTTGTAATTTTCTTCTAAAGCGCTTAATGCTGTAAGGATCTGTACTGGGACCGATGCTTTTTAACATTTAAAAATAAGGAAATGGGAACAACGCTCAAGGTGATCAATCTGCAGACAAAAGAATTCAGAAATGAATCACATGTGGACTGTGAGAAATTGCACAAGGACCTTGGAAAGCTAGAAGACTGGGCATCCATGCTAAGTCATGCACGTTTGGAAGAATAACCCAAATGAAATAGCTACATGAAGCTAGGATCCACATTAGGAATCAACACCAAGGAAAAGGACATAGGTATCATTGTAGACAACACACTGACATCTACTTTTATTTATTTATTGCATTTGTATCCCACATTTTCCCACCTCTTTGCAGGCTCAATGTGGCTTACAATGTGTCGTTGTTAGTAGATAGTAGAATAGGAGATACCTGTTAGTGTTAAATGGAAAGTAGAATCATCGAAGATTAAGCAAGTGAGAATAAGTAGAAAACATACTGTTAAGTCAAGATCGAATTTCAAGCAAGTAGGAATGAGCTGGGGCATTGTTGATGATAGGCATGGTTGCTTTTTTTTTTTTGTTTGTTGCATTTGTACCCCACGCTTTCCCACTCATGGCAGGCTCAATGTGGCTTACATGGGGCAATGGAGGGTTAAGTGACTTGCCCAGAGTCACAAGGAGCTGCCTGTGCCTGAAGTGGGAATCGAACTCAGTTCCTCAGGACCAAAGTCCACCACCCTAACCGCTAGGCCACTCCTCCACTGTTGCTACTATTTGAGATTCTACATGGAATGTTGCTATTCCACTAGCAACATTCCATGTAGAAGTCGGCCCTTGCAGATCACCAATGTGGCCGCGCAGGCTTCTGCTTCTGTGAGTCTGACGTCCTGCACGTACGTGCAGGACGTCAGACTCACAGAAACAGAAGCCTGCGCAGCCTTCTACATGGAACGTTGCTAGTGGAATAGCAACATTCCATGTAGAATCTCCAATAGTAGCAACATTCCATTTAGAATCTCCAATGGTAGCAACATTCCATGTAGAATCTCCAATAGTATCTATTTTATTTTTGTTACATTTGTACCCTGCGCTTTCCCACTCATGGCAGGCTCAATGTGGCTTACATGGGGCAATGGAGGGTTAAGTGACTTGCCCAGAGTCACAAGGAGCTGCCTGTGCCTGAAGTGGGAATCGAACTCAGTTCCTCAGGACCAAAGTCCACCACCCTAACCGCTAGGCCACTCCTCCACTGTTGCTACTATTTGAGATTCTACATGGAATGTTGCTATTCCACTAGCAACATTCCATGTAGAAGTCGGCCCTTGCAGATCACCAATGTGGCCGCGCAGGCTTCTGCTTCTGTGAGTCTGACGTCCTGCACGTACGTGCAGGACGTCAGACTCACAGAAACAGAAGCCTGCGCAGCCTTCTACATGGAACGTTGCTAGTGGAATAGCAACATTCCATGTAGAATCTCCAATAGTAGCAACATTCCATTTAGAATCTCCAATGGTAGCAACATTCCATGTAGAATCTCCAATAGTATCTATTTTATTTTTGTTACATTTGTACCCTGCGCTTTCCCACTCATGGCAGGCTCAATGTGGCTTACATGGGGCAATGGAGGGTTAAGTGACTTGCCCAGAGTCACAAGGAGCTGCCTGTGCCTGAAGTGGGAATCGAACTCAGTTCCTCAGGACCAAAGTCCACCACCCTAACCGCTAGGCCACTCCTCCACTGTTGCTACTATTTGAGATTCTACATGGAATGTTGCTATTCCACTAGCAACATTCCATGTAGAAGTCGGCCCTTGCAGATCACCAATGTGGCCGCGCAGGCTTCTGCGAGTCTGACGTCCTGCACGTACGTGCAGGACGTCAGACTCACAGAAACAGAAGCCTGCGCAGCCTTCTACATGGAACGTTGCTAGTGGAATAGCAACATTCCATGTAGAATCTCCAATAGTAGCAACATTCCATTTAGAATCTCCAATGGTAGCAACATTCCATGTAGAATCTCCAATAGTATCTATTTTATTTTTGTTACATTTGTACCCTGCGCTTTCCCACTCCTGGCAGGCTCAATGCGGCTTACATGGGGCAATGGAGGGTTAAGTGACTTGCCCAGAGTCACAAGGAGCTGCCTGTGCCTGAAGTGGGAATCCAACTCAGTTCCTCAGGACCAAAGTCCACCACCTTAACCACTAGGCCACTCCTCCACTCCATTGTGTTACATTTCTAGTTGTTGATCTTGTTGGTATGCCTGGTTGAATAGGTGAGTCTTCAGGGATTTGTGAAAGTTAGCTAGTGTGTGGCAGTAGGGGGAGAAACAAAGACTGTTAGAACTTATTAGGAAAGGAATAGAGAATGAAATAAAGACTATCACAATTTATTTGTAAAAACTTATACCCCGCGCTTTCCCACGCATTAGCAGGGTTCAATGCGGCTTACATAGTACTACAGATTAAATAAAGTAGCAAAGAATGGATGCAGCTGTAATATAATAAAGAGGTGGTCATTTACATAGCATGACAGGTTGTGTGCTATTCTGGTTGCCACATCTCTAAAATATACACTGGAACTGGAAAAAGTTGAGAGAAAGGCAACCAAAATAATGAGATGGAACGACTCTCACACGAGGAAAGGCTAAAGAGGTTAGAATTCTTGGAGAACAGACAGCCGAGACAAAATACAATAGAGGTCTATCAAATCTTGAATGGAGAGGAATGGGTAAGAACGAATCAACTGTTTACTGTTTCAAAAGGTACAAAGAACAGAGGACACTCCATGCAGTTACATAGTAGCATCTTTAAAACATATGGAGAAAACATTTTTTTTCCCCACTCAACATACAGATAAAGCTCTGGAGCTCATTGCTAGAACCAACCTAGTTAGGTTTAGAAAAAAAAGGGTTTGGACAAATTCCTGGAAGGAAAGTCCATAAACCTGGGGAAAGCTACAATTTATCCCTAGGGTTAAGCAGTATGGCATCTTACTACCTTTGGGGACTCTACCAGGTATGTATGACCTGGACTGGCCTCTGTTGCAAACAGGCTACTGGGCTAGATGGACCATTATTCTGTCCTAGTGAACCAACTGTTAAATCCCATCTACAATGAATACTCACGTACTTGTGTATTTTATGGACTGCACATAAATTGTATCAATGGCTAAAATCGGCTCCTGAACATACCTACTACTACTTATCATTTCTATAGCGCTACTAGACGTACACAGCGCTGTACACTTGAACATGAAGAGACAGTCCCTGCTCCACAAAGCTTACAATCTAATTAAGACAGACGAACAGGACAAACAAGAGATAAGGGAATATTAAAGTGAGGATGATAAAATAAGGGTTCTGACAAGTGAATAAAGGTTAGGAGTTAAAAGCCTGCTACAAAGTCACCTACTTTGTAAAGTAATTTTGTAAGTGGCATTTCACATGTACATGTGTATACCGGCATTAAAATGCATTATAAAATTAGCCACAACATGGGAAAAAAAAACCCAACCCTTTGCACCCAAGACCCTTGATTTCTGAAGTTGCTTTTTGGTCTTCTTTAACTAAGATCTTAACGATTGTTCTCCCTATACAGCTTTCAAAACCTCTTACTAGTCTTGTGTGTGTCTTCATTAGATACCAACACCCATTCTGTTAGAATATCAATGAAATGCTTTGATGTCCCCATGGATACCCCCACCCTCCCACTCTGTCAGACTGTCAAAGTAATGCTTTGATGTTTCTCTCATATATACTATCTGCTACCACATTTGCTCATTTCCGATCTGAGGAAGAAGGGCAACCTTCGAAAGCTAATCAAGAAATGTATTAAGTTATGTCCAATAAAAAAGGTATCGTCTTATTCTCTTTTCCATGTTTTATTTTGTTTGATTTCTATAGATTCTACATGGAATGTTGCTATTCCACTAGCAACATTCCATGTAGAAGTTGGCCCTTGTAGATCACCAACGTGGCCGCGCAGGCTTCTACATGGAATGTTGCTAGTGGAATAGCAACATTCCATGTAGAATCTCCAATGGTATCTATTTTACTGTCATAGTAATGCTTGAATGTTTTCACTTATATACACTGTCAGCTAGCACATTTGCTTATTTCCGATCTGATGAAGAAGGGCAACCTTCGAAAGCTAATCAAGAAATGTATTAAGTTATGTCCAATAAAAAAGGTATCGTCTTATTCTCTTTTCCATGTTTTATTTTGTTTGATTTCTATAGATTCTACATGGAATGTTGCTATTCCACTAGCAACATTCCATGTAGAAGTCGGCCCTTGTAGATCACCAATGTGGCCGCGCAGGCTTCTGCTTCTGTGAGTCTGACGTCCTGCACGACTCACAGAAACAGAAGCCTGCGCAGGAATGTTGCTAGTGGAATAGCAACATTCCATGTAGAATGTCCAATAGTAGCAACATTCCATGTAGAATGTCCAATAGTAGCAACATTCTATGTAGAATCTCCAATAGTATCTATTTTACTGTCATAGTAATGCTTGAATGTTTTCACTTATATACACTGTCAGCTAGCACATTTGCTTATTTCCGATCTGAGGAAGAAGGGCAACCTTCGAAAGCTAATCAAGAAATGTATTAAGTTATGTCCAATAAAAAAGGTATCATCTTATATTCTTTTCCATGTTTTATTTTGTTTGATTTCTATTGATAACCTTCATTGGGTGTAAACTCGAAGGAGAAAGGATTCTTCTGCGTACGTCTACTGGCAGAAGCACCAAACATATATGATCATGTTTATATTTTCAGAACCTAATAAAACAGCGTTAAAAAGGAATAAGAAGCAAAAGACCTATATTTGCTTTCTGATATGGGTAAACTCCCTTCTGCGCAGAATCCCCAAAGACCCTCTTTACAGAGCTACAAATCCCAGGCATTTAACTGTTCCCCCACGTTCAGCCCCCCCCTCCCCCCCTTGAGCCGTCTCTACCTACCTCTCCCTCGATCTCAAACTCCCCCTCCCCGCACGCACTTCTACCTTGAAACTGATGCCTGATGTCGCCCACCACCACCGGCTCCACCGATTTCCTTCTCCGGTGCCCCGCCCCCTCTGACGCAACTTCTCGCCCTCGGCGCGTTTCGAAACAGGAAGGTGCGTCAGACGGAGGCGGGATCATAAGGACAGAAGACGGCTGCTTGAGCCTATCCAAGGAGGGTTGATGCAGGACAGGAGACGGCGTGACGTGAAAATGTTGAAACCACCTAGGTTAATCCGAGGCGGTTTGATTCAGAACAGGAGACAGCATGACGTCAAAACGTTGAAGCCACACTTAGCTTTGTTTCTGTTTCCCCTTCACCTTGCAGCCGTCGTCATTAGTGTTCTGTATTTACTCAAAACAAAGCAAACAGACAGACCTAGGAGCTGCTGCATCCGCGTTGTCGTTCTTTATTGTTGGTAGCATTTTTATTTAATCTCACATATTTTTAAACATGCCAGCTTGTGCAGGATACGAGTGTACATAGAGAAAGCATAACAACAGAATTACTTTTCATAGGTAGAGTAGTAATTTGTTATAAATCGTAATCAGTGCACAGAATTTTTTTCTCCAGGTAAAAGGCCACTAAAATAGACATCATCATGTTATGAAAATCAGGTGCTCAATGTTTGAGTTTCTATCTATTTATTTTCTTATTCATGACATTTATATACCACATTAAACATAAATTAGGTTGAAACCTGGGAGCATTTAAAATCTTTTTTTTTCCTATGCCTAGATCCAGTGGTGTAGCTAGGTGGGGCCATGGGGGCCTGGGCCCCTTCAAATTTCATCTGGGCCCCTGATTTTGCTGGCGGGGGTCCCCAACCCTGTAGACGCATGTAAAGCGTGGACTGCTGCTATACAATCAGCGGCACTATAAGTGTCTTATATGGATTCCAGCTGAATATCAGCCAGGACCTGCACAAGCTCTGGCAGTTTCCATATACCAAATTAGCCTTGGATAGTCAATGGTGGTTCCTGGGCAAGTCACCTATCCCTCCATTGCCCCAGGCACAAATAAGTACCTGTATACACCATGTAAACCACCTTGAATGTAGTTGCAAAAATCAGAAAGGCAGTTTATCAAGTCCCATTTCCTTTTCTTTCCCCTTCAGCCACATACTCCAGGGGTGGCTGCATGTGAATCTTTAGAATTGTAAATCCAAATTATTACAAGGGAACTATCAATATAGTAAAAATAAGGTACAAGATATGTTTATGTTAACCAATATTTTTGGTACTTTTCTTTGTTATTTAATGAGCAGAAAACATAATGTTCTTTTTCTAGTCATGGATGGTTCGCTGCAGTGCAGGGAGGCCGCAGTGCAGTGATGTACCACATGATGGCGATCAAAGCCTATGCTGTGAGAAAGATTATTGCACCCTGTTCTGAAGCAATGTAATATAAAATATTAATGTAAAATAAAATATTACATTGCTTGGAAAACCCGGGTCTGTTTAGCACTGACTAATGATTAATTCACTTTCTTTAAGACCAGATACGTATTTCAAATCGAGTGGTAGCGAGCACCTTCTGAGATTATGCTTGAGCCTCTTTTATGATAGATGTTGATAATATTACAGCTTCATATTGTATATATTATGGCCACAAGAAGATATTAGACGTTATGCAGATATAATTTATTATATATGTATATCCATCGTTGGTAGGAGCAATTATAACTATTTATATATTTAGATAACTATTTTTAGGTTATGTCGTTTTGGCCCCTCTCGGAGAGCTGTTTTTTTTCAAACTGAGATCGCTTGCATATGTGAGTCCCTGTTTAGGATGTTCATTTTAATTTTGATTTTTTGATTTTTGATTCATCCCTTGTTGTTTCTTATGTTGTCCTCTTTTTTCCTACAGTATATTTTTGGAATTATCAAATATAATTTTTCCAATTTGAACTATAGAGGATTTTTGTGTAGGTGGGTGTTTTGCAAATAATTTTAAAAGTTTCTTTTGTGTATCTATTGATATCTGTGCTACTATTTTATTGTTCTTTTTATTAATAATTTCATTTTTATGGAGTGATATATAAAAAATATATATATATAAGTTTTAAATATGACATTTATGTATTCGTGAACTATTTCGGGTTATTGAATGTTGATTTATTTTAATATATATATGTAATTCTAAATTTATATCCGTCTGATATTATACACATATATATTTATTTTAATATATACATGTAATTCCAAGATTTATTTTATTATACCCCTCTGATTGTATACATATATATTTATTTACATGTCTTTTTCTTTGTGGAATTTTGGTGCTATATATATATAAATGTATATATATATATAATTTCTCGCAAACCTTTGCATGCATTTCACTTTATGTGTGGTTAGTAAGTTTCTTTTTAACTATGTATACACGTTATTTTATTATGATTTTAGAAGAGCAACCGTATAATAATTTTATTTATGTTATGATTTCTTGTAGCCCCTGAAGCAGCCCCTGCTGGGCGAAACACGGCCTGTGTCGGGCTAATTTTTTATATATGTATTTATGTGTATTTTTTTGAATTGTATTAATAAATTACGTTCTTAACGATCTGCTTTGTACATTTTCCATCTTGGAGCTTGCAGACCGTCTGCCTTTGTGCTTTCTTATACAAATGTGTTTACCAGGTTATGAACCCAGTGCAGCAACAACTGGAGATCACCCCTGCTTTCACTGGAATACCAGGGACCCTGGTAAGAGCCAGGGGTGGGGATGGGAATGGGGGAGATTTGCTCTTTCCTCTGTTGGCAGGAGGGGGAATAATGCCGACACCTGGGGGAAACGGAGGGGGTTGAAATAGGTCAAGTGATGATCAGGAAATTCAGGTTGTGATTAGGGGGTCGAAAGTAGAGGGGCCCGGGACTAAATCTGTGGGGCCCCTGTTGTTAAGTGAGGGCAAAACTCACTGAGATTAAGCTCAGCTGTGGATACAGCCTATACTGAATTCTCTTTTGTTCCCTTTTAAAACAAGGTTTACAGAGTTATGTAGTTCCCTGGGCATCTGATATAACGTATTTATTTATTTATTTGCTCTTTCCTCTGTTGGCAGGAGGGGGAATAATGCCGACACCTGGGGGAAACAGAGGGGGTTGAAATAGGTCAAGTGATGATCAGGAAATTCGGGTTGTGATTAGGGGGGTTCCGGGGTGTGATGTTTACACCTGAGAGTGAAGTGAGGGGGTGGAGAGATGGTTGGATGGTGATAAGAATATTTGAGTTTTGATTGGGGGGGTTCAATAGTAGTTTGATTGGGATGGCTTGTGGTGAACCTTTTTTTTTTTAAAGTTTTGGCAGCTGGCTCACCTTTAAATTGTAAATGTAATGCGCTTTTCTTTGGTGTGCCTTTTATTTACTAGAATTTATTTACCACCTTTTTGAAAAAAAAGTTCACCCATAGGCAACAGTTACATCTGCAAACAGTAATTAGCATGGCATAGTTTGCTACTTCATTTGTCAGCATAATTTAGTTTTATTTTTGTTACATTTGTACCCTGCGCTTTCCCACTCATGGCAGGCTCAATGCGGCTTACATGGGGCAATGGAGGGTTAAGTGACTTGCCCAGAGTCACAAGGAGCTGCCTGTGCCTGAAGTGGGAATCAAACTCAGTTCCTCAGGACCAAAGTCCACCACCCTAACCACTAGACCACTCCTCCACTGTTGCTACTATTTGAGATTCTACATGGAATGTTGCTAGTGCTATTCCACTAGCAACATTCCATGTAGAAGTCGGCCCTTGCGGATCACCAATGTGGCCGCGCAGGCTTCTGCGAGTCTGACGTCCTGCATGTACGTGCAGGACGTCAGACTCACAGAAACAGAAGCCTGCGCAGCCTTCTACATGGAATGCTGCTAGTGGAATAGCAGCATTCCATGTAGAATCTCCAATAGTAGCAACATTCCATGTAGAATCTCCAATAGTATCTATTTTATTTTTGTTACATTTGTACCCTGCGCTTTCCCACTCATGGCAGGCTCAATGCGGCTTACATGGGGCAATGGAGGGTTAAGTGACTTGCCCAGAGTCACAAGGAGCTCCCTGTGTCTGAAATGGGAATTGAACTCAGTTCCTCAGGACCAAAGTCCACCACCCTAACCACTAGGCCACTCCTCCACTGTTGCTACTATTTGAGATTCTACATGGAATGCTGCTATTCCACTAGAAGTCGGCCCTTGCAGATCACCAATGTGGCCGCGCAGGCTTCTGCTTCTGGACGTCAAGACCCTGCACTATATGCCTAATGCTTTTGGAGCTGCAGGACTCCCGGGTGGGTGTAGAGAGCGTGGTGCTGGCAGCAGTGAACATGAACACAGGTAAAGGGAGGAAGCAGGGCTGGGGAAGGAAGAGGGGATAAACCTTGGGTTAAACAGAGGGAGAGGAGAGATGCTAGGCAACTTGGGGGGGAGAATGGGGAAGGAAATGGGAAATGCCTGGCACCTGGGCGGGGGGTTGGGAAAGGGAAAAAGAGATGCTGTACACTTTGGGGAGGGGGTTAAGGAAGGGAAACTGGAAATGCTGGTGCAGAGGGGTAGGGAAGAAAAAGAGAGATGCTGGAAACCTTTGGGGAGAGGTAAGGGAAAGGAGATGCTAGACTTTAGGGGATAGGGAATGGAAGGGGAGATGCTAGACTCTAGGGGGATGGGAGGAGAAAGCTGCTGAACTTAAGGGGGGAGTAGGGTCTTGATCTGCCCCTTTTGTGTGTGTGGTGGTGGTGGGGAGAAGGAATGCATGGCTGAAGATCTGCCTAGGACATCAGATGCCCTTGGGTCAGCCCTGGTCTGGCTTGGCCATCCTTAGCATCTTGAATTTTTTTTGAAGAATCATTTACCGGCATTGATAGAAAGGCAGGGTAATATCTCTCCCAGGTATCTCAATTCATGCCTTCAAAGCAAACTGCTTTTGTGTTTCAGCTAAATGACAGTTCTTCAGTTGCTAAAGGCAATTTATGTAAAGGCTCAGAATATTTGGGGAATTCCACCCCTAAACACAATTAAATGTGATATGTATAGACATAAAAGAGAATACGAGCTTTTGGTTCAGTTTTTCTTGTCTGAAGAATCTGGGACTGGCTTATTATATAAAAAGAAAGATTTTCTTCTGTAATATTGTAATCTTGTACAGTACTGGTAGTATATAAATAATAAATATTAATGTTATAGTAGATTTGTTTACAATGATTCATCTCCCTTCTCTTTTGTCTTCCTAGAGGTGACAGTCACAGGATAAAGTCTTTGTTGTAGGTGGTATCAGTGGACTTGGGGACTTTCCAGTTGTGCCAGGGTCCAACATGGTGTATTAATGCAGTCTACTATGTCAAAATATATGCTTAACCGCCTTCTTTTTTGGCACAAAGCGATCAAATCTTGTTTTCATCAACAGCAACCATAAACGAAACAAAGGTGAGTTTCATTTGTGTTGAAAGTAAGAGCTCTTCTGAGGCGTTCTGCCCCCCTGATCCGATTGCTGCTGCTCAGATTTCTATTGTCCCGTGGAACTCAATCCCCAGATGCATGTGTGGGGCTCCTGTTTGCCAGACTTTCCCACACTTTCTAGCCTTTCTTTAAACTCTGGAGTCAATAGAAGTGTGCCTCAGTACAAGATGGGCTTAAAGGCCTGAGGACAATAACATCCCCGCAAGGCAGGTGGGTGAGGGCTCTTCAGCAGGGTGGGTGGGGCATTGAATACAACAGTAAAGCGTGGGAAAGAAACCCAGAATGCCCTCCTCCCGCTACTTGCCCCCACCCCCCAGTCGTGGCCTGTTCACATTCCAGAGAAGCCCTGGTCCTTTCCCAAGCAGAGAGATACCACCATATTCCCAAACTAGCTCTGATGATATTAGAAATCGGAGAATGGTTGTACTTTATTTTTTTTTTTTTTTTTTTTTTTTTTTTTTTAATGTTTTAAATTTAAGTTTTATTAATTGTTATAACAAAGGTAAACAACGTAACATATTCATAACATCATACATACCACGGTTAAACTATACAACATATAAAGTTCCTTCCCCCCCCCCCCACATCCCCTCCAACCCCCCCAACCCCTCCTCCCCCCTAGTATATAGTCTCGGGAACCTTCTTACTGCTAACTGAGTGGTTACAAGTAAATGCATCAGAACCATGTCATACCATCCTCAATGAGCATTAATAAGCAAGCTTCTACCCCTTGGGCTGAGCACTTGAAGATAAGGCATCCATATCTGAAGAAATTGTTTCCTACGTTTAGGTGATAATTTTGAATCTCTAGCCTCCCAAGAAGCTAAATGGTGCACCTGATTGCGCCAATGCCAGTAGGCAGGCGCTTCCGGCGAGGTCCAATATTGCATTATACACTTTCGCGCTACCAAACACAACTTTCTACATAACAGAGTTGCTGGAGCACACAAAGGGGAAAAAGCTCTTGGTCGATCAAGCAAAAACTGACCCTCTGTTCCCTGTATTTTATATCCTAGTCTGATCAGATACCCTCGTATCCGCTGCCAAAATGCATGCACTTTTGGGCATTGCCACAATGCATGGTAGAAGGAGCCTGGAACCCCCCCACATTTGGAACAGGCAGTACTAACCAAACCCAACACATGAGCCCGTTGCGCTGTGGACATATAACCCCGAAGGACTATCCTGTACCCACATTCTCTTAATCTTTCATCCTTTACTAACCGCCTCAATCCTAGTAAAGTAGCCTCCACATTCCATGATGTCAAGGAATATCCCAGATCTTGCTCCCATTTATGCTTGAGGCCCTCATATCTTCTCTGTGGTATACGCCGAACCAGAGCCCCATACAAATCAGAGACCAAATGCCTAACAGGTACCAGCTCTTCAAAAAAAACCACGGATCCGGTTCCCCCAACGACCCCTTAAAGAGGCTTGATGCAAGGACCTCATATAATGCTTGACTTGTGCAAATGCAAACCTATTACCCCAGGCCACTCCCACCCTATCCTGTATAGCTTCAAATGGCAACACCTCCCCATCATCCTGCAACAAATGCTCTAATTGCACAATTCCCTTCTGCGCCCAGATGCCAAAAATCGGATTGTCCATTCCTGCTGGAAACATGACATTACCCATAATTGGTAATAAGTCAGTGATATGAGGTTTTCCCCCTAAATGATGCACCCACCAATGCCACACCTCACGAAGCGGCTGCAACAAAACACTATTTTTAAGCCTGGGGGGTATTTTGGTAAGAGGCAGGTGTAGAAGCGCCATTATATCGTAAGGGGCGAATAAAGCTTGCTCTAAAGTTGTGGGTGTATAAAATTGAGTGGATTCCAACCAGTCCCCCAGATGGCGCAGCAAACATGCTTGATTATATAAGAACAAATCTGGGAAACCTATACCACCCTGCCTCCAACTCCCAACTAATAAATCCTGATTTACTTTAGGTTTTTTCCCAGCCCAACAAAAACGACTAAAAAGTCGCGTTACCCGTTTCAGATCTTTCTGCAGCAATCGAAGAGGCAAAGTTTGTAAAACATACAGCCAACGAGGAAATAAAACCATCGTTATCAAATTTATGCGGCCCGTTAACGACAAAGGGAGATGCATCCAAGCATCCAACTTAGCCTTAGTGTCTTCTAGCAAGATCTTAACATTTATTTGGTATAGTTCAGAGGTATTCATGACAAGCCGAATGCCTAGATATTTAAAAGACTCAGTAGCCCACCGCAATGGGAACTCTGGTCCCCAGTTCCACTGTTGTACTGCTGGGGTAGCCAAAACTTCAGATTTGTCTAAATTTAACCGAAAACCCGCATAATCTCCATATTCTCGAAACGTCTCTAACAACGCCTCCAACGACTCCCTCGGATTCGTGAGATGTACCAAGAGATCATCTGCGAAAGCTGAGACCTTGAACATTTGAGAGCCCACACGAACTCCCCGGATCAAGGGATTCTCCATAATATCTCTAATAAGGGGGTCTAGGACTAAAACAAAGAGAAGTGGAGATAAAGGACACCCCTGCCTAGTACCCCGCTGGATCGGAAAACTCTCCGATTCAAGACCATTCACCAATAATGTTGCACTGGGATTAGCATATAATACACGAATTGCTTCAACAAACCACCCAGAGAATCCATAACGTTCTAAAGTTACAAAAAGGAAATCCCAATGAACCTTATCAAAAGCTTTTTCCGCATCAAAACTGATTAGTAATGACGCTAAATCCCGCTGCGAACAATGTTCCAAAGAGGTCAAAATCGCCCGTAAGTTCTTGCTCACTGACCTACCTCCCACAAACCCCACCTGACTTTCATGTAACAACCTAGGCAGCAAGTGCGCCAACCTATTAGCCAGGATTTTTGCTAATAACTTTGTGTCGTAGTTCAGCAAAGAGATAGGGCGATAAGATGTCGGCTCTAAAGGATCCCTCCCAGGCTTAAGCAACACTATGATCTGCGCTCTGTTCAAACAGGAGGGTAACGCCCTACTCTCTATTACATGATTCAAAAACCTAGTTATAGTAGGTACTACATCACTCCCCAACAATTTGTAGAATTCCACCCGAAGACCATCATGTCCCGGGGCTTTCAGCAACGGGCTACGAGCTATGACCATATTGACCTCCTCTTCAGTAATCGACTGATTAAGGCAGTCCAGTTCTTCCTGTGTAATTCGTGGCAAGTTAAGATTATCTAAATACATCTGACTTGTTAGACCTTCATCCATTGGAGGGGCATACAAAGCTTTGTAAAAAGCCCGGAAGGTATCACATATATCCTTATCAGACGTATGAATGCCCCCCCCCTCCTTCCTAAGAGAGAGAATTGTTCTATTTCCTCCCCGTGGCCTGATTAGTCTTGCCATCAACTTTCCCATTTTATTTCCATATTTGTAAAGTGAGTAACGATAGTAGGTTTGCGATTTATGCGCCCTCTTATGCAGGAGTTCATTCAACGCCGATTGTAATTCTAACATTCTCTGCCTATGGCACTCCGCGTGTGTCTCCCCAAACCTTTTGCGCTCTTGACAAAGATACTTGCTTAATCGTAAAATCTCTCTATCCCGGGCCTTCCGCACAAAATGCACATGGCTGATAACTTCACCTCTGAGAACCGCCTTTGCCGCTTCCCAAAACAAAACTGGATCGTCCCTGTGCTCCTGATTACATTCAACATACATTTTCCAACTACTTTGTAAACGTCCCTTAAGTTTTGAATCATGACTGAACTCTAAAGGAAACAGCCATCTTTTCCCTTGCTTAACCGCACTTCTTGGTACCCAATCCACACTGACCCATGCATGATCTGACACTGCATATGGCCCAATATCCGCTCCACACACCTCACCAAACATCTGACGAGACATCAAAACATAATCTATTCGCGACTGGGTAGAGTGGGCCCGCGAGAGGTGAGTATAATCTTTTTCTCCCGGATGCAGAACACGCCAAACATCAATAAGATCCACCAGCTGACCTAACTGCAAAAGTCCTCTGTTATTATAATATGGGGAAGATGTCCCCACGGCCGACCTGTCCAAGGAGGGGTCCCAGACAGCATTGAAATCTCCTCCCACCACTATGGCAGTGTGCGGTTGCTTTAACAAAAATGTTACCAGGGGTTGAAAGAACCCAGGGTCATATCTATTAGGTGCATACACGTTACAAATTAACAGCTTTTGCCTCCCAACCAACGCTTCCAAAATGACGTAACGTCCTGCTACATCAACCAAAAGTGGGTTGATTGACGATGCTACACCCTTTCTGAACAGCACCGCCACACCACCCTTTTTCCCCTGTGCATGAGCCGCTGTACAGCTCCCAACCCACCAAGTGCAAAGCTTGGCATGCTCTATCTGATCCAAGTGTGTCTCCTGAAGGAGTGCAATATCGGACCTCTGCCTCTGCAAATTCTGCAAAATCTTAGATCGTTTGATTGGCGAATTCACTCCACCCACATTCCACGAGATAATGCGTACTATGTCGGTAAATTGAGGAATGTGACCACCTCCATAAAAAAACTGTACTTGTACTTGCAGCCAAAGGGAACATCCCAGCCCCTGTCCCCTCCAGCCTCCCACCTCCAGCTCTCCATCATGTAGCTCCAATCCCTTATCCTGGACCATCTGATGCCTCCCCACTCCCCACAAACCTCCACCCAGATGTACACCCTCCCAAGAACTTGGTTTCTGTCTAACACCCACTCTCCCCCCATTCCTGCCCCTCCCCCTTTCTCCCCCATCCCCTCCCCCCTCCCCATAACTTCCCTTTCCCCCCTCCCCACACAATCCCCGTCCCCCCTCCCCACACCCTTTCTCCACCAATACTTAGGTCCTCCAACTAGGACCATCACTTCCGAAGTCCTCCCTCCTCCCTCCAGATAGTAAGTAAATAAACAAATAACCCCTAGTCTAAACTAAACAAGTAAAGTCTGTACACACCAGGAATAGTGCAAATAGAAACCCTGCAACTAAAACTGAGTAAATTCTCTCCGGTCAGGCCAATTGTGCATCCACTGCACAATGTCTCTGCTGAAAAGAAGCAAACAAGTTATCAGCACGAGCTCAAAAATTACAGATATGTACACTCCATAAGCAGCTCAGCTAGTCTCTACGGCTGATGTGCCCAACTGCCGCAGAAATTCCCTGGCTGCATCCGCCGATTCATACACTCTAGTGCTGCCATTATGTGTTACTCGCAGTTTGGCAGGATATTGCAGCACAAATTTAATACGTCTGTGAAACAGTGCGGAACAGACATCCGAAAACTGGCGCCGCTTTGCTGCAACCCCTGCCGAATAGTCCTGAAAACAGCGCACTGGGGATCCTTCATATGCCAATGATTTCCCAGCTCTGAGCAGCTGCAGTATCTCCTGCTTCTGAGTATAATGTAGAAAACGAGCTATGATCACTCTTGGCTTGTTTGCTCCCTGAGTTTTAAACCCCAAGCGATGGGCCCGTTCTACTTGCAGGGGTCTCGAGGATTCTGGGAGACTTAGTTCACTGGCCATCCAACGGGCTAAAAAAACCTCCAAACCCCGCTCCGATACACTTTCTGACAAGCCCACCACACGAAGGTTATTTCTTCTAGATCTGTTTTCCAGATCTTCAATTTTCTCTTCCAATACCTGCAACTGCTTCGTGTCTAGGGCTTGTGAAGCTTCCACCGCAGACACCCTGTCTTCCACATCGCTCACCCGCATCTGAAACCCCGTGCAGTCGCGGGAAAGATCAAGAAGCTGGGCTTGTACTTGCTCCAGCTTAGCTTGTATGGGAGAGAGCCGCCGTTCAAAAAGCTCTTCCATCACGGAGGACACTTCCGCCGTGAGCTCCGCAATCCACGTAGAGGGAACCGTTGAAATAGGAGCGCTTGTGGGCGGCGCCATTTTATCATCTCCTCCCTTGCGAAGTTTGGTTTTGTAGTCACCCTTGTTCGCCATTGCACCGGAGAGAGTCTAAATCTGTGCACCAGCCGTACGGGACCTATAACAGCTGTGAGTACTTTGTTTTTATTGGGGGTACACGCGGATTTTTACAGTGGAGGGAAGTCAGGAGTCGGAGAAACAGTTAGTCCCAACCGCTCTCCATCGTGACGTCACCGGAAGCCCTCTGTACTTTATTTTTTTTTCAGCATTTCCTAATACAATATCTGTATTCCTGTTGAACAAAGTTCTTCAAAAAATTCCAATTTCCCCCTTCCCCCGCCCCCAAAAACATTCCTGCCTCACCGCACCAGTGTAACTTGCCCCCACTCCTGCAAACCAGCAAAGCTAAATCCAAAAACATTCATTCCCAGGCTCAGGTCCTTTCCTGCCCTGTCCTACTTCATAATTTGCAAGCGAAGTATATTTATTTGGCCCCACCTCCTCTCAAATCTTTCCAGTCTGTCATCCCACAATGCAGTTAACTTGCTTAGGGACCCTTTTATTAAGCCATGGCAAAATCTAGGCTTAGCGCATTTTAACATGGGACTTTCCCGCGTGCTAAGCCCAGATTTACTGCTGCATAAAAGTTGTGCTTTTTTTTTTTTTTTGCAGGTTGTGCGCTATTTGGATTAGTGCATGGTACTTAGAAAAAATGGTGGGGGAGCACTTACCCCCCTCCTATTTAGGTGACCACCTGGTCTTCCCTAATGGTTGGGCAGACCCTGTGCTCTGGCCAACTCACATCTCATCGCTGCTGTATTCACAGTCAAAAGCTGCTTCTGATATTGATCAATTTCTCTTGGTAGCAGTTGCAGTAAAAAGATGATTAGTTCAGGGAAGAGTCTAACCCCCACCATATCATATATTATCTCCAGTAAGGCTGATAATAGGGACAGACACAACACATGCAGAAAGGTGTTCATCTGCCCACAGCCCTTCCATCGGCGATCTGAGATGCAGCTAAACGTTTTACTCAGGTACCAGTGATAACATCATTTTAAACCACGTTCTGCTAAATTTCCTGATGCTTCTATTCTGTTCTTCTGCAGGAAAATGTCTGACCATGTCCTTGAGTACAGGAGGTCCTGTTGGGCACCCCGACATAATAGACCATACAAAAAAAAAAAAAGACAAAAAAACCCCAACAAAACAGACAAAATCCAAAACAGACCATGACAAAAAAAACCTCCCCCAAAAAAACCTGTACAAAAAAACCCACAACAAAACAGATTTATGATTCTCACTAGATACCAAGTGTGGATACTGAAGTCAAGCCACAGGCAGGTGCCAGGACTTTCAAGTGACAAGCTGTGGACTTTCTCAGTAATTTATGGCTCCTCCACTTCTTTGTACCCTTCAAATCCGTACCATTCAAAAATAAATCTATTTCATCAGGCCCTTTTGTCGGGAGTCTATTTTGTCAGGGACTTTTATGTCGGGAACTTTTGACCGGGTGCCGTCCTGTTGGAACGATGGTTGTACATGACTGTATGCCATAAGAAGGCACCATTTAATAGTGCATCCATTTTGTCTCAATGTAGAAGTTTTCCAAAGTATATTTTATGCTATATCCGGTTAAGGACTCCTGAGGAAGGCTTGTCTGCTGAAACACGGCCTGCGTAGGGTCCATCCATATAGCATATGGTTTCACAGCTTGAAACTACATTCACATTGAATTGTTATTATTTGCACTTTTCAAAAGTTATGGCTTTGGAGTGGAGGAGTAGCCTAATGGTTAATGCAGTGGGCTTTGATCCTGGTGACCTGTGTGCAGTGCTGGAACTCAGAACGACGAGTGAGGTGATTAAATTTGCGGATGACATGAAAGTATTCAAAGTTGTCAAAACGCATGCAGATTGTGAAGATTTGCAGGAAGACCTTAGGAAATTGGAAGACTGGGCATTCAAATGGCAGATGAAATTTAATGTAGACAAATGCAAAGTGATGCACATTGGAAAGAATAATCTGAATCATAGTTATCTAATGCTAGGGTCCACTTTAGGAGTCAGCAGTCAAGAAAAAACTAGGTGTCATTGTAGACAATACGCTGAAATCTTCTGCTTAGTGTGCGGTAGCGGCCAAAAAAAGCAAACAGAATGCTAGGAAGTATTAGAAGGATGCAAAATAAGACCAAAAAAATTATAATTTTTCTGTATTGCTCCGTGGTGTGACCTCATCTCGAGTGTTGTGTTCAATTCTGGTCACCGTATCTCAAAAAAGATACATCTGAATTAGAAAAGGTTCAAAGAAGAGCGACCAAAATGATAGAGGGGATGGAACTGCTCCCATATGAGGAGAGGCTAAAGAGGTTAGGGCTCTTCAGCTTGGAAAAGAGATGGCTGAGGGGGGCTATGATTGAGGTCTACAAAATCCTGAGTGGGTGTAACGGGTAGAGGTGAATACTTTTAAAACAAGTGGGAGGAAATATTTGTTTCACTAAAAGAATAGTTAAACTCTCGAACTAGTTGCCAGAGGACGTGGTAATGGCGGTTAGTGTATCTGGGTTTAAAAAAAGGTTTAGACAAGTTCCTGGAGGAAAAGTCCATAGCCTGTTATTGAGATAGACATTGGGGAAGCCACAGCTTGCCCTGGGATTGGTAGCATGGAATGGTGCTACTAATTGGGTTTCTGCCAGGTACTTCTGACCTGAATTTACCACTGCTGGAAGCAGGATACCGGGCTGAATGAACCATTGGTCTGACCCAGTATGGCTGTTCTTATGTCAGTGGCATAGCTAGGTGGGGCCACGGGGCCTGGGCCCCTCCCAAATTTCCTCTGGGCCTCTGGTTGGCTGGTGGGGGGTCCTCAACCTCCGCCAGCTGAAGACTTCATCCAGCGCTGGTCTGTGGCAGTGCCGCCGCATTTCCTGCCCTGCTCTCTCTTCCCCTTTTGTCGGGCATGCTCCCTTTAGGAATAAAATGGGCCCTGCTGCTGATAACTCGAGCTAATCTATAGTAAAAGACCCCCTAAATTAGTAGAGATCAGGAGTGGCTTAGTTGTTAGAGGAATGGTCTGGGAACCGGGTACAGTAGGGTTGTCAACTGGATTGTCAACTGGATTCAGGGTTTATCCACTTCTGGATTTACCCCATTGCATGTAGGAAGAATCAGTCGGACTCCACATGGGCACAAGCAGTGGCCGAGGGCACAGCTCCTTAAGCACTCGCGAAACAGGAACTCTCTGTCGAGCGTACCCAGTCGATCAAGCTACAGCCTAGATAAGTGCCTTTTCCTAATTCTTATAGAACGTTGTATGAAAGTACAGCTTCTGATTTATGATAAGAATTTCACCATTTAGAAGGAGGTTTTTTTTGGACATATGAGGAGCTTGCAACATATTCAATTACAGCAGAATAACTTTCTGCAATGGATATGAGGCAGTCTGCTATTCACAGAATATAAACAAATAGAGTGAATGCAGAGCATCTGAAGTCTTTTCCTCTGTTAACAAGAAAGAATTAAAGAGAGAATTTTACTTGTTAGCAGTGTGTATTGAATTATTCCTTAAGGAAAGCAAGAGTACAAGTCCCTGCACGCAACGGGGTAAACCCAAGACTGGATCAACCCTGTCAGGTGAATCTGGATCCAGTCGGCAACTTTAAAGATAGGGTTCAGTTTTCACTCCCAGCAGCAGACGTGTGACCCAGTGCAAACCACGTAGATGACAAGCTTGAGAAAGGGATTTATCATTACCCAGCTCTTTCTCACCATTGTACAACATTCCACATGTCCAGGAGCAGGGTGAAAAGAATACGTTTCTTGAGCATGTGGCACGGACTTTGGCGCTGGCCTGTTGTACATCAGCTCCCACAAAGCTGTTATCTACTCCCACATCCGAACTGAATAACTGTGCAAATTCCTGTTGATTGAAGTTGGCCATCCCAGCACAGCTGTCAGAACACATGTGTGGGCTCTATGCTGGGAAATTCACAGGGGTGTAAAATAATTACACACTGGAATAAATCCTCATTGGGGGGGAGTTGAATTTCCCCCTGCTTCTCCTCCAGGCCGCTTCCAAAATCTTTGCTGTTCCAAAGTGGCATTTACTGTTTGCACAGCTGGAGAATTTTGGAGGCTTGAGGGCATTGGGATATGCAGCCTGCAACTGGAAGACTAAAATCAGGTATCAAAGAACAAGACTGAAGATAGAGGGGGCTGCATAGAAATGTCCTGGGGTTGTCTGGTCACTTTAATATTTAATATTTCCTGTCTTGGTTTTTATCCTTTAAATGCTCCTCTTTTTAGTGCTTTTCAACTAAAGCTGGAAAGTGGTAGTGAGTTGGTTAAGTCTGTCCATCTGGAGACACCGTAATTGTTTGCTATTTGACCAATTAGGCTGCCCTTTGGAGGTAGGGGTGGGAGGTGGACCTGTTGAAGAAGTCCTCAGTCTTAAGGGTCAGATCATTTTCACTCCAGATCCATGCGTGAGGCCATAGGAGCCAACTTTTCAAAATTATTGGGGGTGCTAAGCCCAATGGAAATAACCACTCCCTGGACACATACAAGGAATTTTCTCAATATTGGGGGTGCTCAAGCACCCACAGCACCCACAGAGCCGGCTCCTATATGTGAGACAACTTTCTTCTCACTTAGGGCCCTTTTACGAAAGTGGTAAAGTTTGGAAGTTACTGCACGTTGGTTGCGAAACTTAACATGGAGTAATAGAAAGCCTAAGCAGTAACCGTCGGAGGCATTAACGGCGTAGATGCACTTCCAGTTCCTATCTGCAATGGTGACAGCAGATCCACTGCGCTAACTGCGGGCATGGTTCAAGCCCATTCAATTTCACCGTACATAGTGTATGAATTGGCATGTGCTAATTGTCTTGCCGTGTCCATGTGCTACGTGCTGTGTAATTCGCTTTAGTAAAATGTTCCCTTAGTCTTGTCTAGATTCAGAATTGGACAGTGCTTAGAATGAGAAACAATTCTAAAAGGGCTGTTTATTCGTGTTTGTTCACGTTTTCAGAGCTGCCAAGTTACCTAATTCTAGGAGGGAGATTTAAGATTAGTCCTGGATTTCTGGCGACCTTATCCTAGTTCTTTTTGGGGCTGGTAGCATGATTTTAATGGGTACAGTTGGGGCTAGAACTTCGTAGGATGTAAACTCAAAACCTGCACTGGCTAAGAAGTCTCCTTTTTGGATCTGAGTAACTTGGCAGCTCTGCATTTTGATGTTCCTATTCAGTAACGAGGAACATTCTGGGCCCCTGCACCAGAATATTGCCAGACAAAACTAATGCAGGAGTGGTCTATTCTGGAAAAGTAACCCACTGGCATTAGAGTAGGGGGTTCTCAACCCAGTCCTCAGGACACACCAAGGAGGTTTAATTTTTTATTTTTTTAGTTACATTTGTACCCCACTCTTTCCCACTCAGGCTCAATGCGGCAATGGAAGGTTAAGTGACTTGCCCAGAGTCACAAGGAGCTGCCTGTGCCTGAAGTGGGAATCAAACTCAGTTCCTCAGGACCAAAGTCCACCACCCTAACCACTAGGCCACTCCTCCACTGTTGCTACTATTTGAGATTCTACATGGAATGTTGCTATTCCACATACGTGCAGGACGTCAGACTCACAGAAACAGAAGCCTGCGCAGCCTTCTACATGGAATGCTGCTAGTGGAATAGCAACATTCCATGTAGAATCTCCAATAGTAGCAACATTCCATGTAGAATCTCCAATAGTATCTATTTTATTTTTGTTACATTTGTACCCCACACTTTCCCACTCATGGCAGGCTCAATGCGGCTTACATGGGGTAATGGAGGGTTAAGTGACTTGCCCAGAGTCACAAGGAGCTGCCTGTGCCTGAAGTGGGAATCGAACTCAGTTCCCCAGGACCAAAGTCCACCACCTTAACCACTAGGCCACTCCTCCACTGTTGCTACTATTTGAGATTCTACATGGAATGTTGCTATTCCACTAGCTCCATGTAGAAGTCGGCCCTTGCAGATCACCAATGTGGCCGCGCAGGCTTCTGCTTCTGTGAGTCTGACGTCCTGCACGTACGTGCAGGACGTCAGACTCACAGAAACAGAAGCCTGCACAGCCTTCTACATGGAATGTTGCTAGTGGAATAGCAACATTCCATGTAGAATCTCCAATAGTATCTATTTTATTTTTGTTACATTTGTACCCTGCGCTTTCCCACTCATGGCAGGCTCAATGCGGCTTACATGGGGTAATGGAGGGTTAAGTGACTTGCCCAGAGTCACAAGAAGCTGCCTGTGCCTGAAGTGGGAATTGAACTCAGTTCCTCAGTTTCCCAGGACCAAAGTCTACCACCCTAACCACAAGGCCACTCCTCCACTGACACGAGATGGAGTTACTTGACAAGGCTGAAGCCATAGCCGCCATCTTGATATACTCAAAGCAAAGCAAACTATTGATCCATGCCAAGCCACACATAGGCAATTGTTATTTCTAATAAGCGTTTGGTATTGTTTTGGGTGACTCAATATGGCGGCAAGTTCAACCTACTGGCTTCAGGCCACGTAATAGGCCAAGCACGCTCCCATCGTCTCCTGTCAATTAAACCTCCTTGGAACAAACCAAGCCAGTCTGGTTTTCAAGATATCCACAATGAATATGCAGAAGATAGATTGTATACAATGGAGGTAGTGCATGAAAATTTATCTCGCAGATTTTCATTGTGGGTATCCTGACTGCTGGGTGTGTCCTGAGAACTGCGTTGAGAGCGCCTGTATTAAAGCCTTACCCCCAAATTCCGTAATGGTGCCTAAACTTGGGTGTGTGACAGCATACTCAACTATAGAATAGGGTCGGTTATGCACGTAACATAATTATCTTATTGGCATTAAACTGGTGATCATTTAATTGAATTCTGGCATTTATAATCCACTTAACCCTCCAGTTCAAGGGGGGGGGGGACAATCACACATTATGAGTGGGCACTTTCTCTGTCCCTAGAGGGCTCATAATCTAAGTATTTGTACCTGAGACAATGGAGGGTTAAGTGAGTTGCCCAAGTGAACAGTGGGACTTGAACCCAGGATGCCAGGATCAAAGTCTGCTGCACTACCCGTTAGGCCTCTCAGCCTAACGATGTTAACAAGCACTAACTGGAACTAATTAGCAGTTGTGTGCATAACTGACTTACGCCTCTATTCTGTAAACTGAGCACTTAACTTCTCTTACACATGTGGCCAAGGGAGGGGCATGATTGGGTTATGGGCATTCTCAGGATTTATGCGCGGAGTTATAGAATACTTCCATTTCCGCGCCTAACTGACAGTAGTTAGTTGTGAGCGTTTACACCAGTCTTTGGCAGGCTTAAATGTGTGCACCTAAAGTTAGGTGTGAAAATGATTTAAGCTAGTATTCTATGAAAACAGTTCCATGCAGAATTGCCTTTATTAAATTCACGCTTGTTTCACTTCTTCCTGGTGCCCAGGGGCAGACTGTACAGTGCTGCGTACATCTAGTAGTAGAAATGATAAGTAGTAGTAGTAGACTGACCATTTGGGTAACTGGGCAGTGCCTGAAGGCCCAGAGGTTCCCCCCCCTCCCCCCCCCCCCCCCCGCCACTGCTATTGCACACTACAGCCCTTCTGAGCCCACCTTGAAGAGTCCTGGTGGTCTAGTGGTTTCTGCGAGGGCAGGAAAGAACACATTTTCCTATCCACTGCTACTATTCTGGCCAGTGTCACCATGTTTTAAAAATGGCTGCCAAGACTCCCTGCGGCAGTCTCACAAAACTGTTGAGACCCATGAGACTTATGCGGGAAGTCTCGGCAGCCATTTTGAAAACAGGGCAGCACCGTACAGAATAGCGGTAGTGGGCAGGAAAGAGGGGGTTCTTTCCTGCTCCCAAAGAAGTCACTAGAACACCAGGGCCCTTTAAAGTAGGACTGGGAAGGGCCCACTGAAGCTCGGGGGACTGTAGTGTGCGGGAGGGGGGCAGTGGACACCAATGACCTTTACTGCCCGGGGATCCAGATCACTGTCAGTCCAGCCCTGCTGGTGCCTAACTTTGGGCTGCATTTACTGAACCTCTTCGTGTTTGGAGGGTAACAGAAAACCCAGAGTTGCTAGATTAAATTGCTATCAGCTGATCTTATAGGGGCCTCCCATCACCTCTTTCAGAAGGTGGAAGAGGTGAGCACAGAATACAAAACTTCACCTCAGTTTTTTCCTGTTTTCTTCTAGTGATTTTGGTGCTTATGAAAGATGTTGAACAGACAGCACTGAATACTGACGTTTTCATTTTATTCCCAGGAGAGATGCGGCATTCACGGGTACTACTACTACTACTATTTAGCATTTCTATAGCGCTACAAGGCTTACGCAGTGCTGCACAAACATAGAAGAAAGACAGTCCCTGCTCAAAGAGCTTAGTCTACAGTCTGGAGAAGCCACCTCTGAGCAGCTGTCCACTCTTTGGACTGGATGCTGAGACTGCCATCAAGGGTGTCACTTAGTGCCAAAGTGAGATTTTCTAGTCTACTTGAAACAACTTGGAACCCACCCACCCAATTTACACAGTAAGGACTTTTTTCCTGCAACTGACTTGTGTTGGGTTTGAATTGGCAAGAGATGAAAGACCCTGGAACTCTCTGCCAGTTCCCTTGAGTTGTCCGGCCTCACTTCTCCTCCCCAGCATGATCCCATTTTCTACTGTGGGTCTCATCCTGCAGGTTCGGTCTCTGCTTAAAGTGCGCTTACCCTTCTATTACACATTGCGGATCCCCTCCGTTTCTCTCCCTTCCATGGCCTAACCAATAGTTAAAGGCCACAAATATGTTTTAAAATAAATACAAAATTTAATTTATAACAGAAAGCTAGAAATAGTTTGTATCAAATTACAGCCAATTAGTCATGTTATTGGGTAGCGATCTTAAGAAAGCAACTTGTGCCAATAAGATGATATCAGAGAAACTTCATCGTAAGTATTAAGTGATATTTCGTAGTTACGTTGCAATTAGAAATCATTGTTTATAACAGTCCTTCCTTAACTGTCACACAAAACCAGCTCCAGGGTGACTGAAGCCAATTTACTTTACTGTTTAAAACTGTTTTCAAACTCCAATGCAAAATTTAAATGAGGACAATGCGGTATTTACACTGAGAATTAGACACAGGGGTTTGCTTTTTCTTCCCTCCTTTCATCTGAACCTAGTACGGATTTGCAAGCACAAAAATTTTCATGTTGTTTTCGGTTCGTTTTGGCATCTTTTCCAGATTTATGGATGTTTTCTTGGTTCATTTCACACATTTGTTTTAATAACAAATGTTTAAATGTGCATTAAATATTTTTAACACACACTACTTGATTTAATGCACATTAATTCATAGGTTAATGCACATTAAATCAATGTAGTACATTTTTAAGGCCCATGAATGAACTGAATGCACAATATTGAATGCATGTGACATCCCTAGAATCCCTCTACTTCTATAATCTTAAGAGGAAATTCTATATATGGCGCCTTAAGAATCGGCGCTGTAAAACCACGCGGTTAGTGTGATTCTAGAAACTGAGCCTAAAGTTAAGCGTAGTTTATAGAATACTCTCAAGTGCCATTCTTGTGCCTAAAATTTAGATGCACCCATTTAGGCCACCTAAAACCAGGCCTAATCAGAATACATCACAATGGGAAAGAGGAAAGAAGCAGTGACGTGCAGCAGCAGTTGTTGGAAGCAGAATATTTTGAATACCACGTGGTAATACAACATTAGAATTATGGTATACTACTTGCAATGACTACACAATACGTAATAGAACATTATAATTGGTAGTGAAGGGTAAGGCAAAGTTCTGGAGCTAACGTCGAAGCCCCTTAAAATTTTCACTCTAGCCCATCCCTATCTATTCAGTCACGATCAGGGCGTAGACCATAGAAGTCTACCCAGCTCCCATTTTGTTTCCCAATTATCGGCATTGCCACCCAATCTCCGCTAAGATTCCGTGGAACCATTCCTTCTAAACAGTCTTCCTGACAAGTATTTTTTCACGGAGAGGGTGGTGGATATGTGGAATGCCCTTCCGCGGGAGGTGGTGGAGATGAAAACGGTACATAAGTACATAAGTACATAAGTAGTGCCATACTGGGAAAGACCAAAGGTCCATCTAGCCCAGCATCCTGTCACCGACAGTGGCCAATCCAGGTCAAGGGCACCTGGCACGCTCCCCAAACGTAAAAACATTCCAGACAAGTTATACCTAAAAATGCGGAATTTTTCCAAGTCCATTTAATAGCGGTCTATGGACTTGTCCTTTAGGAATCTATCTAACCCCTTTTTAAACTCCGTCAAGCTAACCGCCCGTACCACGTTCTCTGGCAACGAATTCCAGAGTCTAATTACACGTTGGGTGAAGAAAAATTTTCTCCGATTCGTTTTAAATTACCACACTGTAGCTTCGACTCATGCCCTCTAGTCCTAGTATTTTTGGATAGCGTGAACAGTCGCTTCACATCCACCCGATCCATTCCACTCATTATTTTATACACTTCTATCATATCTCCCCTCAGCCGTCTCTTCTCCAAGCTGAAAAGCCCTAGCCTTCTCAGCCTCTCTTCATAGGAAAGTCGTCCCATCCCCACTATCATTTTCGTCGCCCTTCGCTGTACCTTTTCCAATTCTACTATATCTTTTTTGAGATACGGAGACCAGTACTGAACACAATACTCCAGGTGCGGTCGCACCATGGAGCGATACAACGGCATTATAACATCCGCACACCTGGACTCCATACCCTTCCTAATAACACCCAACATTCTATTCGCTTTCCTAGCCGCAGCAGCACACTGAGCAGAAGGTTTCAGCGTATCATCGACGACGACACCCAGATCCCTTTCTTGATCCGTAACTCCTAACGCGGAACCTTGCAAGACGTAGCTATAATTCGGGTTCCTCTTACCCACATGCATCACTTTGCACTTGTCAACATGGAATTCAAACATGCCTGGGATAAACACAAAGGAATCCTGTTTAGAAGGAATGGTTCCATGGAATCTTAGCGGAGATTGGATGGCGACACCGGTAATTGGGAAGCAAAACTGGTGCTGGGCAGACCTCTATGGTCTACGCCCTGATTGTGACTGAATAGATATGGCTGGGCTGGAGTGTAAATTTTAAGGGGTTTCGACGTTAGCTTCAGAACTTTGTACAAGAACAGTGCTGGGTAGACTTCTACGGTCTGTGCCCTGAGAAAGGCAAGGATAAATCAAACTCGTGTATAAAGTATCACATACCATGTAAAATGAGTTTATCTTGTTGGGCAGACTGGATCCGTACAGGTCTTTATCTGCCATCACTTACTGTGTTACTATGTTACTCTTTGGGGTTCTACATGGAATGTTGCTACTAATTGGGATTCTGGAATCTTGTAACTCTTTAGGATTCCAGAATCTTCAGAACTTTTAGTACAAGAAGAGTGCTGGGCAGACTTCTACGGTCTGTGCCCTGAGAATGGCAAGGACAAATCAAACTCGGGTATACATATAAAGTATCACATACTATGTAAAATTAGTTTATCTTGTTGGGCAGACTGGATGGACCGTACAGGTCATTATCTGCCGTCATTTACTATGTTACTATGTTAGTATTCATACAGGAAAGTGCTGGGTGGGTGCTAAGCACTTCTACAAGCTTAGCCCACAACCTGCTTAGCAGCCAACTGCAAGGGATGCATATATATGGATGGCACAGAGAGGGAATCCACCAAAGTGGAGGAACAAAAGAAACCTTACACAGAACAGTGGAACAGTAAGGTCAGCTGATGAGTCTTCCGACACTTAACCACTCATACAACTAGTGGAGAGCCCATCTAGGTCATGACCCCAAACACAGGTTCTGTGACCTAATTTGAGGTCTGTTTGGAAGCTCTGCCCTAGACATTTTAGTGTTAGTGGCAAGCAAGTGTATTTACACTCTCAACTTACTCCCCCCTTTGATCTCTCATCTTCTTTCCCTTTTTCCACTCCCCCAAGTTGGATGATGAGAGAAATAATCTTTTTGGATTTTCATTGGCTACCAGTCCACACTTGCTTTTCAGTCATTTTTCTGGCCCACCCTCCATAAAAATTCCTCATTTTTAGGGAAACGTTCTACTTCTAAACTTTATTTACTTCTGAAAATGAAACCAATGTGCCCAGGATGCCATCAGGACCTGGGGATTTTACTTAAAAATTCAAAAATGGGGAAAAAAAATGTCCCTAGGTTCAAGTACTATGGATTTTAGTTTTAGTAGCAGATGATACTAATTATATTTCAACAAAATACAGAAAAGAAATTATTTAAAAGGAACTTAATATCTATTTTCAAATGTATTAGATCAATAAAAGCAACTGATCTATTTTCATTAAAGCTGTTCTATCCCTTGTACTCTTGGGTTCTTATATTCCAGTTTCAGCTAGAACTATACAGAGTTCAGATAACACAGCTCTACCAAGGCCTCCAGAGCTCCTTACTGTTGTTGTTGTTGTTGTTGTTGTTGTTGTTGTTGTTGTTGTTGTTACTGCTGCTGCTGCTCTGGGTGGTTTGGTTTTGGATTCTCTGATGGGGTGAAGGAGATAGTGGAGGAACAGCATTCTTCAGGTTGTGATTTGCATGTCCAACTCTTCGGAAATGGTTGTGCATTTTCACTTGTGTGTCCTTTTCTAACTTATGTGCAGCCAAAAAGTTGACAGTCTCATGGAGACACATGGCATAGCCTTGATTATACCTATCTCGGAGGCTTTTCTGGAAGTATATTATACCTGAAAACACCCAAGCAGATTTACAAATCATAATACAATCATGGAAATAACGGCTACATAGGTAAAATTTAAACTGGGTTTAAGCAGCAGTACAGGCTACACTCTTCAAAATAAAAAAAGGATGCAATTTTTTATTCTTATTTCTGGGTCTCCTGCCTTTGTGTTCCTAAGTTTGTATTTATTATATTTTCTCTTTGACTTGAGTAAACGAAGTAAATTTGCTATTACCACAACCTCTGAATTCACTCCTTAAGCTTTTCATGTTCTCCTTAGCATTCTCAGTGAGATTCCCCGTGTAGGTGGTCAGTGGAAGCTTCCCGACTCCCAACCTCATACTGTGAGTGTTAAATCTTGCCCTTTTGTGTTCACTCACTCTTTGTCTGATGCTGCCTCTGCTTTCTCAAGTACCTCACGGTCATTTCCAGGATTTCAGCTTTCTCCAGTTTGGAGTGAGGTTGATGAACATTGAACTCTTTCTGTACTAACAGCCTCAGTTGCTCAATGCTGCTGTTGATGCGATCCCTCCTCATCTTCTCAACAATTGGCTTCCGGGTCTGCTGGAAGAATTATCACCATTTCAGTGCACCAGGTAATGATGGATGAGAGATTGCTTATCTCTTGTTTGTCCTGTTTGTCTGTCCTAATTAGATTGTAAGCTCTGTTGAGCAGGGACTGTGTCTTCATGTTCAAGTGTACAGCACTGTGTACGTCTATTAGCGCTTTAGAAATTATAAGTAGTAGTAGTAGTCTTTGGGATTCCGGAATCTTGCTACTCTTTGGGATTCTGCACAGAATCTTGCTACTATGGGATTCCGGAATCTTGCTACTCATTAGGATTCTGCACGGAATCTTGCTACTCTTTGTCCTTATCCCTTATTTGTTCTGTTTGTCTATCCTAATTAGATTGTAAGCTCTTTCGAGCAGGGACTGTCTCTTCATGTTCAAGTGTACAGCGCTGCGTACGTCTAGTAGCGCTATAGAAATGATTAGTAGTAGAAGTATACAGCTACGGAATAGTGTGTTTTATCATTCCATTTGTATTTTCTCTCATTTTAAATTCTACTATTCTTGTTATACATATGGCAGGATGGTCCTAGAGACAGGACTGTGGAACAAGGAGACCTCTTATGGTCCCTCCCAGCTCTGTCTTTGTACAATTCTAGAAACAAGCTACACAAGCAAATGCAGTGTTTCTTCTGCTGCTGTATCATACTCCCCTTCATGTTTATCATTGTAAAATAAAGTACCTTGCTTTTGTTCTGTGTTGATTGCAGGTCTTCATCAATTGCCAGGAAACCATTGCAGTTTGACATGGTTTGATGTTGAATGTCTGTGGTACACAAGTGACATTGGAAGAAGACTGCCAGCACTCACCTGCATTTATGCCAAGGACTAGGGCTCTCTCTTGGGACAGTTTCCCATACTGGTAAGCCAATCGGGGAAGGAGGAGAGACAATGGGAACGTGCCTGGGTAAGCTGGGAGATGCCTGGGGATGCTTGCTGTCTGCTCTCCTGAGGAGCAGGTGAGCTAGGCGGAGTTAGGGATGGTGTCCAACCGTGGGAACATTCAGATCTGAAGAAATCCTGCTGCTGCAAACTTACTGCATTCCAGCAGCACCTGCTTTGCTTTTCCGTATTTATAGTGCATAATCCCGGATGTTCACCAGCTCACAATGTGTTGTATATAAAGGCCGCCAGCTCCTGCCAGCTGCAGCAGAAAAGAGGTTTCTGTGGTGGATTTGGAGATACAGTGACTAAACAATGCAAATAAACATTGATTTTATGTTATAAATAATTCCTAAATTAGAATTCACATGTTCAGCCAGAATTAAAAATTGAGGGGGGACAGAGAAGCCTCCTTCCTCCCCCTCTCTCCCTCCCCTGCTCTGTAACAACATCAAGATGGGAAAACTAAGCAGCTCTTTTAGGGCCAGAGCTAGGGCAAATGGTCAAAAATAGTTAATGATGCCCCTCTTCTCCCCATACCCTGGCATGAATTAGAAGGAGGGGGTGCATATAAACTCTCTCCTCCCAATTACTATAGGGTAAGGAAGGTGGTCTTTCCCCTCAACTTACAAACTTATTCTCTCATCCACATGCTGTCTTTCTCTTCTCTCCCCTCCCCTGAATATGGGTCCCAGTTCCATGTTACCATTGATATCTGTTCATAGAAACATTTGGGGATAAGCTAAGTATGAAAGGGAGAAAGAGTGACATTCTCTCTCCCCCCCATCCCCATTCCCACAGCACAACTCCCATCAGCTCCTGTAAAGTAGGAAGACATTGCAAGATAAAGCCCCCAGGGCCTTTTGCCCATCAAGAAATCCCTGTCCAGTCTCAACCTCCCAGTAAATGTACCATCAAAATTATTTGATAGCATCACTCAGCCAGTTCTTTATCGGAGTGAAGTCTGGAGTCTATGCAAGATGGGACAGAATCTCAGTATGAAACCTGCACCTCCAGTTCGGTAAAACACATGCGCATTTTTTTATTTATTACAATTGTCACATGCCACCGATCTCAACGTTCTAATGATTTACAAATATCTCCACTAACAAATGACACAGCATCACACCACGATGTTATAAAAGCACAAATGCACCTATCATAATGCATAAGCTTGAGAAAAAAAGGAACATTTTAAGTTTCCTTTTAAACTATTTACAATCTAATGTACATCAGATAGCAAAATATTCCATAATCCTCAACCAAGAATTAAGCTTGTATGATTTCTGTTAACATTTTCCTAGCAATTAAAAGCAAAGAAATAAACAATCAATCAATCCTGTCCCTGGGAATGAAGGTCGTCAGAGGTGGATGGAACATTAATGGCTCCTGTTGTGGCAAAAGCCAATGTAACCACAACACTTTAAAAATCAGCCTCCGCACCCTGTCCTGTTCTTACATGGGCAGCCAATGTCACATCATTTCTGTTTTTTGTGGCGTTCTTTTTCATTTCATTTTATATTTTATATATTTTTACAGATTTGTAAACTGCTTAGCTCCTGGTATGGCCTGGCGGTATATAAGATTTAATAAACAAACTTAAACCAGGGGCGTAGCCAGACAGCAGGTTTTGGGTGGGCCTAGTCAAGAAGTGGGTGGGCACCAAGTGTTCTCCCCCCCTCCCCCACCCCCAATGCAATGAGGCCAGTATCAGCAGCTTAGGAAGCTTAGACTGCTGAAGTGGAAAGCACCATCAGGGGAAGGGTCTTCAGCTGGTGAAACCTGGGATCCCCACTAGCTAGCACTAAATATGTGCTGCTGTTGGGTGGGCCTGAGCCCTAAGTGGATGGGCTCCGGCCCACCCAGGCCCACCTGAGGCTACGCCACTGACTTAAACAAACTGTAATGTCGTTTGTGAGCATTGTAAATAAATGATGCACCTTTTCAATCTGCCTTTAGTGTAGAGCATTAAGGACCTCTTACAAAGCCCGACTAGCAGTTCCTGTGAGGAAACCCATTCAGTTCCTATGAGCTTCCTCTCATTTGCCACGAGGGAATCGCTAGTGTGGTTTTGTAAAAGAAGCCCTAAATATTAGAAGGAAGAATAGATAGCATGGATAGGCCAGATGGTGTTTAACTGCTTTCATGTTTTATGTTTCTCTGTTTCACAAATATCATCAACCATTTTCATGTTTACTTGCACATTGGGGAGACCCACAGCCAAAATATGATGGAAGGATTCATATGGGTTGATACTAACATCATATTTCATACAGGCCTAATTAAACCAACATAAAAATGTACCTGCCGTACACCACCTTGGGTAAATCTCTTCATAAAGGCGGTTAATAAATCCCAATAAATATTTATTTATTATTACATTTGTACCCCGCGCTTTCCCACTCAAAGCAGTTTCAATTCGGCTTACATAATAATAAGGATGACAGAGTATTGATAGAGAAAATATAAGTTAATTATAACAGAGTAATAAAAGAGATAGGTAGGTAGAGATGGGGGAGGGTGAAGAGAGTATAAGAGGTAGGAGCAAGGGGTAGATGAGCATTGGAGGAGGAGTAGAGGAGGGGGAGGGGGATGGGACACGGGAAAAGCATAGGAAAAATTTGGTGGGAGATGTCTGAGTCATTGTCGTTGTCTTCTGGATATGTGTTGGGAAGATGGGTTCATAGGATTAGATTGGGTCATTTGGGTAGGCTTGCTTGAACAGATGGGTTTTAACCATTTGAACTGTTGACCTCTCTTAACAGACTACAAGTGAGATCATGTTATTCAGTGTAATAATAATGCTTTATTATCTTCAGACAGCCAACATTATTCATACAAATATTGCAGAACACACGCTGAAACACCATCTTCTTAGACAATAAGAAAAATGACATATCATACACAGTATGTACTTATTAAACCCCCAACCGTACAGGAGGGTTATTCTCTTCTTAGGGTGATTCGTTGATGCATTTCTCCCATTTAGTGTCTATGGCAAAAAGTGAAGTGAACGGGGTCCTGATCTAGGTAACGACACAATCTAAATGCAACCAAAAAAGTGCCAATACAGTGGACCAACTGACTGTACCTAATCTTTAAGAGAGTCTCCCTCGACACCATTCTAGAGTCTTGTAGAGATGTTGTCGTTTTCAAACAATAGGGAAATAACAATGACACTTTGTTTCATTTTACATCCAAAATGAGAGAAAAAAACAAAGCAAAATATCACTTTGTGATGTTTTAGTGTATCTTATTAGTATGTGCTACAATTATTTAGCCAATGCTAAAATCTCATAAAACAAATGAGATTCACATGAAAGAAAAAGACAAATCAAAGATTCTCCAATGAACAAATATACTTAATAGCCATAACCAATACAAAGGAGATAACTTTGCCTGCCCTTTGAACCGTCTTGGTTATATGGTCATGAAAGTAACATATCAAATAATAATAAACAGAAACAAACTGATGTCCCCAGTATATGCAAATATATTTCATGCATAATCAGTATAGGTAGTCTGAAATAAAGCTGTTACTCTCGTAAGGGGGTCTTTTACTAAAGCTTAGCTCAAGTTAGCTGCAGCAGGGCCCATTTTATTCCTATGGGCCTTTTCTGCAGATAATTCGAGCTAAGCTTTTTAGACCCCCTAAGAGTCTAAAAACTGAAGAGTAGGGACCCTTTCTCCGTCATCCTGTGAATTAGCTTAACAAACCTGGGAATGAATCTCCACCTTTGTTTTAATAAGACACACACAGTGTGTAATGAAATGTACCTTGACTTTATAGGGTACCTTTGATATAGTTACTAGCGCCCTGAAAAATAATACAGTGACCCTACTCTTCCTAGGATACGGAGGATCCCACGGACAATCAGGTTTTCAAGAGATCCATAATTCCTTTCTATACCTGCTCTATACATATTTATCCCATGCATGCCCAATCTGAGGGTTCCCAGTGGGGTCCAATTCCCTCTGGACAGAGTGAGCCAGATCTGGTTTTGGTGGTCTTGTAGATTCAGTAATCTCTAAGAAAGTCGTGCGCTACAGATCCATAGATGCAATGGAGTAAAACCAGAACTGGATCAGCCTGTCCAGGTGGCACAATGCTGATTGGATAATTGTAGCCAGGACATCTTCCTCATATGGCTTTCCCTGATATTCTTCAAAAGCCCAGACATTTGCTAGAATTAATATTCTCAGCTGTTCAGAAGGCCAGGAGCTGTTGCAAAGCAACGTCTTGCTTTCATGACAAAAGTGGTTCTAAAGTTTTGCCTACATTTTTTTTCTGTAGCCCTTTGAAACTTTTTCTTAAGAAACAATAAGCACATCTAACAGTTTTGATTTGATAATGCAAATGATCACGGTTTACAGTGTACACTCAGCAGGGATCTGTGTCCTACACAAGATGATCAGCCATCTACATAACTGATTTCTCATTTAAAGCAGTCTGCACATCTTGAAAAACCAGCATGTTACTGTAACCTTAGGGGTTAAAATAATCTTGACTGGGCTCCTCCAGGAAAAAAAAAAAAATACAGGTTCTAAAGTGACATCACTCTGGGACAGCAGCTGAGCAACTGGTTGCCTTGGCAACGGCTTGCTGGTCAGCTGGGAGGTAAGGAAACAGCTGAGTGTGTCTCCAGCTTTAGGGAAAATCTGTTTAAAAAACAGATTTGAGAGTGTTTTAAAGGTAAATGATGAGAGTGAAGTGAGTGCCTAAGAGTGATTACTTAAATTAAAAAGCCTGTCGCGTCTTAGAGGGGACTGAACTGTTTGAGAGGTTGGAGAAACAAAAAAAAAAAAGTGAATTGACAACAAATCCTGCCAGCAGTGGCGTACCAAGGGGGGGGGGATCCGCCCCGGGTGCACGCCGCTGGGGGGTGCTGCGGCGCGCACCTGCTGCGAGAGTTCGCTAACTTCTCTTGTTCGCTGCAGCTCCCTCTGCCCCGGAACAGGTTACTTCCTTTTCCGGGGCGGAGGGAGCTGCAGCGAACGAGCAAAGTTAGTAAACTCGCAGCAGGCACGCACTGCGGCACCCCCCTCCCAGCGGCATGCACCCAGGGGGGGGCACTGCACCCGGGGGGCAGGGCGCCGCCCCGGGTGTCTGCCCCCCTAGGAACACCACTGCCTGCCAGTGTATTAGTGTTACTGATGAGCAGGTAAATCAGGATTTTTGTTTAATGAAGTGTCATTGACACATATATTCTGCACAAGTGCTGGCTGAAAGGGTTCACTAACATTCTATCAAATCTGATTGATTTGAGAAGGGGAGTTTAAAGGTGTAAAGCCTCATTGGAATTGTGGAAGACAATTCTTTAAAGGAGAATTGTTTCTACCCTGTATTAAGGTGACAGGGTAGAAACAATAAGCCTCTGCACTGCTCACTGTCTCCACACCAGATCCAAAAGGAGCCAGGTAATCTTTTAAAATTTAACCCACAGGGTTACATTACAAAACAAGCTACAATTGAACAATTCAATTAAAAATATACATGCAGCAAACAGCATAATCTTTTCCCCTCTAAAATAAAGGATATATACAGTGCCATCCTGTTTGGATATCATAGCAATATATAGACATTACTTTTGTAGTAATACACATTTCACTAAACTCCTTTACATAAAGGAGATTTAGCAACATTATCTTTGAGATGTCCTGACAGACATAAGAATTCATATCCATCACTGGGAGGTGAGACGAAATGTGTGCAGAAGCCCCCACTCCCCTCTATTTCCACACGTCTCTTCCTCACCAGGGTCTCCACAGGCTCTTGCTGCTGTGCTGAGTTGCCTGCTTGGGGCTTGGGTGACAGGCTGCAAACTTGGGGTGCTCCTGGCCCTCTGCTGCAGCCGGAGATCTCTGGAGCTCACTCCGTAGCCTCAGCTGAGTCTCTGTCTCTGGACCCAGGGAGAGAAAGTGAAGAGAGTCCTGCAGGCACCTGCAATAGCCTTCTCTGTAGCTCTCACTGCCAGATGTTACAGCTGTTAGGGAAGAAAAAAAAGGAAATTTAGTGTCCTGCACATGTTAGAGCATAGAGAAGGGTAGATGGGGAAGACTGGATAAGTTAATTGGTCCTTAACTGTATTGCTGAAATGTTACTAATAAATGGGGAATAGTCCCGGGTTCTAACAAAGTAATGCTGACCCTTAAATGCTGTCTTTTTAGTAAATAACCAGGGGCCAGATGTACTAAACGGCTAAAGGAACAAAGCCCTTTAATATTTCTGGCCCCTGAGTCTATGGGGGAAAGGATTATTAAGGTTATCAGGGTTTTAACACAGTACTGCTGAACACTCACTCTTTGCTGCCTCCTGCTGGTGCTGTCTCAGGTAGCTGACCGCCGTTTCCAGGATGTCAGCTTTCTCTGGTTTGGAAGGGAGCTGATGTCTTTGAAACTCCTTTTCCAGTAACAGCCTGAGCTGCTCTATACTGCTGTTGATGCGATCTCTCCTCAGTTTCTCCACTACCGGCTTTCTAAGCTGTAAAGAAATATCAATTCTTTAAAGATAGAACAGAGTGCCTCTTTTTTTTTTCAGATTTAAATACTTGCTCAAGTGAATTACAGTCAGTTCATAGTATGTGGTTCTCTGTCCAGGGGCTTAACAGTTTAGTTTGCACCAGAGGCAACATAGCTTGAAGTGAATTATTTAAGGTCACAAGGAGAATCCCTGGGAGAAGCAGGGTTTTGAATTCTGGCTTCAGAGGTTTTCAGTCTATGGCTCTAATCACTAGTCGACATTCACAGTTCCTATACTTTAGCCAGTCACTTTTTCATTGTTTGCTGAACATTTTTGCAGTACAGGTAGATCAGGAGAATCCGTTTTAAGATTCCAATTATGAGGGCTGATTTGCCAAAGATTTTTCAGTCACTGAATTGAGGTGCCAGTGTTTGAAGATACTGAATAGTATATTTTTATTAGTAAGCATTAACAAAGACGTTTTAAAAGAAATTCTATGACACAAGAGACCAAATAACAGTGTTACCTACCTTTCTTATCTGCTTTCCTTTGTCCTCAGTGTACTGAGATTTCAGCAGCATTTTGGTGGGGGTCATCCTTCCGATCAGTGAGAGTCAAGCACTGATACCTGATCCAGCTGATCAGTGTCTGATGAAGGGACCCCCGTCCCCTATTTATACTCCTGCAGCCGCATACTAGAGTGTGGGTCTCTTGCTCAAAGCTGTTTCCCACACTCGGCGACCAATCAGAGCCGTTCCCAAAACAAGAGAAGTGTGGCACATTAAGCTGTGACGGGGCAGCAGAGCATCTGGAGGCTGCAGCACAATAAAGGATACTGGGGGGGGGGGGGGGGGGGGGGGGAGAAGGAGCAGAATGTGGGAAAGATTTTTTTAAAAAAAGGGCTGTTGAATGGATTTGGCTCAGGGGTGGGGGAGGTGGGTATGAGGGGTGGAAAGGAGAGAGGGAGGGTCTGTGCCAACTAGGCAGCAGTTGTAATCGGATGTCCTGCTGTCCAGACGCAGCCGAAAAGAGAAACTTGCCCGGACATCTGTGAGCACCAACACGTGTCTCAAACCGCACCAGGGGCAGCAATACCTGACTTATCATCTACTCTAGATCAGGGGTCCTCACTCATTTTAAAAGGGGTGGGAAGGGGAGCCAACAAAATATCTGCCACATTGAGCTGGCACACTGCAACCCCTCCAACTTCTTTTGTTCAGCACTCCCCCCCCCCGTTACCTCGTGCTGCAAGTCTTCCTCTCAACCCCCACCTTGTACCACCAATCAATTTCTCTTAGCCACCCCCCCCCCCCACACACACACTTTCTGTTTCTCAGCCCCCATTTGAGCCAGTGGTATCTGTGGGTGTTGATCGTTCCCTTTTAACTCCCCCACCTTATGCCACCAACCCATACCTCTCTGTCTTTCTCTCTACCCCCCCCCCCCCCCCCCCCGTGACCAATCTCTCTTTCTCAACAGGTCCCTACCCTGTCTCATCATTGTCTCCTTTAATTAAAACAAAGTCTGAGGTTTGATACAGATTGTGCTTCCTCCAGTCTTGTGCTGTCCTGGACAGAAGCCTGTAAATTCTCCCATCTCATACACAAGATTAATATCCATCCCTCAGAATTCCCCCAACATATACATCCTGAAGTCCCAGAAGACCCCCCCCCCCCCCATGGTCCATTCCTCTCCCATCCTCATATATAGGGAGTGGAGGATGGTTAGGGCACTGGTCTTGCAATCCAGAGGTGGCCAGTTCAAATCCCACTGCTGCTCCTTGTGATCTTGGGCAAGTCACTTAACCCTCAGGTGCAAACTTAGATTGTGAGAAATATCCAGAGTACCTGAATGTAACTCACCTTGGGCTACTACTGAAAAAGGTGTGAGCAGAATCTAAATAAATAAATATGATCCCTCCTAGAGCCTAATGGTTAGAACAGTGGGCTGAGAACCAGGGAAGTCAGATTCAAATCCCACCACCACTCTTTGTGATCCTGGGTAAATCACTTAACTCTCCATTGCCTCAGGTACAAATTTAAGTCCTTTTGGGACAGAAAAATACTTAGTATCTCTGAATGTAACTCACCTTGAGCTACTAGGAAGGAGGTATGACCTCAGTCCAAAAATATGCACATCCCCTGCTGACTCCCTCCTGCCATCCTGATCTTCCTACTTTCTCAACCACATCCCTCCTTCCCACAACTCAGGATTCATATCTACAAAGGCTGATAGGCTAGCACACGTCCATTCTTCTCTGCCCTTTGGGCATCTGGCAGTTGGCACAAACTGTATTGTCTGCTCCCAGAACCTGTCTGCTCTGTTGCATGCTACTTTGAGTTACCAGCTGTTGAGTGTGGAGGGAAATATTACTACTACTAATAATAATCATTTTTATAGTGCTACTAGACATATGCAGTGCTGTACACATTATATGCAGGTACTTTCTCTGTCCCTAGAGGGCTCACAATCTTATGTTTTTGTTCCTGGGGGCAATGGAGGGTTAAATTACTTGCCTACAGTTACAAGGAGCTACAGTGGGAATTGAACGCAGGTTGCCAGGATCAAAGTCTGGTGCACTAACCACTAGGCTACTCCTCCACTAGCAACATTCCATGTAGAATCTCAAATAATAGCAACATTCCATATAGAATCTCAGGAAATGGGACCTCGTAATGCTGCCTTTCTGTGGTTTTTGCAACTACATTCAACCTGGTTTACATAGTATATACAGATACTTCTTTGTACCTGGGGCAATGGAGAGTTAAGTGACTTGTCCAAGGTCACAAGGAGCTGCAGTGGGAATCAAGCCCAGGTTGCCAGGATCAAAGTCTGCTGCACTAGCCATTAGGCCACTCCTCCCTCAACATATCACTACTCCCAGGACCACTTGTTAAGGTTAGTGGTGCCAGCATGATGTGGCACCTTCAAAATATAGCACTAGAGATTGTTTATGAGGCAAATCTGAACCTGTGGGCTCCTTTGGCCACCTTCAGACTTCTCTGACCCCCCCCTCCCCCAGACCACATAGACTGCTGAATTCCCTCCTCCTGCCTGACTGCAGGGACCTTCCCCAAATAAAATATGACCACAATGGGGGCCATACTAGGGATCCAAGGGGGCTGCCACAACTTATGAGCCCTGCATAGGAGATCACTGCTGTGGATTCAACATAGGGACGGATGGACAAACAAAGACAGATGGACAGACCCTCCTGAATTAGTACTATCACTTGCACAGAACATACCTAGAATCCTGTCCCCTATATATACTTCTCTGGCCACATACTAATGCGTGAGTCTCCTTTTCAAAGCTGTTTCCCACACTCAGTGAGCAATCAGAGCCGTTTCCAAAACAAGAGAAGTGTGGCACATTAAGCTGTGAAGGGGCAGCAGAGCATCTGGAGGCTGCAGCACAATAGAATCAGAGGAAAGTTTGCTTCAAGCCAAGGAAGATGTTCAATGGATCTTGTCAATAAATTACTTTCCTCTGGCAGCTGCCGCAGCAAACACCATATTAATCTGAATCCGTTGGTAGTACAGGGAAAGCTAGCTGAAATCAGGAGCACACTTCCAGTGTGATCATTGCTGTCAAGGACTTTTCAATTAGCAATTTTTTATTTATTTATTGCATTTGTATCCCACATTTTCCCACCTCTTTGCAGGCTCAATGTGGCTTACAATACATCATGAGTACATAAGTACATAAGTAATGCCATACTGGGAAGAGACCAAGGGTCCATCGAGCCCAGCATCTTGTCCACGACAGCGGCCAATCCAGGCCAAGGGCACCTGGCAAGCTTCCCAACGTACAAACATTCTATACATGTTATTCCTGGGATTTTGGATTTTTCCAAGTCCATTTAGTAGCAGTTTATGGACTTGTCCTTTAGGAAACCGTCCAACCCCTTTTTAAACTCTGCTAAGCTAACCGCCTTCACCACATTTTCCGGCAATGAATTCCAGAGTTTAATTACACGTTGGGTGAAGAAAAATTTTCTCCGATTTGTTTTAAATTTACTACACTGTAGTTTAATCGCATGCCCCCTAGTCCTAGTATTTTTGGAAAGCGTGAACAGACGCTTCACATCCACCTGTTCCACTCCACTCATTATTTTATATACCTCTATCATGTCTCCCCTCAGCCGTCTCTTCTCCAAGCTGAATAGCCCTAGCCTCCTTAGTCTTTCTTCATAGGGAAGTCGTCCCATCCCCGCTATCATTTTAGTCGCCCTTCGCTGCACCTTTTCCAATTCTACTATATCTTTCTTGAGATGCGGCGACCAGAATTGAACACAATACTCAAGATGCGGTCGCACCATGGAGCGATACAACGGCATTATAACATCCTCACACCTGTTTTCCATACCTTTCCTAATAATACCCAACATTCTATTCGCTTTCCTAGCCACAGCAGCACACTGAGCAGAAGGTTTCAGCATGTTGTCGACGACGACACCCAGATCCCTTTCTTGGTCCGTAACTCCTAACGTGGAACCTTGCATGACGTAGCTATAATTCGGGTTCTTTTTTCCCACATGCATCACCTTGCACTTGCTCACATTAAACGTCATCTGCCATTTAGCCGCCCAGTCTCCCAGTCTCGTAAGGTCCTCTTGTAATTTTTCACAATCCTGTCGCGAGTTAACGACTTTGAATAACTTTGTGTCATCAGCAAATTTAATTACCTTGCTAGTTACTCCCATCTCTAAATCATTTAGTGAAGAGTAGTGAAGATACATAACAGAAGGATCTTGGGTAACATGGTAGTAGTTTGACAAGCAAATATTATAAGACAATACTGGATATATGTATAGGAGTTCACATTTGTTGATCTTTGTGATATGCCTTGTTAAAGAGATGGGTCTTCAGTAGTTTGTGGAAGTTCATTTGAAATAACATGGGAAGCATCAATGACATATCACATGTTTTCTGTCATTTATTTTACCTGGAACAACCTGAAATTTCATTTGTTTTTATGAGTCATAAATAGTGTGCACTTTTCTGAAAGCGTTTGCATGATTGGGAAATAGTTCAAAGGTTATGGAAAAGTGCACATATGTGTACATTATTTGTGTATGCACACATTAATGGGAAAGAGTGCACACTATTATGGAAGAGTGCATACGCTTTCCTAAAAGTGTACACAAGTGTGTGTTATTCAGGGCTGGTCTTAGCAATTGCGGGGACCTGTGCAGACCAGTTCAGTGGGGCCCACGCCCCCTGGTCCCATGCCCACGCCCATGCACCCCCACCCCCTGCCTGTGCATCCCACCCCCCACCATAAGCCATAATTTATCAGAGTTTAAAAGGAGGTTTCGAACTCTCGGAACCCCACCTCACCCTGTACCTTGATGTGCATCCACCACGTTTCAGTAGAGAGCAGCAGACAGCGGCAGTGATTTTCATATCCTGTCAGCTGCCAAGCCCAGAGCCTCCTCGCTGCTGCATCCCACCCCCTTTTGATGTCACTTCCTGCTTCTGCAAGGGTAGGATGCAGCAGCGAGGAGGCTCTGGGCTCAGCAGCTGACAGGATATGAAAATCACTGCCGCTGTCTGCCGCTCTCTACTGAAACATGGTGGAAGGTACGGAGCAGGGAGGTGTTCCAAGATAGAGATGCGGGGCCCCTAGCAGTGCGGGGCCCTGTGCAACCGCCCCTGTCGCCCCTGCCTAAGACCGGCCCTGGTGTTATTTGTGTGTGCATGCACTAATGGGAAAGAGTACACATTCTTCCTGAACAATTCACACTCTTTAAAGAGTATTTGCTCTCTCAGTGCACATAATTGTGAATCTTCACGCACATGTGAATAGTGCATGAATGTGCACACTATTACATAAGTACATAAGCATTACCATACTGGGACAGACTGAAGGTCCATCAAGCCCAGTATCCTGCTTCCAACAGTGGCCAATCCAGGTCACAAGTACCTGGCAAGATCTCAAAACAGTACAATACATTTTATGCTGCTTATCCTAGAATAAGCAGTGGATCTTCCCAAGTCCATCTTAAGAATGGCTTATGAACTTTTAGGAAATTATCCAAACCTTTTTTTAAACCCTGCTAAGCTAACTGCTTTTACCACATTCTCTGGCAATGAATTCCAGAGTTTAATTACTCATTGAGTGAAGAAATATTTTCTCTGATTCATTTTAAATTTACTACTTAGTAGATCCATTGCGTGTCCCCCTAGTCCTAGTATTTTTAGAAAGGGTAAACAAATGATTCACATCCACCCATCCCACTCCACTCAGTATTTTATTTACCTCTATCATATCTCCCCTCAGCCATCTCCAAATGCCTCTGTGGTACTATGTAAGCCACATTGAGCCTACAATTAGGTGGGAAATGTGGGATACAAATGTAATAAATAAATAAATCTCTTCTTCAAGCTGAAGAGCCCTAGCTGCTTTAGCCTTTCCTCAATAAGGAAGTCATCCCATCCCCTTTATCATTTTCTTCACCCTTCTCTGTATCTTTTCTAATTCTGTGTTATCTTTTTTGAGATGTGGTGACCAGAACTGCAAACAGTATTTGAGGTGCAGTTGTGCCATGGAGCAATACAAAGGCTTTATAATATTTTCAGTTTTGATTTCCATTCCTTTCCTAATAATTGCTAACATTCTATTTGCTTTCTTAGCCATCGCTGCACACTGAGAAGAGGATTTCAATGTATCATCAACAATGATGCCTACATCCCAGTCCTGGTCAGTGACTCCTAACGTGGAACCTTGCATTACCTAGTTGTAATTTGGGTTCCTCTTTCCCACATGCATCATTTTGCACTTGCTCACATTAAACATCATCTCCCATTTAGGTGCCCAGTCCCGTAAGTTACTCTTGCAATTTTTTACAGTCCTCTTGTGATTTAACAACTTTGAATAACTGTGTCATCGGTAAATTTACCTCACTAGTTATTCCCATCTCTAGATCATTTATAAATATGTTAAAAAGCAGAGGTCCCAGCACAGATCCCTGGGAACCCCACTATCTATCCTTCTCAATTGAGAACACTGACCATTTAACCCTACTCTCTGCTTTCTTTATTTTAACCCGTTTTTAATCCACAATAGCACAAGACCTCCTAGGAGTGGCCTAGTGGTTAAGGTGGTGGACTTTGGTCCTGGGGAACTGAGTTCAATTCCCACTTCAGGCACAGGCAGCTCCTTGTGACTTTGGGCAAGTCACTTAACCCTCCATTGCCCCATGTAAGCGGCATTGAGCCTGCCATGAGTGGGAAAGCGCAGGGTACAAATGTAACAAAAATAAAATAGATACTAGTGGAGATTCTACATGGAATGTTGCTGTTCTACATGGAATGTTGCTATTCTACTAGCAGCATTCCTTGTAGAAGGCTGTGCAGGCTTCTGTTTCTGTGAGTCTCATGTCCTGCACGTACGTGACGTCAGACTCACAGAAGCAGAAGCCTGCTGTGGCCACATTGGTGATCTGCAAGGGCTGACTTCTACATGTTGCTAGTGGAATAGCAACATTCCATGTAGAATCTCAAATAGTAGAGGAGTGGCCTAGTGGTTAGGGTGGTGGACTTTGGTCCTGAGGAACTGAGTTCAATTCCCACTTCAGGCACAGGCAGCTCCTTGTGACTCTGGGCAAGTCACTTAACCCTCCATTGCCCCATATAAGCCACATTGAGTCTGCCATGAGTGGGAAAGCGCAGGGTACAAATGTAACAAAAAACAAATCCAATGACTTTCTGATTTTCTCAGGAGTCTTTCATGGGGTACTTTGTCAAATGCCTTTTGAAAATCCAGATAAACAATATTGACCATCTCACCTTTAGCCACATGTTTATTCACCCTTTCAAAGAAATGTAGTAGATTGGTGAGGCAAGATTTTCCTTGACTAAACTCATGTTGGTTTTGTCTCATTTTTCTATTCCTACCTTTATGCTCTGTAATTTTGTTCTTTAGAATAGTCTCTACCATTTTGCCTGACACCAGTGTCAGGCTCACTGGTCTATAATTCCCCCAGATCACCTCGGGAACCCTTTAAAAAAAATTGGTGTTACATTGGCCACTCTCCAATCTTCTGGTACCATGCTTGATTTTAAAGCTAAATTACATATTACTAACGATAGCTCTGCAAGTTCCTGTTTCAATTCTATCAGTATTTATGCAATAGCTGGGGGGGGGGGGGGGGGGGGGGGGGGTGGAGGGGCAGGGTTGAGGCAGGCCACTTAAAAAGGTCTATAGAGTACAAAGAAATTCAGCCACTCTCCATACCTTCTACCTGTAAGCTGGGCCACCATTAAAGCAGGCACAGAAATAGTGATGTAGTCACCGTTTAAATGTACATTCCTTAAGACCATTTAAATGTCTAGTGCTACTGAATATACAAATAAGTTTTGCTACCACATTTTACAGCTACTCACTATCCACCCTCTGTATAATTTATCTGCATTGCATGCTGCTGCATTCTGATTGAGCCCCTAACATGCTTCTTCTGCAGTTCAAGAGTAAATCTGAGGGATGGCGTCTGCCCTAACTCTATAAACTCTGTCCTAATGACAACCCATCTTGTCCCCATCTATATATCTGCACTTGTCCCCTCGGCTACATAGAAAAGCATTTGCACCATATCTATGCTGTTTGAATGTTCTATTGCGTTGCTTATTAGGCGTTTCATTGGTATTGTATCTATGATGTTTGAATATTCTTCCATGCTGTCTATTGTCCTGACATCATATTTCCAAGTTTATCTCATTTATTCCCTATGAGGAAAGGCTCTTCAGCTTGGAGAAAAGGCGGCTGAGGGGAGATATGATAGAGGTCAATAAAATAATGAGTGGAATTGAATGGGTAGATGTGAAGCGTCTGTTTACGCTTTCCAAAAATACTAGGACTAGGGGGCATGCGATGAAGCTACAATGTAGTAAATTTAAAATGAATCGGAGAAACATTTTCTTCACTCAACGTGTAATTAAACTCTGGAATTTGTTGCCAGAGAATGTGGTAAAGGCGGTTAGCTTAGCGGAGTTTTAAAAAGGTTTGGACAGCTTCCTAAAGGAAAAGTCCATAGACCATTATTAAATTGGCTTGGGGAAAATCCACTATTCCTGGGATAAGCAGTATAAAATGTTTTGTACTTTTTTTGGGATCTTGCCAAGTATCTGTGACCTGGATTGGCCACTGTTGGAAACAGGATGCTGGGCTCAATGGACCTTTGGTCTTTCCCAGTATGGCAATACTTATGTACTTATATTTATACTTGCTCATTTTACTATTGTTATGTTAACAAAATTGTAAGTTTTATGTTAAACCGGACCTGCTGTATTGGGTGAATTTGTTCATAAAGGGGATAATAAATCCCAATAAATATATATTTTTTAAAAAGTTAGGAAGGGTTGAGGCGTTATTTCTCTCCAACGTCCACATGCGAAATCTCACAAGCTTGTGTTTAACACACTTTCACACCAGAGCCTGCTGCTAAAGTGAGCCCAGGCTTGGGTAAGACCGTTTCATGCAGGTAAAACCTTTACAAGATCAGTGGAGCATCATTTCCCCGCAATCTGCCGTCTCTTCTCCCACAGTATCCTTCTATTGTGCTGCAGCCTCCAGATGCTCTGCTGCCCCGTCACAGCTTAATGTGCCACACTTCTCTTGTTTTGGGAACAGCTCTGATTGGTCGCCGAGTGTGGGAAACAGCTTTGAGCAAGAGACCCACACTCTAGTATGCGGCTGCAGGAGTATAAATAGGGGACGGGGCACGGGGGTCCCTTCATCAGACACTGATCAGCTGGCTTTACGTTCACCGCTTTGTTCATAAACCCTTCTTCACATCTTGGGCGAGATGGCTGGTCGCAAGAGCTTAGCGCGCAATTCCGAGAGCAGCGCAGAGAAGTCAATGAAAAAGGTAACTTTTGCACTTAGCTCCTGTCTGTGGTTGATCAGGCCAGAGAAGGAGTCACTTGCAGTTTCTGGTTTTCAGCTTCGGGGTTTCACTGATTCTCTTGTGTCTCCTGCAGCTGAGGAAGCCGGCAGTGGAGAAGCTGAGGCGGGATCGCATCAATAACAGCATCGAGCAACTCAGGCTGTTGCTGGAGACGGAGCTCCAGAGACATCAGCTCCCTTCCAAACCAGAGAAAGCCGACATCCTGGAACTGGCAGTGAGCTACCTGAGACGGCACCAGCAGGAGGCAGCAAAGAGTGAGTGTTCAGCAGTACTGAGTTTAAACCCTGAAAAAACCTTAATAATCCTTTCCCCCGTAGACTCAGGGGCCAGAAATATTAAAGGGCTTTGTTCCTTTAGCTGTTTAGTTCATCTGGCCCCTGGTTATATAGTAAAGGACAGCATTTAAGGGTCAGCATTACTTTGTTAGAACCCGGGACTAATCCCTGTATATTAGTAACATTTCAGCAATACAGTTAAGGGCCAATTATAGTCTTTCCCATCTACCCTTCTCTGTGCTCTAACATGTGCAGGACACTAAATCTCCCTTTTTTTCTTCCCTAACAGCTGTAACATCTGGCAGTGGGAGCTACAGAGAAGGCTATTGCAGCTGCCTACAGGACTCTCTTCACTTTCTCTCCCTGGGTCCAGAGACAGAGACTCAGCTGAGGCTACTGAGTGAGCTCCAGAGATCTCCGGCTGCAGCAGAGGGCCAGGAGCACCCCAAGTTTTCAGCCTGTCACCCCAGCCCTAAGCAGGCAGTTCAGCACAGCAGCAAGAGCCTGTGGAGACCCTGGTGAGGAAGGGACAGGTGCAGGTGGAGGGAGCTGGGGCTTCTGTGCAGACCGTCTCACCTCCCAGTGCTGGACATGTTCCTACTTCTGTGTTCTGGACTTTCTCCATAAGACTTTTATTGCCAAATGTATTTCATTTAAAGGAATTATTGGAATGTTGATTTGTAGCATGGAATGTCGCTACTATTTGGGTTTCTGTTGGGTACTTGTGACCTGGCTTGGCCACTGTTGGAAACAGGATACTGTGCTACATGGACCATTGGTCTGATCCAGCGTGGCTATTCTGAAGTTCTTATATGAATATATACTAATATCCTTATAGGATGGTCATTTTGTATTACAATATTTGATATAAACTGCAAATCAGTTAATGCAGTTCAATATTTATATATGATGTTTAAAATCCATATGACATTGGATTTCACTGTGTTATGCTCAGGGCAGACATGATTTTACAATATTTGTAACTTCTTAGGTGATACAAGCATTGAAAAGCGATGTTACACCTAGAGTGAGATGGCAGTGCCAGGTATTTTGAAATGAGCTATGACTTCTGAGAAGTAGAACCCTCATGTCTTTTTATAACTCAGAGAAGGGTTAAAAAAAGCTTCGGCATTTTGCGTTTTATTTTTATTTTTGTACTTTTCATTCCCTACTGTTTCATATGAAGCAAAAGAATATGCCTAAAATTAGTGACTTTTGGATGATATATTTACCTTTAAAAAGAAGCTTTCAGAGACCAGACTAGACTAGAATTTTTCATTGGATCTGTGTCTCCGCAGCGCTGGGCACGTCCGGTATGTGCTATAAAATGAAGATAATGCAGATGTTTTTCATGTGCCGACTGTTGTACAATATTTGTGCGATAGAAAAATCTCTTTGCTGTATTAAGATGCAAAGCATCACGATTGTTTTCTTTAATAAAAGAAACAAAGAAATCTTTGGGCCTGACTGCCTAATGACATTTATTCTAACTATTTATATCACTTGTTATAATCTGCCCTGCTGGCTATGAAACCAGGCCAAGCAAAGCAGTGCACTGCAAAATTAAATAAATAAAATCCTATAAAATCCTATGCCTCCTCTCTTCCTTCCCGTTCACATTAATTGATTTGATTTGCTTACTTTATTTATTTTTTGTCTATTAGATTGTAAGCTCTTTGAGCAGGGACTGTCTTTCTTCTATGTTTGTACAGCGCTGCGTATGCCTTGTAGCGCTATAGAAATGCTAAATAGTAGTAGTAGTAGTAGTAGTAGGAAAAGCTAAGGGCCCCTTTTACAAAGGCGTGCTGAAAAATGGGCTGCGGAAGTATAGATGCATGTTTTGGGCGTGCACAGAATCATTTTTCAGCGCGCCCGTAAAAAAATGCCTTTTTTTAAAAAAAGGTTTGCAGAAAATGGTCGTGTGGCAAAATGAAAATTGCCACGCGTCCATTTTGGGTCTGAGACCTTACCGCCAGCCACTGACCTAGTGGTAAGGTCTCATGCGGTAACTGGGCGGTAATAGTATGCGCGCCTAGAATGATAATTACTGCCCAGTTACCACCCACGCACCAGAAAATAAAAATATTTTCCGGCGCACCTAGCGGACGCGCATCAAAAATGAAATTACTGCAAGAGCCACACGGTGGCTGGGCAGTATCTCAAACCTGACGCGCATTGGGCACGCATAGGCGCCAACACGGTTTAGTAAAAGGGCCCCTAAGTGAATCCAGCTCTGCCCTGTCTAAGATCCTCATTTTATAAAAGAAGCAGTGCTATGGAGGAGTAACCTAATGGTTAGATCAGTGCATTCAGAACCAGCAGAGCCCAATTTGAATTCCACTGCAGCTCCATGTGATCTTGGGCAAGTCGCTTTAACCCTCCATTGTCGTAAGTAGGAACTTAAATTGTGAGCCCTCCAGGGACATAAAATGCCTACAGAATCTGAATGTGCACCCGTTTGATAACATTTGGGCTTCCAGGTGGTATACAAGAAATTAAATAAAAACTGTATGATCATTAATTAAGACTCTGTGTTTGTAAAAGTGCATGCAAGCTTGGTTTCGGCATAGCCATGGGTGGGCCAGGGCCCACCCTATTTGGACTCTGGCCCACCCAAAATTGTGCACTCTTGCTATGGCGTGCAGAGCTCCTCAAGCCCAGTCAGCTGAAGATTTCCTCCTTCTCAGGCAGCCAGTGCTCTTTCATACGGCAGCTGGCAGCACTTGCCTCGAGCTGAAACCAACACCAGCCTCTCTTCACATGCTTAGTTTTCATGCATGCATAGCCTGCTGGCCCTGGCATCAGCTCAAGGAAAGTGCTGCTGGCTTGTTTGGAAGAGTGCTGACTGTCTGAGCAGGAGGAGATCTACAAACCCCGCCAGCTGAAGATTTCCTCCTGCTCAGGTATTTAATATTGTGGGCTTGCAGGTGGAGAGAGGGATGAAGAGCAGAGCAGAGGGGGGCTAGGGATGGGGGGGGGCATGAATTCCATGCCCACCCACCGTGGACTCAGGCCCACCCAAAATTGGCTGTCTGGCTACGCCCCTGGGTTTCATTATCCAGTCACTTCTAGTTTCAAGCATATTGTTATTTCTACCCATCTTCTTTTCTGAAGGACAATAAATACAAACAGATTTGAAATTCATTTTCATGCTTATTGGTTCTTTTAATTAGATACAGGATATTGGAGTGTTTTAGAACCTGTCTCGTAACTTGCAGTAAAATGTTGCAGTTACCTTGAGTTAAGGGCCACACTTCACATGCAGTAACAGCAAAGTGTCCACATTAACTGTAAGGGGGGGAACCATCAGAGAAATCTGCGCTAGCTTCCATCTTTACAGTGTGCATGGGGGGGGGGGGCTGCATTGGTGGTGGTGGAGGGAGTACCTGAGAAGGGATTCAGTTGGAGGAGGGGTAATTAGAAGGTGAGTGCTACTACTACTACTATTTAGCATTTCTATAGCACTACAAAGCATGTAACTCTTTTGAAAGAGTGAAAAATCAATTCACTTTTACCTGTTCTACACCATTCAGGTTTTTGTAGACCTCAATCATATCATCCCCTTAAACATTTTGGCCACCCTTCTTTGAACCTTTTCTAATTCCGCTAGATCTTTTTTGAGATGTGTATAAGTTTACTCAGGGGACACTCAATGAAGTTACATGGTAATACTTTTAAAATGAATAGGAGGAAATATTTTTGCCTTTCAATAACTTGTTGCTAGAGGATGTGATTACAGTAGTGGATCTGGGTTTTAAAAAGGTTTGGACATGTTCCTGGAGGAAAAGTCCATAAACTGCTATTAAGATAGACATGAGGAAAGTCACTACTTATCCCTGTGATCAGTAGCATGGAATCTTACTACTATTTGGGATTCTGCCAGGTACTTGTGACCTGGATTGGCCACTGCTGGAAGCAGGATACTGGTCCCCTAAAATAAGTGATTATTTGTGCCAGAACCGGTGGTGGGAGGCGGGGCTGGTGGTGGGCAGACTTACATGGTCTGTGCCAGAGCCAGTGGTGAGAGGCGGGGATAGTGCTGGGCAGACTTATACAGTCTGTGCCAGAGCCGGTGGTGGGAGGAGGGACTGGTGGTTGGGAGGCGAGGATAGTGCTGGGCAGACTTATACGGTCTGTGCCCTGAAAAGGACAGGTACAAATCAAGGTAAGGTATACACAAAAAGTAGCACATATGAGTTTATCTTGTTGGGCAGACTGGATGGATCATGCAGGTCTTTTTCTGCCGTCATCTACTATGTTACTATGTATGTAATTAAAATGTTAAGAGCTAAGCAAGTAAAATATTTTAGTGCAGAATGTAATAGAGAGCCAGTGACGATTATGGTGAGTCATAAAGGTAAGTTCCCAATGTGAAAAGAGTTACCAGCTGAGGCTCTGTTTGAGAATGTTCCAATACATACATAATTAAATGCATGTCTATTAAAATTTAGTAAAAATATTACAGCGCTGGGATATTGAGAAGAGCGAGCCCTCCCCCCCCCCCCCCCCCACCGCTTGTACTGATGGTCAATAGCCAAATGTGGGAAGGAGGATACTGGGCTAGATGGACCATCGGTCTGCCCCAGTATGGTTATTGTTATGTTCTTAGGATGTACATACTTTCACCTGCATGTAGTCTGGTTACCTGCTTGATTGATTTCTTGGGTTCCGCAGAGTAAACACAGGATCAAATATTTGTGGATTGGAGACTTGGAACCCCTGATGCAGCAACAGCGAAACGAGGGGGTCCCTGTTGTCCAGCGGGTGATACCGATATGAACAGAGCACTAGAGTGATCCGATTTAAAGCTGATATCTGGAGGGTACACCGGAGCTGAAAACAAACAGACTATGAACTACCAAATAATTGAGCTGAGTAATTTGAAACACACATGCTGTTTGGATAAGCACTGAGACAGATATATCATGCTAAATCATTTTGGAGGATAAACATTAAGGCAGGTACGCTAAGTAAAGGCATTTTTTTTTTTTTCTTAAGCCACATGATGGGATGCTGAGCTCAAACCTTATAGTCTGCATGTTCAGGCTGGTTGGGCAGCTTTCCTGAGGCTTTTTTTTCTCCATTAAATAGATATGTATGCAAGAGAGTTGGTTAACAGTGTGAGTGATTACTATAAATTGTACACGGCTGGTGCAAGGCTGGGTGTTTGATTTTCATAAGTTTTAAATAAGCCATTTCATATACCTCTATTTTATATGTGTAAATGGCTTTTAAAATGACTCCTTCGGAGGTAAATATGTAACATAGTAGATGACGACAGAAAAAGACCTGCAAGGTCCATCCAGTCTGCCCAACAAGATAAACTCACATGTGCCATTTTTTGTGTATACCTTACCTTGATTTGTACCTGTCCTTTTCAGGGCATAGACCGTGTAAGTCTGCCCAGCACTATCCCCGCCTCCCAACCACCAATCCCTCCTCCCACCACCGGTTCTGGCACAGACCGTATAAGTCTGCCCAGCACTATCCCCGCCTCCCAACCACCAGTCCCGCCTCCCACCACTGGCATGAGATAGATTTGTATAGAATGGAGTGCATGCAAATTTATCCCATGTATATTCATTCCGGATAACCTGACTGGTTGGGTGTGTCCTGAGGACTGGGTTGAGAACCCCTTATGTAAAATGATACTCACAACTGAAAGAAGATTGGATTTGATGGGCACCCATCTTCTTTCACCTTAACTATAGCACATAAAAATAAAAATAAAAAACTAAGTCCATCTCATGTTGCAGGAACTATGTGCATGTAGTTTTTTTTTTTTGTGGGGGGCGTGTCATTTTCAAAGGGAAAGTATTTGGGCATCTTTTTTTTTTTTTAATTGGTTAAGCTTTTAATGCATATCTGCTGTGCAAGTTAGGCAGCCTGCTGTAAAGTTACCCAGGGCTCTAACTAGTCCTCCACACCTAGTAACAGCCATGCTGGCCAGAGGATGACAAGTGACATCAAATGGACACAGGGGGCTACTTTGTGCAGTGTGGAAGTTAATTTGTACCACTGTTCAGAACTTGCCAAGTAAATGGCAAAGCAGAAATGTTGCTTTAAGAGTTCTAATAAAAAGATTTCATTGTAATGCAGTATTTACACTTGACGAACAATACTGTGGTCTGAACAGTTAATGCAAAACTCATAAATCTTGTGCTTGGTCTTCAAAAGGTCTCACAGCCTGCAAACAAGCTGCCTCTGTGGTTAAAGGGACTGAGAGCTGATCTGGTTCATTTCATGAGGGCAGCTTGAGCTTCCAGAGGAGGGGAAAAGGGTGAGGAAAGAGATAGATGGAGCAGTGTTTCCAGACATTATTCAGTCTTTTGTGCTGAGAGAATGACAGGGTCAATTCTCTGAACATCCAAAACACCCCTTCCTGCCCCTCCTTTCACATGAGAACAAGACAGAGAAACGGTTCCTTTAAAACATCCTTTAATTTGGCTTTTGTGGCTCACAAAGCATTTGTTTTATACATTTACACTCTTTTATGACAGCCAGAAATCAAAAAGAAATCACCTCTCAGAGGGAAGACATTACAATAATAAAGCACATTAATATAATTGACACCAAACAATGGTCTTTATTTAATAAAGATTGTGTTTCATAGACCAGAATGGGTAAAAGGACCTTTGAAAATGACATGAAAATAAGATAGAAAAACATCTCAACTCAATCGATTAGAAAATCTGGAGATAACATCTCCTACTAATATTCGGTAGCATCAACATGATTCCTACTGCAGCAACATTTCTACAAATATTGTAGAATAATCAGATACCTTTGCTCAAAAAGGAACAATCGAATGGATTCCTGGATCTTCAGAAATTCATACCAGCTCCTTAATAGACAGAAGAGAATTTAGGCACAAGATAAGGGAAGTCCCTTATCAGGTTTTTTAAAAATGGCATTTAATATTTTTTTCATTGAAATACTATCATAGAGCAAAGGTGAATATTAGTCCTTCTCAGAAGGCAGCAAAGACACTGGACAATTTTCATCTGACACTTGTGACCATTCACTTGTATGTGAACAGCTTTACACATAGATCACGTCCACACTGGTTTTACCAAGTGAACTCTTGCAAATATTGCAATACTGCTATGTTACAAACATAACCTTCCAACAAATAAAAAAAAATCAGTTTAAATTTAAATTACTTATTTCATTCACAGATATCTTTCTGCAAATTTTACACATAAACTGCTCCCCTATTCCTGTAAGTAATTTACAGATATGAAAACCTTTAAATAATCTCCTTGAAAGCAGAAGACTAAAAATATGAAGGCACTTTGATTATCTGCTTGACCTGCATTTGGTTTATAAAAATATATATGTTGAAAGAAGTCCAGAATACAGAAGTAGGAACTCATGTCCAGCACTGGGAGGTGAGACGGTCTGCACAGAAGCCCCAGCTCCCTCCACCTGTCCCTTCCTCACCAGGGTCTCCACAGGCTCTTGCTGCTGTGCTGAACTGCCTGCTTGGGGCTGGGGTGACAGGCTGAAAACTTGGGGTGCTCCTGGCCCTCTGCTGCAGCCGGAGATCTCTGGAGCTCACTCAGTAGCCTCAGCTGAGTCTCTGTCTCTGGACCCAGGGAGAGAAAGTGAAGAGAGTCCTGCAGGCACCTGCAATAGCCTTCTCTGTAGCTCCCACTGCCAGATGTTACAGCTGTTAGGGAAGAAAAAAAGGGAGATTTAGTGTCCTGCACATGTTAGAGCATAGAGAAGGGTAGATGGGAAAGACTATAATTGGTCCTTAACTGTATTGCTGAAATGTTACTAATAAATGAGGAATAGTCCCAGGATCTAACAAAGTAATGCTGACTCTTAAATGCTGTCCTTTACTATATAACCAGGGGCCAGATGAACTAAACAGCTAAAGGAACAAATCCCTTTAATATTTCTGGCCCCTGAGTCTATGGGGGAAAGGATTATTGAGGTTATGAGGGCTTTAACTCAGTACTGCTGAACACTCACTCTTTGCTGCCTCCTGCTGGTGCCGTCTCAGGTAGCTCACTGCCAGTTCCAGGATGTCGGCTTTCTCTGGTTTGGAAGGGAGCTGATGTCTCTGGAGCTCCGTCTCCAGCAACAGCCTGAGTTGCTCGATGCTGTTATTGATGCGATCCCGCCTCAGCTTCTCCACTGCCGGCTTCCTCAGCTGCAGGAGACACAAGAGAATCAGTGAAACCCCGAAGCTGAAAACCAGAAACTGCAAGTGACTCTTTCTCTGGCCTGATCAACCACAGACAGGAGCTAAGTGCAAAAGTTACCTTTTTCATTGACTTCTCTGCGCTGCTCTCGGAATTGCGCGCTAAGCTCTTGCGACCAGCCATCTCGCCCAAGATGTGAAGAAGGGTTTATGAACAAAGCGGTGAACGTAAAGCCAGCTGATCAGTGTCTGATGAAGGGACCCCCGAGCCCCGTCCCCTATTTATACTCCTGCAGCCGCATACTAGAGTGTGGGTCTCTTGCTCAAAGCTGTTTCCCACACTCGGCAACCAATCAGAGCCGTTCCCAAAACAAGAGAAGTGTGGCACATTAAGCTGTGACGGGGCAGCAGAGCATCTGGAGGCTGCAGCACAATAGAAGGATACTGTGGGAAAGATTCTTGCCTTCCAATAAAAATGGGGATTAATTGCTTTTCATCCGCCTCTGGTATAATAATGGAATCAATAAAAGCCTAACTTCAAAAGTGACAGATTCTCCTGAGATAATACCACCAAAATATAACTGAAGTTTTATTTGTCTATTTGGATTTAGCTCAATACACTGAGATGTACCTTTGATTTTACTAATAATTTGCACATTTGAGCATTTAATGAGACCGTTTATTAACAAACCTGAAACGTTGTTTTAAGATAAATGCCATTTTGAACTCGCTACCCATGTGACACAGTATTTCAGGTATCTCTATATGTTTTGTAAACTTCATAGTACATAGGTGTATTCTATAACAATGCGCATAGATTTTAGAAACGTCTGCCACCCACCCATTCCAAGCCCATAGCCCTGCCCCCTTTTCAACTATCAGGGGAATTTTCGAAAGAGAAGAGCGCCCATCTTCTGACACAAATCGGTAGATGGGCGTCCTTCTCTCAGGGTCGCCCAAATCGGCATAATCGAGAGCCGATTTTGGGCGCCCTCAACTGCTTTCCGTCGCGGGGATGACCAAAGTTCACAGGGGCATGTTGGCACCGTACCAAAGGCGGGACTGGGACGTGATTAAGAGATGGGCGTCCTCGGCCGATAATGGAAAAAAAGAAGGGCGTCCCTGACGAGCATTTGGCCGACTTTACTTGGTCCATTTTTTTTATCACGACCAAGCCTCATAAAGGTGCCCGAACTGACCAGATGACCACCGGAGGGAATTGAGGATCACTTCCCCTTACTCCCCCAGTGGTCACCAACCCCCTCCCACCCCCCAAAAAATTTAAAAACATTTTTTGCCAGCCTCAGATGCGATACCCAGCTCCATCACAGCAGTATTCAGGTCCCTGGAACAGTTTTTAGTGGGTGCAGTGCACTTCAGGCAGGTGGACCAGGCCCATCCCCCCACCTGTTACACTTGTGGTGGTAAATGTGAGCCCTTCAAAACCCACCGAAAACCCACTGTACCCACATGTAGGTGCCCCCCTTCACCCCTTAGGGCTATGATAGTAGTGTACAGTTGTGGGGAGTGTGTTTGGGGAGGGGGGGTTGGGGGGCTCAGCACCGAAGGTAAGGGAGCTATGCACCTGGGAGCAATTTGTGAAGTTCATTGTAGTGACCCCTAGGATGCCTGGTTGGTGTCCTGGCATGTGAGGGGGACCAGTGCACTACAAATGCTGGCTCCTCCCATGTCCAAATGCCTTGGATTTGGTCGTTTTTGAGATGGGCGTCCTTGGTTTCCACTATGGCCGAAAACCGGGGACGACCATCTCTAAGGTCGACCATCTCAACATTTAGGTCGAGGTCGACCTAAATGTTGAGATTTGTGCGTCCCCGACCGTATTATCGAAACGAAAAATGGACGCCCATCTTGTTTCGATAATACAAGTTTCCCCGCCCTTTCGCCGGGACATCCTTAGAGATGGGTGCCCTTAGAGATGGGCATCCCCGTTCAAAAATGCCCCTCCACGTGGCTTAGAATTTACGCACTTCAAGTTATAGAGTACGCTTAGACTGTTCTGTACATAAATTCTAATTAATGCCACTTAGTGTCAAAAATTGATTGATAAGTGGCAATTATCGGCGCTGATTGGCTTGTTAACTAATTAAGTTGCACAGGCAAATCCAGAATATGACTGGATTAGCTCGCACAATGTAAGTCGCGCTATATAGAATCTGGGAGAAAGGAACCTGCCCAAGGTTGCAAGAGGTGTCAGTGGCGAAGCAAAATTTGCACCCTGGCTTCCCTGGTTCTAAGACCAATGTCGAAAAACTTAAGATGCTTAGGTCAATACCTCAAAGCATTTTTCTTCAGAAAACTATATTATGAGGACCACAAATAATCTCATGTTAACTGAGATCAATCGTCATTCTCTCAATACCAGTCGTATACATTGACATTTGACTCGTTACGCCCCATCCTTAGGAAGCTACACTACTACCATTTAGTACCCTTCACTGCATATACCCTGTACTATCTGTCACCATCCCTAATACTAATGTAAGCCACAATGAATCAATGTAAGTTGGAATATTGTGGGATATAAATGTTGTTATAAAAGTAAATAAATGAATGCCCTAACTAGTAGGTCACTTCTCCTTCCTAGGTCATAACCTCTCCTTATCTGCCATCATCTACTGTGTTGACCACAGTGTGGCAAGAACCTGAGTGAAAATAATCATAACCTAGGGGGTCCTTTTAACAAGCGGCGGTAAAAGGACACCTGCGGTGGCGTTGGCATGCGGGCTTGCCATGCACCGAGTCCTCCTTACTTTAAAAAAAATGGGAACGGCGGTGTGGTAAGTGTAACACTTGCCACACAGCCATTTCTGGAGAGAGCCCTTACCACCTTCTATTTACATAGCTACGGAGAGGGGGAGCGGGGGGGGGGGGTAAAATTCCCCGGGCCTGGGCCTCCAGGTGGGGCCCGGTGCAGGGGTCTCTTTTTCTATCCTGCTCCTGACGGGACCCGGGTGATCGCGTCCAGACAGGAGCAGGAGAGAGAAAACTCCGGTGTCGGGCCCCCTTGCATTGCCTGCCTAGCAGCTGCTGGGCCCTCGGTTTTGAGACTGAGCATGTGCGACCAGAGGGAAGCAGCCGCAGGGGCAGGCAATGCTGGGCAGAGGAAAGAGCCGTGCTGCCTGCGGCTGCTGGGGCCAACCAAGGTACTTCGGATGGGCGGGTGGGAGGGAGGGGGGATGGCAGCAGCGGTGGCAATGATGATTTTTTTTGGGGGGGGGGGAGGTGGCGGCAGCGATGACGATTTTGCCCTAGGCCTGGTGATGGCAGTTTTGCCCCAGGCCCGGCTCAGTCTCTCGGCGGCTCTGCCTATTAAGAGGTGGCAAGGGCTCCCACGCTAACCCGGCGGTAAAAAATTAAAAATAACCTTTTTTGGTGCTGGAAATGCCATGCAGTGGGAGTTGGCACGCTGCATTGCCCTGCATCAAGCCCACGGTAGCCCTACAGCAGCTTAGTAAAAGGGCCCCTGGGCCCCTAATGAGGCCGAGGTCTCTCTCAGTCATAAAAGGAGTCTAAAGAGAAATTGGCAGCGGCCAGTCTTTGAGCTCCATATAAAAAAAGAAACGAGAAAGACGTTTTCGTATTCACTTTCCCAAAGCGGGTGCAAATGTTTTGGGTCCTGGATCAGGAACAGCAAACAGGAAGAACCTCTACATTGACCAAACCAAACACACAAGAGTAGAGGCTGACCAAAAGATGAATTCAACTCAGGAAATAGTGCTTGAAAGGCACTTTATTTGCTGCTTGGACAAAGGAGCCGACATGGTTCGTGTTTCGGCGTCACAAAACGCCTGCCTCAGGAGTCACAATGGTGTTCGCAGGATATACTGAACAGACAAAGTTGCCAGAAGACATGCTGGAGAAACACGCGTGCCCAAAGGGGTCCGCTCACTGTTTTGCGTTCTGCCATGAGTGGTGGCACATATGAAGGCAGAGTCCTCTTTCCTAGAATAGGTTTGGTGTTGAGGCTCTATCTGGCGTCCTGTAGGGTAAGTGATGGAGCCAACACCCACAGAAGGCGATCTCTCCACAGGAGAAACGAAAGCCAAAACACACAGACAGTGGATCCAGGGTTGCTTTTATTGATTTGAAATAGAGACCTTGTTTAAGAAAACACTACTCGTGAGAGGACTCTTTTTGATCCACTGTCTGGGTAAGTGATGGAGCCATTCTGTGAGGAAGTTGAGGCTCTGTGTTCTGCTGTCCTGTGTCACTATGCTGAATACCATACCGTTACGCACTCTGAGGCCATGAAAACATTGTTGGTGGTAACTGATTGTTCTGAATGAATGAAGCCCAAGGGCAACATCATGCTTTTTTGTGCCAAGCAGGGGAATTTTTATGCCCATCTATCTAAAGTGGAAGAATTGCAAATGGACAGTTGGGATAGGCTAATTTGGTCCTTTTCTGCTTTCACTTTCTAGATTAATGTGCATTGTCGTTTCCCTAAGCTACACTGCCTTTTGTCTCTAACAGAAGTTTGTCTATTGGCTAATGTAATAACATGTGTCTTTGTCTCACATCCTGCAACATGCTCTATGGATCTTGGGCCCCACTTTATAAAATGGGACCCGTGTACGTTCTTATGTCAGCCTTATCATGTGTTTTTTTACCCCATTCTTTCCCATGGGCTTTCTCTCTCCTTGTGTGTGTGTGTGTGTGCTGAGCTGTGGGTGGCTTGTGGGGCCGCTGCCAGTGTGGTAGTTTCTGTGGTAGGTGTTGTGTGGGGTGGGGTTGGCTGGGGGAACCCCTGACTATCTCAAGGTAATGGAAGGTTGATTGGCTTGGCCAAGGCTACAGGTTTCTGTTGTGGGATTTGAAGTTGAGCCTTCTGGTCCCTAGCCCACAGTGCTAACCATCAGGCTACTCCTCTGCCTCTCTTTCTTATGGACTAGGCCAGTGTAACTGTTTAAGATGATGTTTGAAAGAAGTAATGAGCTGACTGAGTTGTAGGCAAGGTTGTTTGGCTTCTTCTCCTTAGTCAGTAGTGATGTCACCCTGTGAGCATGCTCCCCGCACTTCTAATTTCCCTAAGAATATTAGGACCAGGACTGGATCGGGTTCTTTGGTTTGACCTGGGGTAATATAGTAACTCTGGCCTAAGATGGTAAAACCTAGACTGACTTGAGTCTGTCTTTTAAGGCTATGAGTTTCTTAGCAGTTCTATAGAAATAAAATAAAAAGAAAACAGAGAAAAGAAAATAAGATAATACCTTTTTTTTTATTGGACTAACTTAATACATTTTGTGATTAGCTTTCAAAGGTAGCCCTTCTTCATCAGATCAGAAATAAGCAAATGTTGGTAGATGACAGTTTATATAAGTGAAACCTCAAAGCATTTCAGTGACAGTCTCACAGGAAGAGGGTAGGGTGGGTAGGTGAGAGACAGGGGAGAGCCGGGTGGATGTGGGACAGGGAGATATGCAGTTCTATCTGACATATGTCTATTATTTTTACATTGCTGTGAGCATTCCCTGGAGGATTTGGGAATGTGGATTATAAAATGTAATTAATTAATTAATTACATTTAATAATACAGTGGTAATTTCCAGGTGTAAGTTCTTTGGGTAAGGGACTTGTACCTGCATTGTAATAATGCTGTAAGTCACCTTGAGCATCACTTCTTGACCTGCACTTCCCCAACTGCAAAGGACCAAAATACAAGACGATGCATGATACCACCTTCTCCTACATGAGCACGAAGTTATGGAACGCACTACCTAGAGACCTGAAGACAATCGACGAAACAACCTATCTTTCGCAAATCCCTCAAGACGTATTTCTTCAACAAAGCTTACAATGAAAACCCAGAACCTCACTAATCCACCTCTGAAAACCCATCGTCTAAGAAAACCCATCGTTTAATATTCCTACTAAATTCCTTCCTTCTTCTCTCTACTTCTTCCCCTAATTAATCTCTGCACAACAATAATTGTACCTGACATCCAGGATTAACTGTGTATAACAAAACTATGTAAGCCACTTTGAGCCTGCAAATAGGTGGGATACAAATGCAATAAATAAATAAATCAATAAATAAATTTGATTAAAAAACAACAACAAATAATACATTTTATATAAGGATATAGGATGCTTTTCCTGTTTTCATCTGATTTCTTCACCTATTACTATTTCCCTGCTCCTCAGCCATGCCACCACCATCAGCCTGCAAGGCTTTTCATCCAGTGCACTAGCCTATCTGCCATCCTCACCCCCTGTTTAGCTTGACGGGGAAATGCCCTTCACCCACCAGCTACACACTGTATTGATCTTTGAATTTCTCTCTTATAAGAACCCCTCTGGTACACAACCACCTACAATGATGATGATGACGTGAAGAAAACCATGAATGTGTGACTGTCATTCAGCAGAACACAAGGACTTCATAGAGCCTTCAGGCTTCTTTTCTTTCTTTGCAAACCTAATGGCCTGCTTGAGGAGATATTGGGTCAGGCAGGCGCCGGTCTTCAGGGAGCAATGCAGGAAGTGTGCTCTTGGCACCAGCCTGGGAGGTGAAGTTTCTCAGAGTTTCCCACACTGTCAGCCTGCCCAGTGCATTCAAGCCATCAACAAAAGAAGCGTGCCATACTAGGGGCCTCATTAGTCATGGGGCTTTGATTGCAGTTCTGTGTTAAGCGGAAAGCAGACCATCTGGACAGCAGTTTCTCCCTGCCCAGAGTGAAAGGTGCCTCTGGGGTGACCTCAGAAGCTGAGAATTTGGGAGGAAAAGGGGGGGAAAAAAAATAATAGGTGAAGAAATCAAATGAAAGCTGCAGCAGCAGCAGCATAACATACTAACATATAATAACATAGTAGATGACGGCAGAAAAAGACCTGCACGGTCCATCCAGTCTGCCCAAGAAGATAAATTCATATGTGCTACTTTTTTATTTGTACTGTCCTCTTCAGTGCACAGACCGTATAAGTCTGGCCAGCCCTATCCCTGCCTCCCAACCACCAACCCCGCCTCCCAACCACCAGCTCTGGCACAGACCCTATAAGTCTGCCCAGCACTATCCCTGCCTCCCACCACCGGCTCTGGCACAGACCCTATAAGTCTGGCCAGCCCTATCCCTGCCTCCCAACCACCAACCCCGCCTCCCAACCACCAGCTCTGGCACAGACCCTATAAGTCTGCCCAGCACTATCCCTGCCTCCCACCACCGGCTCTGGCACAGACCCTATAAGTCTGCCCAGCACTATAAGCAGAAATATAATCAGTGAGGTAAACTTGGATGGCAAATTGAATCTTAGTAATAGGACTAACATGAGAGATGATTTATGTTGTTATATGTCCCATTCTAGACAGTTTATTAAACAACAAGATCAATACAACAATATCATACAATTATCAAACATAAAAGTCAACAAAATAACAACACAGATTTCCCCAAATGATTCTGACTAGGAAATATCCTGGTGTGCTTTAAACTGTATGAGCTTTTGTCTACAGCTCCCCAGGTTGTGACTGCGAACTATTTCACACAGCTGTTCCCCAGCTGTGCAAGAGATCCCCTACATCTAAGCCTCCACACGCACCCATGGTTCGTTCCCAGCGTCTTATGTGTCATTCCCAATGGCTTGCACATTGTAACTCCACACTCCACCTGTTCATTAACACAGAGAGGGCATCTTATCTACCCCCCCCTTCCCCCAAAGGCAGCCAACAGACAGTGTAGCCACTAGTAAATGAATCTCCCAGTATTGTTTCTGAAATCTCAGCCATTGGATGCTAAGTGTGGGAAAGTGTGGGGATTCACAGATACAGCAGCTGATAGGGAAGAATAAGTGAAAAGGGAGGGGAGGGAGTCTTCTCAGTCACTGCATGAAGAGCTGAAAGAGGTGCAGATGGACAGCACATTCCTGTTAACTAAAATGGGCCCCACAAGTATTGTTGTGGGCTCTGGGAACAAGTCAGATTGGCAACCAAAGAGAGAGAGTAGGTGATTTTTGGAAAGGTTCTTTTACAGAGAGCTTGTTAAAAGAGAAAGTTTTAGTTATTATCCTATATAATAATTTGCACCTCAAACGTTCCATGTCTGGCTGCCTGGCTTCGTAACATCTCCTGACGTCAGCCAGCCTCCAGCGTTCCATTCCCCCTCACTGTCCCGCCCTCGCGTGAAGACATAATGACATCAGAGGGCGGAACAGTGAGAGGGAAGGGAACGCTGGAGGCGAGCTGACGTCAGGAGGGATGTTACGAACAGAAGCCAGCGCCAGCCAGCCAGCCAGAGAACGTTCAGGTACAAATTGAGGGGAGGAGAGAATTGCGGGACGTCGAGGGGAGGGAGGGAGGAAGGGGAGGGGAGGGGAGGGGAGGGCAGAGGAGAATTGATGGACATGGATGGGATGGGAGGACAGTAGAGGAGAGAATGACATGGATGGGAGTGCAGGGAAGAGGAGAATCACTGGACATGGAGGGGAGGGGAGGGGAGAGAGAGAGAGAGAGAGAGAGAAAAAAAAGCTTACATGACAGCCTTCCTAGGGCCCATTTCATTGTTGAGGAAACAGGCATGGTTCCACTAGTTTCTACTTAAAATGTTAATGGAAATGTTCAATCGTTTTTTCCCTTTCTTTTTTGGTGACAGCTTAGAAAGCCAGTGGTGGAAAAGCAGAGGACGGATCAGATCGATGACAGTATTAAAGCGCTGAGGACACTGCTGGAGAAGGAGGTACAAATACACCACCCCAACCTCACGCTGGAGAAAGCTGACATCTTGGAAATGACAGTGAGCTACCTGAGGGAACAGCGTGGGCACCTGCATCACAGTAAGCATTCTGGGTGCGCAAACTTAGTTGGGTTTCATTTCTGTGTTTTAACGTGAACCAAATGATTTTAAAGTGATTTGGCGTGGACTAATACATAAAACAAATCAATGTAGGGGGAGGGGGATGCACAAAAAATAGCAACAAATAAACGGAGTGGCATAGCCTAATGATTAGAGCAGTGGGCTAAGAACCAGGGGTCCAGGGGAACCTGGTTTAAATCCCACTGCAGCTCCTTGGGATCTTGGGCAAGTCACTCTGGGCTCCTTTTACAAAACCGCGCTAGCGATTCTGGTGTGAGAAATGCGACAAAGCCCATTCAGTTCCTATGGGCTTTGTCGTATTTGCTGCCCCAGAATCAGTAGTGTAGCTTTGTAAAAGGAGCCCTTGGATCTTCATGGATCTTCCTCCACTCCCATCCCACTATCTGTTGGAGTTCCCCAGGGATCTGTCCTTGGACCCCTTCTCTTCTCAATCTACACCTCTTTCCTAGGCTCACTGATCTCATCTCATGGTTTTCAGTATCATCTTTATGCTGATGACACCCAGCTATATCTCTCCACACCAGACATCACCACGGAGACCCAGGCCAAGGTATCGGCCTGCTTATCCGACATTGCTGCCTGGATGTCCAACCGCCACCTGAAGCTGAACATGTCCAAAACCGAGCTCCTCGTCTTTCCACCTAAACCCACTTCTCCTCTTCCTCCATTCTCTATCTCAGTTGATAACACCCTCATCCTCCCCGTCCCATCTGCCCGCAACCTCGGAGTCATCTTCGACTCCTCCCTCTCCTTCTCTGCACATATCCAACAGACTGCCAAGACCTGTCGCTTCTTCCTCTTCAACATCAGCAAAATTCGCCCTTTCCTCTCTTAGCATACCACCAGAACTCTCGTCCACGTTCTCATTACCTCTCGCCTTGACTACTTCAACTTACTCCTCACCGGCCTCCCACTTAGCCATCTATCCCCCCTTCAATCCGTTCAGAACACTGCCGCACGTCTTATATTCCGCCAGAACCGAGGAGTGGAGGAGTGGCCTAGTGGTTAGGGTGGTGGACTTTGGTCCTGAGGAACTGAGTTCGATTCCCGGCACAGGCAGCTCCTTGTGACTCTGGGCAAGTCACTTAACCCTCCATTGCCTGCCGCATAGAGCCTGCCATGAGTGGGAAAGCGCAGGGTACAAATGTAATAAAAAAAAAAAAATATCACCCCTCTCCTCAAGTCACTTCACTGGCTTCCGATCAGATACCGCATACAATTCAAGCTTCTCCTCCTTACCTATAAATGCACCCGGTCTGTGGCTCCTCACTACCTCTCTACCCTCATCTCTCCCTATGTTCCCGCCCGTAACCTCCACTCACAGGACAAATCCCTCCTTTCAGTACCCTTCTCCACCACTGCCAACTCCAGGCTCCGCTCATTCTGCCTTGCCTCACCCTATGCCTGGAACACTCTTCCTCAACCCCTACACCAAGCCCCCTCCCTACTCATCTTCAAATCTCTGCTTAAAACTCACCTCTTCAATGCTGCTTTCGGCACCTAACCTTTCGAGAAATATAGTATGCCCTATCAGATTGACTCTACACTTGTCTTTTAGATTGTACACCTGTCTTTTAGATTGTACACTTGTCTTTAGATTGTCTTTTAGATTGTAAGCTCCTTGAGCAGGGACTGTCCTTCCATGTTAAATTGTACAGCGCTGCATAACCCTAATAGCGCTTTAGAAATGTTAAGTAGTAGTAGTAGTAGTAGTAGTAGCATTCCCTCAAGTACAAACTTACATTGTGAGCCCTCCGGAGCCAGAAAAATACCTACACTGCAAAAGCCTGGAGGCAGTGGATTAGAAATTAAATAAATACATTTTTTTTTTTTGCCCATGTGGACTCCTAGAAATTACTGCATAGGCTGTTTCTAAGGCTTTTGACATCAGATCACTGTATGCTTGGGTAGGTGATCTAAAGCACCACTAGACTTTTACAGTCTGTGCCCTGAGAAAGGCAAGGACATATCAAACTCGGCTATACATATAAAGTATCACATACCATGTAAATGAGTTTATCTTGTTGGGCAGACTGGATGGACCGTACAGGTCTTTATCTGCTGTCATTTACTATGTTACTATGTTACTCTTTGGGGTTCTACATGGAATGTTGCTACTAATTGGGATTCCAGAATCTTAAGAACTTTTAGTACAAAAAGAGTGCTGGGCAGACTTCTACGGTCTGTGCCCTGAGAAAGGCAAGGACAAACCAAACTCGGCTATACATATAAAGTATCACATACCATGTAAAATGAGTTTATCTTGTTGGGCAGACTGGATGGACCATACAGGTCTTTATTTTTATTACATTTGTACGCCGCGCTTTCCCACTCATGGCAGGCTCAATGCGGTGGGCAATGGAGGGTTAGGTGACTTGCCCAGAGTCTCAAGGAGCTGCCTGTGCCAGGAATCAAACTCAGTTCCTCAGTTCCCCAGGACCAAAGTCCACCACCCTAACCACTAGGCCACTCCTCCACTGCCATCATTTACTATGTGTTACTCACATATGTTACTTACAAATTCCTTTTTTCAGCTAATTCATGGACCAATGATCTGAAGCAAATGCAGACACTAGAGGTTGTTAGCACCATACTAGCACCTGCATTTGCTACCGCCCCATGATCAGAGCCCCAGAGCGCGTGAAACAATGCGCTCGCGGGTTCTGAATGCAACTAGCATGCAAATGCATGCAAAACAGGGCTCTTAGTGCAAGTAGCATGCAAATGCATGCTAAACCTATTCATCTCCAATGATCAGCGACCAGCACGTCAAAGTGGCTCACTGGCTGCGGCAAACCCTAAGCCAGCTCGGACCATTGGGGAGGAATGGTGAGCCCTGTCCAGCATGCATTTGCATGCTAGCAGCCCCCCGCAGGTAGGGTTACCATTTTTTGTCCTCATAAAAAGAGGACACTTGCCCCACCCCTTTCATGTCCCCTGCCCCGCCCCTTTCACGCCCCCTGCCCTGCCCCTTTCACGGCCCCTGCCCCATTCCTTTCATGCACCTTCCCTCCCCCATCATCTGCACTCCCCCTGTCACCTCCCTTCCCCTTACTCTACTATCCCTGGTGGTCTAGAGCAGGGGCGTATCTGAAAGTTGGCGGTAGCGGGGGCCGAAGCCAGAGTGAGGGGGCACATTATAGCCCCCCCCAGCCGCCGCCATTTCTGACCCCCCCCCCGCCGCCGTGGGTACCTTTGCTGGTGGGGGACCCCAACCCCCACCAGCCGAGGTCCGCTTCTTCCTGCCGCTGCGAGGCTTTTTAAGTTCATCGGGATTCGTCCTCCGTCACTCTGTGCTGCTGTTCAAAGAAGCTGCTAGCTGAATGCAGTTTCGGACTGAGTCTGACGTCGCTGCTGCACGTTGTACGTGCAGGACGTCAGACTCATGTACAACGTGCAGCAGCGACGTCAGACTCAGTCCGAAACTGCATTCAGCTAGCAGCTTCTTTGAACAGCAGCACAGAGTGACGGAAGACGCATCCCGATGAACTTAAAAAACCTCGCAGCGGCAGGAGGAAGCGGACCTCGGCTGGTGGGGGTTGGGGTCCCCCGCCAGCAAAGGTACCCACGGCGGCAGTAGGGGGGTCCAGGGCGAAATCTGCGGGGGCCCAGGCCCCTGTGGCCCCATGCAGATACGCCCCTGGTCTAGAGGTACCTCTTCGGGGCAGGAAAGAGCCCCCTCTTTCCTGCCCGGAGTGCTGCTGCCAGCTGCCCTGCATCCTGTGAGTCCGGCTCTTGGTGTTTCAAAATGGCCGCTGAGAGTTGAAGTCTCGCGAGGCTGCTTCAACTCTCGGTGGACATTTTGAAACGCAGAGAGCCGGACTCACAGTATGCAGAGCAGGTAGCAGCAGCGCTCTGGGCAGGAAAGATGCCCCGAAGATGAAGAGGTACCTCTAGATCACCAGGGATAGTAGAGTAGAGTAGGGGAGAGGAGTCCCGCGCCCGCCAGCCAGCCCTTTGTCCAGAAATCCAGACAAACGGGCAGGCTGGCCAAATCCGTCCGGACGCCCGGACATGTCCTCAAAAAGAGGACATGTCTGGGTAAATCCGGATGTATGGTAACCCTACCCGCAGGAACCCCGACCCGACCCTCCCAGCAATAGGAGGTGGGAGGTCCCGCAGACTTCTGGTCCCCCTAACCCCCCATCGACACAGGTTCAGGGGGGGCTGGAGATCCAGTGGGTCTCCAGCCCCCCCCAGCATCCCTCTAATGTCCCTGGAGGCCCAGTGGCCCTTCCCCACCCCTACATTCAGTTGGAGGAAGGAGGTGGCCTCGCTCCTCTTCCATCGGCGTCGCCTGGAAAATGGCGTCACCCAGTCCTGCCCATTGCATCCTGGGATGCGCTGGGCAGGGCTTCAAACCATATAAGGCAGAAACTTGGCTCGGGGCTGGGGTAGTTGGGGTCTGGTGTTCCCATGGACCTCCAGCCCCTGTCAAACAAGTGCGGGAAGATTGTCAACTGCGGGAGGATTTGCTCAGGCACAATCCTCCCACACTTGTACCCCATGATCAGAGAGATTTGCGTGCTTAAATTTCCATGCAATTATCTCTGATCATAGGTGTGGTAAAGCCCCTCGCTGTTTCAGCATTGTTTTTAGAACGCTGTTTGGAACAGCACAGGGGCTTTTGAGCATCTGCCCATCACAGCGAGAGATATTGCCTTAACACAGGCTAAAGCCATTAAAATGTGTTATTAGTATTCAGGCCCTATTGCATAAAATAGCTGTCAAGTAATGTATGTTAAAGACATTAGTGTGCCCTAGGGTGGCAGTGCATATTAGTAACTTTAGGTGTCAGGGGCCGATGCACAAATTGCCTGCTTGCCAATGCAATTTGAAGCATGCAGAACTTGTGCAGTAATCAGGGTGAGCACACCACCTGTATGCACACAAGGTTCCGTGCTGAGGGCAGTTAGTACTGTGTGAAAACTGAAAATGCAGACTCACATCTGCATATGTGCTGAATGTTATTCTGTGGGTAAAAAGCATCACCACAAACATTTCATGTGTATAACATTTTTAATATGCCAATATTTATGTGAATAACATTCCAGCACATGCATAGATACACTTATTTTTCTGCTTGGAACTGTGCAGAAAACCGTCACCTCCTGTTTTTCTCTTAGATTAAGAAAAAGTATTTGGTGTTTAGGCTTTATGATATTCAGATCTTTATGTAGATGTTTATCTTGATTAACTAACTTTATTTCTAGTGTTGATAATTCACTCTGGGGCTCATTTTCAAAAAAGAGAAAAATGTCCAACGAGTGTCATAAAACACCATTTGGACAGATTTCTTCTCAAAACATCCAAATTGGTATTTTCAAAACCTATTTTGCAGACGTTTATCTATGCATTTCATCTGCAATGCAACCAAATCGCAAGGGGGCGTGTCAAAGGCAGGATTAGGGCAGGCTTAGGGTGTGTCTAACACTTGGGTGTTTTACAGCTATAATGGAACAAATCAAAACCATCTAGGGCTAAAACTTCAACTTTTTGGTCTAGACCTGATTTTATAACAAACAAAGCACAAAAAGGTGCCATAAACGACTAGATGACCACTGGAGGGAATCAAGGATGACCACTTTACTCCCCCAGTGGTCACTGACCCCCTCCCACCCCCAAAAAAGTGAATAAAATAGTACTCACCAGCCTCTATGACAACCTCAGATGTTATAGCCAGGTCCATTAGTGCAACTTTCAGGTCTCTAGAGTAGTGTATATTAATATTTATATTTCCTGAGTCCAGGGATATCTATATCTATATCTATATAGATATAGCCCTGACAAAAAAAGCCCCAAACAAAAAAGAGACAGACATAATAGCCCATGACATAACAGCCACTGTCAAGACAGCTTGCCCACAATATAACCCTTGACAAATTAGTTCCCTGACAAAAGGGCCCAAGAAGTGTTTATCAGTGAAGATTTCAGTTGTAGTTTATCATCTTTTTTGTGATGTCATTTTTTTCTAGGGGGCTGTTTTGTTAAGGGTTGTTTTGTGGGATGGGCCATTTTGTTAAGAGTTATTTTGTCAGGGGGTGAAATGTCAAGGGTTATTTTGTTACAAGGCTGTTTTGTAAGGCTATTTTGTCAGGGCTATTATGACTGGGTGTCATATATATATATATATATATGAGCTGCACTGAATAGTTTATTTTACTATCTTAGGCGATCTGCAGAGAATGACCCCCATAGTGCACATTTTCAGGGTCTTAAACTTATAGCTTATGGACTAAATCAGAGGTTTTCAGCCCAGTCCTCGGGGCACACCCAGCCAGTCGGGGTTTCAGGATATCCCCATTTATCCTGGCTGGGTGTACCCCGAGGACTGGGTTGAAAAACCTCTGGACTAAATTCTATAAAGGGCACCAAAAAAAAAAAAAAAGAATGCTAAGCACTAATCTATTAATGGCGCTACAAGTTGGGTGCTATTTATAGAAAAGCGTTTGGCGTTGGGATCCGCACCCAGTTTTAGGTGTGAGGATGTACAGCGTAAGAACGTAGGAACATAAGAGTAGCCTTATTGGGTCAGACCAGTGGTTCATCTAGCCTCTTTTCCAAACAATGGCCAACCCAGGTCACAAGTACCCGACAGAAACCCAAATAGTAGCAACATTCCATGTAGAACCCCAAAGAGTAGCAACGTTCCATTCAGAATCCCAAAGAGTAACAACATTCCATGTAGAACCCCAAAGAGTAGCAAGATTCCATTTAGAATCCCAAAGAGTAGCAACATTCCATGCTACCAATCCCAGGGCAAGCAGTGGCTCCCCATGTCTGTCTCAATAGCAGACTATGGACTTCTCCTCCAGGAATTTGTCCAAACCTTTTTTAAACCCAGATACGCTAACCGCTGTTATCACATCCTCCGGCAAAGAGTTCCAGAGCTTAACTATTCATTGAGTGAAAAAATATTTCCTCCTATTTGTTTTTAAAGTATTTCCATGTAACTTCCTAAAGTGTCCCCTAGTCTTTGTACTTTTGGAACAAGTAAAAAATCGAGTTACTTCTACTCGTTCTATACCACTCAGGATTTTGTAGACCTCAATCATATCTCCCCTCAGCCGTCTCTTTTCCAAGCTGAAGAGCCTTAACCTCTTTAGCCTTTCCTCATACGAGAGGAGTTCCATCTCCTTTATCATTTTGGTCGCTCTTCTTTGGTGTAAATCCTGGCACCTGAATTAGGCACAGATCTGCCTTTTTCTGTAACGCTGTGTGCAAATTCTAGAAATACCCCTGAAGCGTCCATGCCCTCGTCCCCTTTTTTGGTCGTGTGTGAAATTTACATACGCATCTTTATAGAATACCGACTTCAAATTTGTGCGTGTTAAATCAAATTGGTGCCAATTAGTGCCATCAAGTGATTGAGTACCTAATTATTGGCACTAATTCGCTCATTCAATTCAATTAAATTGCATGCGCAAATTGGGCATGTGCCCAATTTTGAGCCCTATATCTAGAATTAGGAGGTATATGTTGAAGCCCCAATATCTGGCGTTTCTATGTATTAATATACTTGCATTTATACGTATAATTTACATTGGCTTATTCAGTAATGCTAACTTTTCATACAGAACCACTTAATATAGGGGGTTATTGGAAATGTCTAGATTAGATGTTTCAAAATTCTCCCTAGGTGTCCTGCTGAAAATAGACCTGCACCTTTTGTTATTATATAGTCTGTATACTGTATAATTTCTCTGTTGGTACATTTTTCTTGCTGAGCAAAGGGTGCCTGTGCATGTTTCAATGGGGTTAAGAAAGAGGAAGCAGTAACACAGGAAATGGACTGGCACCATGAATAGATTTTGATTTCCTGTACTTTGATCTTTGCCTGCCTGGAAGTGTGCCTCTGTTAGATGTTTGTGTGTCTGTGTGTGAGTGGCAAATGTTTCATGTGCCAGTGGCATGCAAATGGCCTCTAAAGTCAGGCTCTGCCTGTTTTTCTAAAGCAGGAACACTCGCCCAGCCCCTGTGCCATTCACGCTCTAGGATGGCTGCCCCACTCTTTTATCCCATCCACCCTCCACCTGCTTATCTGGAGGGAGCCTTATTGTCCTGGACTCACTCAGAGACAATTTATTGCCCAGTAATTGAATTCACTTATTGTTGTCCTGAACCATGGATTACTTGTGCCCTGTGGGAAACACCAACAAGCCAGAGCCTCACCAGGGCTTGGACTCAGGAAATAAGCCAGCATCAGAGGAAGAGATGTATAGTACCCCATTCAGAAAACTACACCTCAGAGCAGCTGTTCTGAGATGATCATAGCAGGAAAATAAAGAGGGGCATAATCGAATAGGGCACCCAAGTTTTCCTGAGGACGTCCTCGCAGGACGTCCCGGCGAAGGGGCGGGGAAATCCGTATTATCAAAATAAGATGGGCAGCCATCTTTCGTTTCAATAACACGGTCGGGGACACCCAAATCTCAACATTTAGGTCAACCTTAGAGATGGTCGTCCTTAGAGATGGTCGTCCCCGGTTTTCGGCGATAATGGAAACCAAGGATGCCCATCTCAGAAACAACCAAATGCAAGCCCTTTGGTCGTGGGAGGAGCCAGCATTCGTAGTGCACTGGTCCCCCTGACATGCCAGGACACCAACCGGGCATCCTAGGGGGCACTGCAGTGGACTTCATAAAGTGTTCCCAGGTCCATAGCTCCCTTACCTTGGGTGCTGAGCCCCCCCAAAACCCACTCTCCACAACTGTACACTACTACCATAGTCCTTGGGGATGAAGGGGGGCACCTACATGTGGGTACAGTGGGTTTCTGGTGGGGTTTGGAGGGCTCACATTTACCACCACAAGTTTAACAGGTGGGGGGGGGGGGGGGGGGAATGGGCCTGGGTCCACCTGCCTGAAGTGCACTGCAGTACTCACTAAAACTGCTCCAGGGACCTGCATACTGCTGTCATGGAGCTGGGTATGACATTTGAGGCTGGCAAAAAATATTTTTAAAGTTTTTTTTTTAGGGTGTGAGAAGGTTAGTGACCACTGGGGGAGTAAGGAGAGGTCATCCCCGATTCCCTCCGGTGGTCATCTGGTCAGTTCGGGCACCTTTTTGAGGCTTGGTCGCGAGCAAAAATGGACCAAGTCAAGTCGGCCAAGTGCTCGTCAGGGATGCCCTTCTTTTTTCCATTATCGGCTGAGGACGCCCATGTGTTAAGCACGCCCCAGACCCGCCTTCGCTATGCTTCTGAACGCCCCCGGGAACTTTGGTCATCCCCGTGACGGAAAGCAGTTGAGGACGCCCAAAATCAGCTTTCGATTATGCCGATTTGGGCGACCCTGGAAGAAGGACGCCCATCTCCCGATTTGTGTCAAAAGATGGGCACCCTTCTCTTTCGAAAATGAGCCCAAGTCTCCTAAGGACAAGAGGATGAGAAGAACTGAAGGGTTATTCTGTATTTCCTGGGAAAACAGGCACAGCGGGGAGGGAGAAGAGGGCAGGATCCTTACTAAAATACTACAGAACAGAAAGAATTCTGCCATTCCGAGGCTAGAAGGATGCCTCGTGTGATATTCATCTTTTCAAAAGGAGCAGGATAAAAGAGGATACTTATGGAGACGTCAATCCATGCAGGGCATAAGCTACAGAGAATTAAGGATTTACATTTATTTTGAAATAAAATGCTTCAGAACAGGCCTATCTCATTTGGTTTCCAAGAACAAAATTAGAAATGACAACATTCATTTATTTTGTGTCATTTCATTTCATTCTTCGCTTGCGCAACTTCTAAATAAAGTGGGCTAAAAATGCAATACAATAAAATAACAAAAGAAAAAATTTGTCACCCCCTCCCTCGAAACAATATGAAACATGGCCTGCATGCACATGCAGCTATAGATAATTTGGATTTTGGGTTCACTTCTCAATGTTTACAGGATTTCTTTAACTAAAACTCATCAGTTGGCAATCATCGATGTATCCAAATAACGCTAACCTGGGAAGTTAACCACTCTACAATTAACTGGGCCCCTCAATAAGTACATAAGTACATAAGTAGTGCCATACTGGGAAAGACCAAAGGTCCATCTAGCCCAGCATCCTGTCACCGACAGTGGCCAATCCAGGTCAAGGGCACCTGGCACGCTCCCCAAACGTAAAAACATTCCAGACAAGTTATACCTAAAAATGCGGAATTTTTCCAAGTCCATTTAATAGCGGTCTATGGACTTGTCCTTTAGGAATCTATCTAACCCCTTTTTAAACTCCGTCAAGCTAACCGCCCGTACCATGTTCTCCGGCAACGAATTCCAGAGTCTAATTACACGTTGGGTGAAGAAAAATTTTCTCCGATTCGTTTTAAATTTACCACACTGTAGCTTCAACTCATGCCCTCTAGTCCTAGTATTTTTGGATAGCATGAACAGTCGCTTCACATCCACCCGATCCATTCCACTCATTATTTTATACACTTCTATCATATCTCCCCTCAGCCGTCTCTTCTCCAAGCTGAAAAGCCCTAACCTTCTCAGCCTCTCTTCATAGGAAAGTCGTCCCATCCCCACTATCATTTTCGTCGCCCTTCGCTGTACCTTTTCCAATTCTACTATATCTTTTTTGAGATACGGAGACCAGTACTGAACACAATACTCCAGGTGCGGTCGCACCATGGAGCGATACAACGGCATTATAACATCCGCACACCTGGACTCCATACCCTTCCTAATAACACCCAACATTCTATTCGCTTTCCTAGCCGCAGCAGCACACTGAGCAGAAGGTTTCAGCGTATCATCGACGACGACACCCAGATCCCTTTCTTGATCCGTAACTCCTAACGTGGAACCTTGCAAGACGTAGCTATAATTCGGGTTCCTCTTACCCACATGCATCACTTTGCACTTGTCAACATTGAACTTCATCTGCCACTTGCACGCCCATTCTCCCAGTCTCGCAAGGTCCTCCTGTAATCGTTCACATTCCTCCTGCGACTTGATGACCCTGAATAATTTTGTGTCATCGGCGAATTTAATTACCTCGCTAGTTACTCCCATCTCTAGGTCATTTATAAATACATTAAAAAGCAACGGACCCAGCACAGACCCCTGCGGGACCCCACTAACTACCCTCCTCCACTGAGAATACTGGCCACGCAATCCTACTCTCTGCTTCCTATCTTTCAACCAGTTCTTAATCCATAATAATACCCTACCTCCGATTCCATGACTCTGCAATTTCTTCAGGAGTCTTTCGTGCGGCACTTTGTCAAACGCCTTCTGAAAATCCAGATATACAATATCAACCGGCTCCCCATTGTCCACATGTTTGCTCAGTATTGTATCAAACTCAACAAATTAAAACATGTTTTAATTAAGTAATTCAGTGAGATGTGCTCAGTTGAACATCAAAACATCAAAATCCAATTCAATATTGAAGGGTAAACTTCAATATATATCTACAAGAGAGGCGTAGTGCCCCCTCGGGTGCACGGAGCCGAAGATAACATGGCGCCGTGCACCGAGGGGGCATGCGCGTTCGTGCCAGCGGGGCGCCCTGGGAGGGGCAAGGTGTGCTCGATCCCGTCGCGAGAGGGGCACCCCGCTGCGAGAGGGAGGAGAGGAAACGGGGCTTAAAAGCCCCGGGGAGGAGCCCGGACAGCCTCTTTCGCGTCCGGGCTCCAGGTGCAAGGTGCGGCGAAATTGTAAAGGGAGCACCGCGGTTGGGCTGTCCCCAGGTGCACACTGTCCCCAGGTACACACGATTCGAAGGACCAGCGGCGCTCCAGGCAGTGCTTCCAGCGGCGACTTGGTTTCCAATTGAGCTGTGGGGAAACAGCGAGAGTATGTGCATACTTAATTTAAAAATAGGAAAACCTTTTGTGCGATGATGGTTCCTAGGATGCCACCAAGTATTCCCATGGGGATGTAATGGTGTGATTATGTTAGAATTGAGCACATTTCACTTAATTAAAATTTTTTTTATTTGTTGAGTTTGATACAATAATTTTTTTTGTTACATTTGTACCCCGTGCTTTCCCACTCATGGCAGGCTCAATGCGGCTTACATGGGGCAATGGAGGGTTAAGTGACTTGTTAATGAGCTGTAATTACTAATTAACATTGAGGGGCCCAGTTAATTGTAGAGTGGTTAACTTCCCAGGTTAGCGTTATTTGGATACATCGATGATTGCCAGCTAACTAGGTAAGTGGAAACTCCACCTAGGCTTAGTACCTGATCCAGGATCTTCGGTTTCTGTCAAAACCGAATCTGTAAGCAAAATTGGCCGCTCAGTTTCAGCAGAAATCCAAACCGTAAATGAAACTGCCCTCCCCACTCCATCCAGCCAACCAACCAAAAAAGCTCCCAGCCCGACGGTGACCCCCCCCCCCCAATTTCTCTCCCATACCCCCTTTCTGCCTGACCAACCATAGGCCCTCCCCAGGGGCCACTGCTGCTGCTGTACAGTTCGGCTGGCGGGGGTCCCCAACCCCTGTCAGCTGAAGCATCGCTGCCGCAAATACCTTGCCTGGCAGGGGTCCCCAACCCCCGCCAGCTGAAGCCTCTGTTCAGTGCTCAGTTTCACTAAAAGGAGCGTGCCGGACGTGAGGGGAAGAGAAAGCAGGGCTGTCAATGCGGTGGCGCTGGAGACCAGTGCTGGACGGAGGCTTTAGCTGGTGGAGGTTGGGGACCCTCGCCAGTCAAACTAGGGGTCCATAGCAAATTTGGGGGGGGGCAGGCCCCCGTGGCTTCACGTAGCTACGCCACTGGATATGGGTGCTGAAAGGGTGTGTAAAATAGTTTGATGGAGCCTTGGAGTACATAGTGGAGGAAGGCGAGAGAGGACTGATGCAGCAGCTGCTGAAAAGCATTAAAGACGTGGTAGGAGCCGGGAACGCTTCAGTCTTCCCACACTGCCTCTCCAGTCCTGAGAGAAAAGAAGCGTGCCCAGCCACATGTTGGATTCCTGATGCTGCTTTTGAATCCAGCTGTCAGCAGGTGGGTCTGGACAGCAGCTGCTCTGAAAAGCCCTCTCTGGGATCTGAGAAGAGTCTTTCTCGCACCATTGGCTGGAAGAAGAGACTGAAGTTTCCTATGACCTTGGTTTCCACAGTCCTGACAAGAAGGTCTGCCAGAAGCACACAGCTGACGTCTGCAGCTGTTTTCACAGTGCAGCACCCCTAGATCCACAGCTGCTGCCAGATTCATTACTTTAGCTGTCCAACTTTTCGTAGCAGTGACGATTAGGAGCCCCCCCCCCCCCAGTTAAAATCAGTATAATTAACTGTTTTATCCTCCACAACTTAAGTAGAGAGGTGTGGTAGCTGTGTTAGTCCACTCTTTTTTTTTTTTTTTTAAATTATTTATTTATATTTTGCAATTATATTCAAGACATACAATCTTTTCAAAACACACCAATGAATATGATATGGTAAAGAAGAAATTATAACAATGAAACTCTAAATTACAATTGGTGATTTTAGCCCACATTAAGAGGATCCAAAATTAAAGTTAAACCAAAGGGACTTGGCATAATAGGAAACAATTTCTGATAACATCTCAGGCTCTACATTTTCTATTTTCTGCTAAGACATATGGACTTAACTAGCTACCCTCTGGGCTTTAAGAAAATCATTCAGTTGTTTATCATCATAGAAAATATATTTCCGATCTTTAAACATTACCAAGCATTTACATGGAAAACGAAGCTGAAAACGTGCCTGTAAAGAAAGCACTTCCGTTTTCATTTCCAGAAATTTCTTTCTGCGTTGTTGAGTCCATTTCGATATATCAGGAAATATAGAAATTTTACCACCAAGAAAATCTACATTTGCTTTCTGAAAGTAATTCTTTAACAGCATTTCTTTGTCTTGCAAGAAGACAAATGTCACAAGTAATGTTGATCTCAATTTTATCTCTTCCCTGGATTGCTCCAGGAGAGCCGTTAGATCTAACGTGGGCGTTTCTCCTTTCGATTGAGGCTCTTGTATGGTTTCTGTAGCATTTTTCACCGGTAAATAGAATACTTTTTGCAATGGGGGTAACATCTTTTCAGGATATTTTAATTGTTCCTTCAAAAATCTGAAGAACATCTCTTTCGGCGAAATTATGGCGCACACCGGGAAATTGAGTATCCGTAAGTTCAAATTTCTCATATTATTCTCTAAGTTCTCAATTTTTCTAGAGATCAACAATTTTTCAACCACCAATGTGTTAGTCCACTCTTAAAGGTTATCAATAGAAATCAAACAAAATAAAAACTGGAAAAGAAAATAAGATGATACCTTTTTTTTATTGGACATAACTTAATACATTTCTTGATTAGCTTTCGAAGGTCGCCCTTCTTCCTCAGATCGGAAATAAGCAAATGAGGTAGCAGATACTACTACTACTACTATTTAACATTTCTAGAGTGCTACAAAGTGTACGCAGCGCTGTACAAACACAGAAGATAGTATATATGAGAGAAACATCAAAGCATTACAACTAAGAGCACACAAATTTGGTGACATTGTTCCTTTTAAATAAAATTCAATCTCTGCCTTGTGAATGTGCTTTGTACTAGGGCTGATGGCGTCATTTGTATGTTTACCAAAAGGATTGGGAGACATGAGTGGCATGGCGAGGCATTTTAGAAGGCAAGTAGTTGATTACTAAGGGCAGGGCCGCCGAGAGGGGGGGGCAGGAGGGGCAAAATTCTCCGTGCCTGGGCCTCCAAGGGGGGCCCGGCGCCGGGGTCAGGCCTCCGGCGCTGCAGTCCCCGGTCTCACCTGCCTGCCTCCTCTGCTCCGGCCCCCCTTCATTCAAAACGGCAGTCGCAGATCGCATCTCTTCTGGCCGTCCCTCCCTGTGTCCCGCCCTCGCGGAAACCGGAAGTTACATCAGACGACGGTGGGACACAGGGAGGAATGGCCAGAAGAGACGCGATCTGCGACTGCCAATTTGAATGAAGGGGTCCCAGAACCGTGGAGGCAGGCAGGTGAGACCACGGACTGCAGCGGCGGGGGGAGCAAAGGGGAGCGGCAGCGGCGGGGGCGCAGGCGGGGCAGCCTTGCCCCGGGCCCGGCCTAGTCTCTCGGCGGCCCTGACAAAGGGGCTCATTTTCAAAGCACTTAAGACACTGCTACTACTACTAATCATTTCTATAGCGCTACTAGACCTACTCAGCGTTGTACACATTATGTACAGGCACTTTCTCTGTCCCTAGAGGGCTCACAACCTGGGGCAATGGAAGGTTAAGGATTCCTTTTACAAAGCGGCGGTAAGCCCAATGCAGGCTTACCGCTCGCTATACAGGAAGTAGTACGGCAGTACTTCATAGAATGCCGTCATTTCCAGCGCTACAAAAATGTATTTATTTTTGTAGCGCCGGAGTGTACCCGGCAGTAATTGGGCAGTGCTGCCTGGTTACCACTGGGTTAACGTGGGAGCCCTTACCGCTACCTCAATGGGTAGCGGTAAGGGCTCCCTCCCCCCCCCCCGAAATGGCTGCGTGGCAAGTGCTGTACTTGCCACGCAGACGTTTCCCGTAAAAAAGTGAGACTTCCCTTTTTACCAGCTGTGGTAAACGGGGGAACTTGGCACGCATGTAAAACAAGCACCGTCGGCTCCCTTTTGCCACAGCTTGGTAAAAGGGGCCCCAAGTGACTTGCCCAAGGTCACAAGGAGCTTTGTGTGTCTAAGCGCTTTGAAAATGAGCCCCTAAGTCTCAGGAGGCTTCCCATGTCTGCTTTGTAACTTGCTTTTCTAGTCACTCTGTACTCCCCTCTCCCTGAAACCCATAATCCAGACTTCGGCGTTTTAAACTTTCTTTTCAGGACTGGTGTTTTTCAGGTGGCAAACTGCAGGACTCAATAAATTCATCTTGTACTGCTTCCCTCTCTCCTCACTCCTGCCCCCCTCCCCCAGGGCCAGCTCAAGGGACTGTGGCGCCCTGAGCCAACTTTTGCATTGACGCCCCCTCCCCCCATCTGTGATCCAGTATCTCCGCCTCTCTCCAGACAAGATGAAGAAGTGGCTGGGGGCGCTGATGATAAAGTGTGCCAAAATCCCAGTCTGGCATCTCTCTAGGAGTTTGAAGGGAATGGGATTTTGGTGCCCTGGGCCAGTACTTCACCTGGTCCATAGGTCAAGCTGGCCCTGCTGCCCTCCCCCCCCCTTTCAGTAGAATCCCCTTATCGCCTCCTCATTGAAGGGAGCAGTGGCGTAGCTACGTGGGGCCTGGGCCCCCGTAGATTTCAGTCGGGATCCCCCTCCCGGCGAACCTGCCCCCGCCGCCTACCTTCCGTTTTGCTGGCAGGGGACCCCACTCCCCGCCAGCCGATGTCCTCTCCAACCGTTCTGCTGCAGAGAAAAGTCTTCTTCCTTGCATGCTGACGTCCTGCACGTTGTACGTGCAGGACGTCAGACTCAGAGAACAGTTCTGTTCTGTTCTCCGAGTCTGACGTCCTACGTCAGCATGCAAGGAAGAAGACGTTTCTCTGCAGCAGAATGGTCGGAGAGGACATCGGCTGGCGGGGAGTGGGGTCCCCCGCCAGCAAAACGGAAGGTAGGCGGCGGCGGGGGATGGTTCGCGGCGGGAGGGGGGTCGGCAGAGACTGGAGGGGGCGACAATGGCGGCGGGAGGGGGGCAGCGGCGGGGGGGCTAAAATGTGCCCCCTCCCCTCGAGCTCTGGACCCCCTCCCACGGAAGTCTGGCTACGCCCCTGGAAGTGAGGCTGCTTTAGTACAGGCTAAGAAGTAGGGGCGTAGCCAGACCTCGGCGGGAGGGGGGTCCAGAGCCCAAGGTGGGGGGGGGGGGCACCTTTTAGCTCGCCTCCCCTAGCCGCCGACCCCCCCTGCCACTTTTGATCCCCCATGCCGCCACCGCCGCCCCTCCCCCGCCACTTTCGACCCCCCCCCGCCGCCGCTGCAATGTACCTTTGCTGGCGGGTGTCCTCAACCCCGGTCAGCCTTAGTCTTTAGCGCCGGTCTCCGGCACTTTCGCTGATCTGTGCTGTGAGTCCTGACGTCCTGCACGTTCCACGTGCTGGACGTCAGGACTCACAGCACAGATCAGCAAACACGCCGGAGACCGGGGGTGGAGAAGACTAAGGCTGGTGGGGATTGGGAACCCTCCCCCCCCGCCAGCAAAGGTACCTTGCGGCGGTGGGTCGAAAGTGGCAGGGGAGGGTCATCGTCGTCGGGTCAAAAGTAGAGGGGGCCAGGACTAAATCTGTGGGGGCCCATGCCCCGATGGCCCCACCTAGCTACGCCCCTGCTAAGAACAGGTAAATTCTGCGGTGGATCAAGAATAGTCTTTGATGATGTCGGGATAAGATCCACGTAACTCTTATAGTGAGATGCAGTAACTATTTATTTTTATTTATAAAATCTTTCAAACTGTCGTTAGTGATCAAAATGCCATTCAAATTGGTTTATAGCACATAAAATGGAATAAAATGAAATATAATTATCATTAAGATAAAGGAAACTAAGGGCCCTGTTTACTAGCGTGCGTTAGCGTTTTTAATGCGCCTACAATTAACGTGTGCGCTAACCATGTAGGCATCTATAGGGATATTGTAGGCATGTGCATGGTTGGCATGCGTTAAAAACACTAACGCCCCTATAACGCGGCTTAGTAAACAGGGCCTTATTTTACTAAAATATTGGAGGAAAATGCTTAACACAGATCCTGAACCCTCCTGGGTTAGAAAATGTTCTGTAGCTGAATGCACGCACTGCTTTGTTAGTTTCCAGGTTTGCAGGTGTTAAATAAATGCAAATAAATAAGGGGACCTTTTACAAAGGTGCTGAAAAATGGCTTGCGATAGTGTATGCGCGGGTTTTGGGCACGCGCCGATCCATTTTTTAGCTCGCCTGTAAAAAAGGCCTCTTTTTTTGCCAAAAATGGACATGCGGCAAAATCAAAATTGCCGCACGTCCATTTTGGGTCTGAGACCTTACCGTCACCCATTGACCTAGCGGTAAGGAATCCGTGCGGTAATGACCTACGCGCGTCAAATGCCACTTGGGGGGCGTCCGTTATGTGCGCTCAAAAATGCAAAATATTTTTCAGACGCGCGTATCGGACGTGTGCCAAAAATGAAATTACCGCAAGAGCCACGCACATTGGGTGCACGTAGACGCTTATGAGGCTTAGTAAAAGGGCCCCTCAGGGCCTCTTAATGAATGAATAAGTTGAAACCTTCTTCATGAATCTCGCTTGCAACTACTAGAAATGTTTTATATCAGCACTAGTAAAAGTAGCCCGTTTCAGAGCAAATGAAACGGGCGCTAGCAAGGTTTTCGTCGCCAACACCCCCCCTCCCTCCCTCCCTGGCCAACCCCTTCATTGTTCTGCCATTGCTCCGCCCCCAACGTCATGACGTTTGACGCGAGGGCGGGGCCCGGAGCGATTTCCCACTCCCCCGCCTCCCTGCCTCCCTCCCTGCCAACCCCTTCGTTGTTCTGCCATTGCTCCGCCCTTGAGGGCGGGGCCCAGAGCAATTTCCCACTCCCCCGCCTCCCTGCCTCCCTCCCTGCCAACCCCTTCGTTGTTCTGCCATTGCTCCGCCCTCGAGGGCGGGGCCCGGAGCGATTTTGGTGGCTTCACCACCATGAACCTTCGAACCTTTTTGAAGAAAGTCAGAGCTTGGCTTCACTGACGTCAGTGTCCTCAGAACGTTGAGGGTGAGTTTTATTATAGTAGATATTTGAGATAGTCAATGGAGCATGGCTGCAATCATGGACCCTGAATTCAGTCACTAGGTGTCACTGTTGCACAATGACTGGAATGTTCTCCCTGTCCCAACACTGTGTGGCATCTCTGGCCTTAGCCATCATGGGGAATGGGAGAGCAGACCTGGGACCACTGGGTCCCACTGCATGAAGGTGTCCAGAACAGCTACTGAGCCAGAGAGCAGTTATTAAGGAAATACAGTTCAAAAGGAGGAAGCTTTTCAGCATGTTTTGGAGATTTTTTTTTCTATGATTTTAATTTTGTCGGAGACCTACTGACTTTACTGAGAGCTGAGATGAATTAGGTGGGTTCTTGGGTGCTTAAAATGTTAGAAGATCCAACCTAATGCAGAATGGAGAAAAAAAAAATGCTCTTGGGACTGTAGCAAAAACAAGACAAAGGCAAGAGAAAATACGACCAGATTCTGCGGCAAAAGAAGAAGGTTTTGGGCATGAATTCCAGGCAGGTTAGCAAACTGCAGAAAGAAAAATAGATCTAGGAAAACAGTATGAGCCAAAAATGAGAGACTTTTTATATACTGGAGGAGTGGCCTAGTGGTTAGGGTGGTGGACTTTGGTCCTGAGGAACTGAGTTCGATTCCCACTTCAGGCACAGGCAGCTCCTTGTCACTTAACCCTCCATTGCCCCATGTAAGCCGCATTGAGCCTGCCATGAGTGGGAAAGCGCAGGGTACAAATGTAACAAAAATAAAATAGATATTATTGGAGAGTCTACATGGAATGTTGCTATTCCACTAGCAACATTCCATGTAGAATCTCAAATAGTAGCAACAGTGGAGGAGTGGCCTAGTGGTTAGGGTGGTGGACTTTGGTCCTGGGGAACTGAGTTCAATTCCCACTTCAAGCACAGACAGCTCCTTGTGACTCTGGACAAGTCACTTAACCCTCCATTGCCACATTGAGCCTGCCATGAGTGGGAAAGTGCAGCGTACAAATAAAATAAAATAATTTTGTAAATGAATTAAAAAAAAAAATTTTCAATGGTAATTGCTGTCATTGCAGAAAGTACAGATTAGATCTTGAAGTTCACAGAAGCCTTAATGTAAGGAGGAGTCACTTGTGTTTACATTTTTCTTGTTCTGTTATTTATTTATTTATTTGGACTTATTTACCACCCTTTTGAAGAAATTCACCCAAGGCAGTGCACAGGAAGAACAATCAATACACATGATAGCATAGTACGCTACTTACAGTGTCAACACAACACACAATGAAACATCTTAACAGATAGTGTAGGGTGTAACTGGAGGTGTACATAGTAACAGAAGTAACAGGGAACTAATTTAAAGAAAGCTGCACATGAAGTCAGAACTGCACAAATTTATCTCAGCAGCAGTACAGTTGAAAGCTTACAGCGGCACCTAGTGGTGCATAACTGAATCACAGGTGTGCACGCAGACAAATAAAAAACAAGCATAGATGACTCCCAATGGCAGTAATGGGCATTTTCGGTCTAGAAAGTTGCATGAGAACAGAAATTTCACCCATCCCTGCCCGTCCCCACTGGAATCTCCTCCATCCCCACAAGTAATCCCCACCATCCCTGGCCAGCCTCAGTTCTAAAATAACCAGACTTGTGGTAAAATAATCAAACTAAATAGTAGCCCAGGAGTAGCCTAGTGGTTAGTACAGTGGACTTTGGTCCTGGGGAACTGGGTTCGATTCCCACTGCAGCTCCTTGAGACTCTGGGCAAGTCACTTAACCCTCCATTGCCCCTGGTACAAAGTAAGTACCTGCATATATGTAAACCACTTTGAATGTAGTTGCAAAAACCTCAGAAAGGCAGTATATCAAGTCGGATTTCCCTTTCCCTATTTGAGATTCTACATGGAATGTTACTGTTGCTACTATTTCAGATTCTGGAATGTTGCTACTATTAGAAGATTCTACATGGAATGTTGCTAGTGGAGAAGTAGCCTAGTGGTTAGTGCAGTGGACTTTGATCCTGGGGAACTGCGTTCGATTCCCACTGCAGCTCCTTGTGACTCTGGGCAAGTCACTTAACCCTCCATTGCCCCTGGTACAAAATAAGTACCTGAATATATGTAAACCGCTTTGAATGTAGTTGCAAAAACCTCAGAAAGGCAGTATATCAAGTCTCAGTACTTATGGGGATTTCAATGCTATCAACTATATCCATGAACTTTTTTAGTGCTAAGGAAAGAATAAGTAGGCTGGCCTGGCACTACACTTCCGTGGGAACCCCACAGAACCTGCATCCATCTCCATGGGAGTCCCGTGGACCTGGAGGGGATCTCCGTGGGAGTCCCTCAGGAACCGCTATTTCAATCCTTCTTCCCGCAAAAGGCTTCCTTCTGTTTCTGACGTCCTGCACGTGCAGAACGTCAGAAACAGAAGGAAGCCTTTTGCGGGAAGAAGAGGACCTCAGCTGGCAGGGGTTGGGGTCCCCCGCCGCAAAGGCAGGCAACGGCGACGGCGGGTTGGCGGCGGGAGGGGGGTCGAGAGGGTCGTCGGCAGGGGGTCCAGGGCCAAATCTATGGGGGCCCAGGCCCCCCAGAGCTACGCCACTGGTTTCCGCTCTGCCCTAACTCCACTCCCGAACCACCCACAAAGTAGCTGGTTTTGGCATAGGCAGTTAGTGGGGATATTCGGCAGTACTATCTGGTTATCTGAATACCCCTAGATAGTCACAAGCAATTTAAACAGCCAAAGCCTCTCCTGGCCATTTAAACCACTTTGAATATCTACCCCTATGTCTCTAAACTGGCTGGCGTAAACATTTATGCTCCATAAGATGCTCATACATGTTATTTCAGAACATACATGTGTATGTGCTGGCACATAAATGTTTATGTTGCTGTTCTAAGTTCATTAAATCAAAACATCAGGCACATAAGTTACTGTGTTTCGGCCGTACAGGCCTGCGTCAGGAGTCTTCTCACTGTATGCTGATTCCCTATATTATCCAAATTTATGGAGGAAATATGTGTGTCTCTCTCTTATATGATGGCGTTAAACAATACTTGAAATGAAGTCAAGCGGAAAAATCAGAGCAGCGTCTCATCTCTCTGAGGGATGAGACGCTGCTCTGATTTTTCCGCTTGACTTCATTTCAAGTATTGTTTAACGCCATCATATAATTTGGATAATATAGGGAATCAGCATACAGTGAGAAGACTCCTGACGCAGGCCTGTATGGCCGAAACACAGCTGTGTCGAGTCCCTTTCTCCCTGCTATCTATTGATAAATAAAGCCTACTTTTTAACTTCAATAACCAAAGTGTCGCCGCTCTTTTATTTTATTTTTCATTTTTTATTATTTTTTTTTTTTTAGTCACCTTCGCTGTTTTGTCCAGCAAAGCAATAGGCTGACACGAGATTAATCCTGCTTCTGCCATTCTGACCTTTTCACTTTATTTCTTTGTGTCTTCGAAACCCTCTTACCAAACAAGCTATTCTGGATTGACACACCACATTCGATTTACTGTTGGGTGCCAAGCACATACACAAAATACAGAACTGAAATCAGCACATTTTGGAAAACTATACAGGAACATCTTTCTCCAAAGAATGAGAACACCAAAAAAAGAAAGACAACAGAATGAAAAGGTAGAAAGAGTTAAAGAAGGGAATGACACACAAAGGTGACACACGGCACACTGGGGGCAAACAAGGGAAACATTAAAGGTTCATGCATTAAGTAAACATTATGCTGTTCAGTGTTTACACTGGAAAATTTTTTGCATGTTTTTTTAATAGTTATTTTTGGTGACACAAGGGAGCTCATTTTCAAAGACTTACAAACTTCCATGGGTTATTATGCAGATAGTGCTGCAGCTGAATATTGGTGAATAGGACAAATAACCCTACAATCCTCCAGGCAATAAAGATTGCTACAGTTTTGTTACTTTTTGAGGTCCGGTTGTGGATTCTTAGCAGTGCCCTTCCTGAGGCAGCCAATAACTGGGCGAAACGAGGCGCACTTGTTGAAGGGTGACACTGGATGGTGTCATGAATTTATGGTGAATTAGTGGATCATTTCCCGGATTACACCAGGAACAGCCCGATTTGTAAAAGACAGCTGAAGCAGAAGGGGTCATCTACGTCCGCTGACCAGTTGGATGAGAGTGAACAGCCTGACTGTTAAGACACATTATTGCCTGGAGCCTAGCATCAAGGATAAGTGAATGATTTTTATATAACGTAATAATCTTTCCTGTATGAAGAGCAGCACGGCTGCGGAGTGCAGGCCCTAGGCGGCAGGGGAAGGTTGAGGCCTTTTGGACTAGGGTGATTGCGGGGAGGTTCCTTAGTTTACATAGGTTGAATCGTGAGTAGTTTTTCTGGGAGTTTTCCCGGTAGTTTTTGATTATGTAGTTTTTTGTCTCACTTTATTAGTATAAAAAGTGAAGGAGAGAGTGAGTTTTTTAGATCACTCGTTTTTCTCACGTACTCATGAGTTTTTTGCGTTTGGTCTTTTTTTCTCCTTTTCTCCTTTCACTGGGACCCATGATAGTACTCTACTCCTGACTTTAATAGTGGTTTGAGAAATACTTCTTGTATTTTTCCTATTAGGAGCTCTGAGGTTCCTCATTATTAATCTAGAATTAAGGAATTTGTTGATTGAATTCTCTAATAACAAAGAGAGACATCTACATAACGTACTTTAAAAACTTTTTTTGATGTTGAATTATATTGTATGAGTTTGAAAATCCCTGGTTTAATATAGAGTAACTTAATTGATAAATTAGGCACTAATTGACTCAAATTGGCTATAATTGGAGTTAATTGGCAATAATTGGCACTTGCACTTAGTCGCAATTCTATAACCTTAGCATGGAAATTGTTTACGTATAACTGCTAGGGGGTTGTGGACAGGGGAAGGGCATAGGAAGCAGTAGCGTAGCCATACCGGTTATTTTGGGTGGGCCCATAGTTACTTTGGGTGGACCTTCGACCCCCCCCCCCCTTATCTCTCTCCCTCTCCTCTGACCTGGACCCGGTATTTGGCCCCTCCTGTGACGTAATCCCCCCACTCCCTAGTGTACCTTACCAAGTTAGCATATCTGCTGGCAACATTGGTCTCTGCATGCTTCCCTCTGCCGAGTCCTGTTACAGGAAACAGGAACCAATGTCAGCGAGGGCCTGATGAAGCAGAGGGAAGCCTGAAGAGTGAAGAGATCAGCAGATGTGCGTTGCTGCTGCCCTCACAAACGCGGTGAGGTGGGGAGGGAGAGAGTTGCCGGGCCGTGGACGAATCCAAGGAGGAAGAGAGGCAACAAGGGGGGGCCACCCCAGAAGTGTGTTGGGGGGGGGGGCAGACAGGGTGGGCCTCAGCTAAGAACGAGTGGGCCTGGGCCCACCCAGGCCCACCCATAGCTACGCCCCTGATAGGCAGGCTAGGGATGTGACCAGCACTTAGTAATTAAAGTTATAAAATATTGACAGTTTCACATACAACTGCAACATTTAGTCATAGACATTTACACCAACTGTTGACATGGTATAAGTGGCTGAACCTAAATACCAACTTACACTAGTATTCTATAATGGCAATTGCATGTGTAATTATTGATACAGAATTTACGCTGAGCAATGCAGCATCCCAATGCCTAATTTAGGCCATAGGAGCCAACTTTTCAAAATTATTGTGGGTGCTGAATTTTTTTTTAAGGTGGTGCATTCCTTCCTCCCCCTCCAGTGCCAGGCCCCCCTCCCTCCCTCCCCCCCTCTCCAGTTCCAGGCCCCCTCTCCCTCCTTCCGAGTTCCAGGCCCCCCTCCCTCTGAGTTCCAGGGCTCTCCCTCCTCCCTCCGAATTGTATGTTCAACGTTTTTATATTGATGACTAACCATTTAATTAACACAAATGCACAAATTCTCTCCTACATAACTGTGTCCATATCTTATTACATTTTCAAGACAGAATCGTAACAAATATAGATCCTCATGTACAGTCATCAAATTTTTAATGTTTTCCCCCCTCCCCCTTCCATATTAGTATTGTTCTTTTTTGGATTCACCCATTTAAATTTGTGAATGTTATAACCATATTATGAAAGATCCTTTGTGCATTTAACCTGGGATATGGTCTTAACAGGGTGGAATTCTTAGCCCTGAATTTTGGAGAAAACAATGCTACCTGAAAGGTGCATGTGGTTATTGAAGATGTTGTATTTGGTACTTTTGGCTTGCATAAGTAGTGGCATCCTTTCTGAATATCTGCTTGAGTTTAAGGGTCTCTCTCAAGATTGGCCAAATAAGACTTTGTATGTTCTAATTCCTATGAAGCTGTTACCACAAATTTTTTTCCTGCTTTTATTGACCTGGTTTTGAGCCTTTCAAAATTTTATTTTTTAAATTTTAGGGCTTAACTGCTATTTTCCAACTTCTGAAGTTTAACAGTTGGCAGTGGATATATACAAATTGAAGTAATAGAGGCAAAGCTAAGGGGTCCTTTTACTACAGTGCGCTGAAATCTGGGCTTAATGCATTCTAACATGGGACTTCACTGTACTGTTAATCCAAATTTAATGTGGTACCTTTTAAGAGCATATTTGGAAAAACAAAATATGAAAGTGCAAAACCCCTAAGAAAGAACCTACACTGGCTCCCTCTTAAAGAACGTATCACGTTCAAGATCTGCACGACTGTTCATTAAATCATTTACGGAGATGCCCCGACCTACATGCTAGACCTCGTGGACCTACCACCCAGAAATGCTAAAAGATCTTCCCGAACCTTTCTTAACCTACACTTCCCCAGCTGTAAAGGATTAAAATACAAACTAATGCACGCGACCAGCTTTTCCTATATGAGTACGCAGCTATGGAATGCACTTCCAACCCACTTGAAAACGATCAACGAACTAAGGGCTAGATGCATAAACCTTAACGACCCTCTAACAACCCTTTAACGAAGGAAATTCCTAACCGTTGCATGCATTAAAGGCCTTTTTCCTACGAAGCAAGCAGCTAACGAAAACGGAATGCAAAGGAGAAACTACCATTGAAATGTGGACAATTCGGAATGCACTAACCATACCGATGATTGCAACGAATCATTTACCGTCAGAAATTTTACGTGTGCTCAGACCTGTCGTTAAGGCCTGAGCTATCATCTCCCCGCTGCCCCCTGCACCATAAAAATCCAAGCCAGCATGTTTAAAAAGAAAAGTGAGATACAAACACGTGGCTCTCCGCTTTCACCTGCATCATTACAAAACAAAACATACTGCTTCTCCCTGCAGTTTAAAAATCTTGTCTCTCCCCTTCTCCAGCAGCTTTGAAAATTAACACTCTCTGCTATCCCCTAAAGCCAATTTTCCCAGTACTGTAAACAAACTGCAAAGAGGTCTTTTGTTACAAAAGGGGATTCTTTTTAGAGTTATCTTCAACTGCACTCTTCTGCTAGATCAGACAGCTAAAAGGCTTGCAGGTTGGGATCCCCCCCTCGCTTGATACATTGTACTTTTCAATACCGCACCAAACATTTCTGAGCTGTTTTTTTTGTGCATTCTTCGTTGTTTCAAATTCGTTAAGCACTTTTATGATTTAGATTTTTTAACGTTCGGTTGATGCATCTAGCCCTAAGTAACTTCCGCAAATCTCTGAAAACTTATCTCTTTAACAAGGCTTACCATGAAAACCCATAACTAACTAAACCACAACACCTAACCACCTTTATCAGACTGTATCTTTCTATGCTTGACCAATTCCTCTTGTTTTCCTTAACTTCTTTGTAACACCAACTGTATTCTTTACCATGGTATGGCGACGCCATATAAGGTCTTTGTAAGCCACATTGAGCCTGCAAATAGGTGGGAAAATGTGGGATACAAGTGCAATAAATAAATAAATAAATAAATACCAACTCTCCCTCCGTCTACAGATAGTGCCTCCCTCCGAATTTTAAAGTCATCCTACCTCATCGTCGGGGAGGGGGAGAGGGGAGGGTTACGGAGGCAGTCAGCAACAGTGATGAAAAGCGTGCACAGCACTGTCTGCTTGCAGGCTTCGGCTTCAGTGAGTCTTCTGTCTCTCTCACAGCTCTGGACTCCCACCCTTGCAGAAACAGGAAATGAGGGTGGGACCAGAGCTGTGAGAGAGAGAGAGAAGACTCAGTGAAGCCGAAGCTGGCACGCAGACAGTGCTGTGCACGCTTTTCATCACACGGTTGCTGATTGCCTCCTTAACCCTCCCTCCCCCCCCCCCCCCCCCCCCCCCCCCCCGATGACGAGGTACGATGACTTTAAAATTCGGAGGGAAGGAAGGAAGGAAGGAAGGAGGGAGGGAGGACCGGACGCCCATCTTGGAGGGAGGGATGGTCGGTCACCTTTGCCTTCCTCTGCCGAACTTCCGGTGGGTGAATTGTTGGGGGTACTCGAGCACCCACAGCACCCACGGAGTCGGCGTCAATGATTTAGGCGACCTGTACTGAATTACCACCATGGTGCTCTTAGTGGGGCAGCTTATATTCCTAAACCCTTAGCAGTTGCCCCTTAAAATAAAAAAACAGGACCCTCATGGTCACATAAAAGGGTTCCAAACAGTGGCGTAGCTATGTGGGGCCACGGGGGCCTTGGCACCCATAGATTTGGCCCTGGACCTCCCTGCCGACGACCCTCTCAACCCCCCTCCCACCACCAACCCTCCTCCGTCGTCGCCTACCTTTGCTGGCAGGGGACCCCAACCCCTTCCAGCCGAGGTCCTCTTCTTCCGGCACAAGGACGTTGTACGTGCAGGACGTCAGACTCACAGAAACAGAACGAAGCCTTGCGCTGGAAGAAGAGGACCTTGGCTGGCAGGGGTTGGGGTCCCCCGCCAACAAAGGTAGGCGACGGTGGCGGGGTGGCGATGGGAGGGGGGTTGAGAGGGTTGTCGGCAGGGGGAGGAAGGCTAAAATGTGCCCCCTCACCTTGGGCTCTGGACCCCCTCCCGCCGAAGTCTGGCTACACCCCTGGTTCCAAGGACTGTGGAAACCTGACCACTAACGTTGCTGTGGTCCTGCTCTTAGTCAGAATTCTTATTTCTGGTATAGTTTTGGATTGAGGTCTGGAAATACTCTGTGGTGTTCAGATCTCTTCTGAGAAGAATGACGTAGCACTTTGGTACAAAGTAGCTTACGAGGATCCCAAATAAACTGGCCAAGATGGCCAGGACATTGACTGCTGTGATGTATTTACCCTTGTAGACTATGTAGGTGGTGAAGAACGCGATCCAGGCGAAGAAATAGATCAGCAGACTGAAGGTGATGCATTTTGCCTCGTTGTAATTTTCCGGCAAATCCTTCCCCAAGTAGCAAAACACAAAGCAACAAATGCTGAGCAAACCGATGTAGAGAATCTCCAGCACTGCCGCTGCGGAAATGCTCTCCGAGCACTGCAAAATAATCTGATTCTCAAAATGATCAGAGTCCTCCATGGGCACAGACGGCTGGCTGCTGATCCAAATGATGGAAATGATCATCTGAATGGCTGAACTCACGCATATAAAAATGGTCGGTCCGTTCTTTTTCACCCAGAAATCATAGAACGTGGGGAATTTGGCTGCCAGCTTGAAAATGGAGACCACCTGGAATGACCTCACAACCAGGCAGGAGAGGCACACTGTGTAGCTAATGGCGAAAACAGGCTGTCTTAGCATGCACGTCATCTTAGTGGGCACCCCAAAATAGCAGAATAGGTTACAGCATGCACAAACCAGGGACCCCAACATAGTGAAACACATCTTTCCACCCGCAGACTTAACCACTGGTGTATTCACGTTCAACACAAACACTAAAACGATGGCCATGGCCAACAAGAAAAGGACAATGGTGGCAGACAGAAGTGCCAGGGCTATTGGCTCGGTCCAGTAAAGGTATTCAATGGTTTTGTTAAAGCAGGTTTCACTCTTTGGTGGGGACCACTCATGTGTCAAACAGGGCTGGCACTCATACAAGTCTGCAAAGGAAATAAATGGAAAAAATGTTTGCTTAAAATGTAGAACAGTTTGATGCTAGCCTCCCCTCCAACCACAACCCTCCCCCTCCCTAAATACTAACACCAGGCAGAGAATCATGGAGGACAATAAAAAAGTATGAGGAAGGTGCACTAAGGTCGTTGGTAATTCCCCTTCCCTACCGATTCCATAGCGAATCGGTAGGGAACGGGAATTCACTAAGGAAAGGGAATGCAAATGAGCTACTCATTGTAGCTCCGTTGCATTCACCATTACCTTGGTAGCAAGTCGGAGAATCGGGACGTCCTATTCGGTTATGCTCCTCTTCTTGGGTCTCTTCAGCCAATCAAAGCGCATCTAGCTTGCTGATGTCAGCTACACGCACTCTGATTGGCTGAAGAGACCTGGAAGAGGAGCATAATGGAAAGGGACGTCCCGAACTCCGGATCGACTCGCAGGTCCCCGATTCCCTTCTCCTCGCTGCTACAGAAGGTGAGCAGCGCCGGGGAGACAAAACTAAAAAAAAAAAACAAACGGTGAAAAGACGTCCCTCGCAAGCGCAGGCAGAGTACGTCCATAAAGGACGCCAATCATGTGCGCTCGCTGCTTTTTTTTCTTTTTTACCTTGTTTTGGGGCCCTTTTCCTTTCCGATTCCCTCACAGGAGCCCTAACGAGAGGTGCAGACCTCACGTTAGGGTTTCCACGGTAAGGGAATCGGAAAAACGGTAGTGCATCTCATTATAATAGCCTTTGGATAATTTGCATTCCGTTTTCGTTGCCTGCTACCGTGACAGGAAAAATGCCCTTGGTGCATGCCCCCCCCCCCCCCCCCCCGGTAAACTACTTGCGTTTTAAACTGCCTGGAACCAGTTTAAAATGCAAGTTATGGGCTTGTTAGGTTTTGTGCATCTGGCTCTATGTGTTTCAGGTCAGCAAGGGCAACAGACATGTCTCAAGTAGTCTGTCATTGTTGCATTTATCATTCAACTAGGAAATGTGTTTTGGTAATGAAGTGTTTTGTAATTTATTCTTAAGAAATAAAATTACAATGCACTGTTGCATAATTCAAGCTGCTGTGTCAGTCCTGTAGAAAAAAAACAGGCACTTGGCAGGATCTGAGACTTTTTATTATATCAACATAGAGATTATCTAATGATACTGTTTGAGACCTTAGATGTTGCAGAAAGGCTGAAGGAAGGAAGCACAGACCATGCATCCACTTTTTGATGCTATTCAAATCACCACTTAACCCCTCCTGAGAACCCCTGCAGTGTTACATTATTGTGTGGCATAAGAATGGACCAATGTGGTCTCTGAAGCCCTTTCAGAAAACTGCCTTTGGCTAATTTTTAGGTTGGTCCCATGAAAGGCATCAAACTCTGCATAGAATCAGGCTGCCCTTCAATGGTTCCCTGCAGAGGGTAAATGCTGAACATCACAAATATTCTATAGCCCTGTATAATCATGTAAGCAGTAAACCGTCAAAGACTGAAATCAGTTTCATGTGGGGCTGTAACTATTGCATATACTGAAAAATGTAGTTAATAAGATGCAGATAGGAGACAAAGTTTTGTGTCATGATATGGCCAAATCTTTTCTGTGCATGACCATGGCGGTGGGTGGAGGGGGGGGGGGGGGGGGCTCGATCCATTCAAGGTTTTCTCCTATTCTATTCTTTAGAGTTAGAAAATCTTAAATATCAGGCCCCCAACTCTGTGCTGCACATTACTGGACACCAATATGCAGATTTGCGGATTAATACCTTTCAAATATTTGTTGAAAGGCATTAATCCGCAAACAAATCTTTTCTGGAGATGGGAAGGCGGTAGAACTAGAGGACATGAAATGAGGTTGAAGGGGGGCAGACTCAAGAAAAATGTCAGGAAGTATTTTTTCACAGAGAGAGTTAAGAGTAGTGGATACTTGGAATGCCCTCCCGCGGGAGGTGGTGGAGATGAAAACGGTAACGGAATTCAAAAATGCGTGGGATAAACATGAAGGAATGGATCCTCAGAAGCTGATCGGAGATTGGGTGGCAGCACCGGTGGTTGGGAGGCGGGGCAAGTACTGGGCAGACTTCTACGGTCTATGCCCCGAAAATGGCAAGGATAAATCAAGGTCAGGTATACATATAAAGTAGCACATATGAGTTTATCTTGTTGGGCAGACTGGATGGACCGTACAGGTCTTTATTTATTGATTTATTGCATTTGTATCCCACATTTTCCCACCTATTTGCAGGCTCAATGTGGCTTACATAATGTTGTTAACAATGTCATTACAAGATATCATATACAGCTAGTATTGTGCAGAGATTGAGTAGGGGAGAGAGAAGGGAGCGAGTGATCGGGGGTTATGTAGGTGGATCTTCATAACTGAGTGGGTTGGTGAGGTGAATTAATGAGGTTGTCGGTTATCGGTTCTCATTGTAGGCTTTGTTGAAGAAGTATGTCTTCAGAGCTTTGCGAAAGATAGTTATATCGTTGATTGTTTTCAGGTCTGTAAGTAGTGCGTTCCATAACTGCGTGCTCATGTAAGAGAAGGAAGTGGCATGCATCAGCTTGTATTTTAGTCCTTTATCTGCCGTCATCTACTATGCTACTACGTTACAGTGGGCTACAAGACAACAGGTCTTTTTTTGGGGGGTGGGTGGGGGCTGTCCCTATAATGAATGAATGAATGCATGCTCAACCTTCTAATCTTGGAGCCTTCCCACCTGTGGCCACCGGTCTTGGTCTTCCATAATTTTATTCAACAAAAAAAATGCAAGTAAAATGTGATGTCATAGGGAGGCAACACTGTGGGAATATTCTGTGCTGGAACTAATGCTCATACTTACTACTTTTGTTTAGGAAAGTCATTTTTGGACACAGTTTACACACAAAACAGCATTGGTGGACACCAGTTTGCATCCTCATTTCTCCTGCCTCACACTCCTTTGAGCAAATTGATACAGGAACCTAAAAAAGAGATGACAACACTTGTCCCCTCAGTGAAAGAAAACTTTGTCATGGTAACCTGGTGGGAACAAACACAGGCAGAAAGGACCTGCTTGTGAACAATGCATGCAAGGTGTATGTTATTCTGCACGTGCTCAGAACTAAACATAAACGGAAGTGCCGACGTCTATGGCAGAAGCAGCCTTCCGGCTTCCTTACTGCTGACGCAACGTGAATGGGGGCTCGGCCAGCGAACATCTTTTAGCTGGCAGGGCTTGTGCACCCCACCAGCTATTCATCTGGTGCTTCAATTTTGGAGGGGGTCTGAGCCCCCAAGCTCCCCCTGACTTTGCCACTAGTGCCCAGTCTTTTAGTATACATGATTCCAGGGGCGTATCTGCGTGGGGCCACAGGGGCCTGGGCCCCCGCAGATTTCACCCTGGACCCCCCTACCACCGACCCTCTCCACCTAACCCTCCCTCCCGCCTGCCCGCCACCAACCCGTCGCCGATCTTTACTGGCGGGGGACCCCAAGCCCCCGCCAGCTGAAGTCCTCTCTTCCATGCAGGATGCAAGTTGCAACGCTTCCTGTTCTTCTGAGTCTGACGTCCTGCACGTACAATGTGCAGGACGTCAGACTCAGAATTTGGAACTCAGTCTGACGTCCTGCGCGTTGTACGTGCAGGACGTCAGACTCAGAAGAACAGGAAGCATTGCAACTTGCAGCCTGCATGGAAGAGAGGACCTCGGCTGGCGGGGGGTTGGGGTCCCCCACCAGCAAAGGTAAGTGACAGCAGCGGGGGAGGGTTGGCGGCGGCGTGAGGGGGTGGAGAGTGTCATTGGTGGCGAGGGGGGGGTCTGGCAGTGGCGGGGGGGGGGGATCGGTGGCACCGGGAGGGGGGGCTAAAATGTGCCTCCTCCCTCTGGCTCTGGCCCCCCCTACCGCCAGAGTGCAGATACGCCCCTGCATGATTCACCCTTTTCTGGCCTGTAGCCCCTTATTATGTGGCACAGAAGGGCCCAGTACAAAGACAGAGATCAACTCCTCTCTGCTGGTGCCTGGAACTATCTATAGGATTAAGATATGTTTACTTTACCTGGTTGTCCTTTGTGTGCCATTTCAGATTGCCTGTAATGATGTCCAATCCTCTTGGATTTCGGTGAAACGATCCAATCGCAACACTAGACCAGCTCTCCCTTGTCCTCTCCCACATAGCTATGTCATAGCCAATAACAGGATCCCCTTCTTTATCAAAATATATGGTCTGATTGTGAAGAGTAAAACTGATGCTCCTTATTCTTTCCAGAAGCTGGGAAAATGCAAGCAGAGAACTTGTTTTACTCGAGACTAAACTCGGTGTGCTGAGACACAATAGGTAGGGAAACGAGGAGAAAGTGCAGGACAAGAAATCCTTAGTTGCCCACTATGCTTGCTTTGATATGTCAAATAAATGCATGCGATACAAAATCGTACTTCCCCATCTCTGTCCTTTATATGCACTCTTGCATGTTTCTGGTTCTCACGGAACTGGTAGTGGTATACGTCATAGGAGCCAACTTTTCAAAATGATTGGGGGTGCTGAAATTTTTTTTTTTACAGGCAGTGCATTCCCCCCTCCCTCCCCCTGTCCCCTCCCCCTCTCCCATCCCCCTCCCTCCAAGTTCCAATCCATCCCTCCCTCTTCCAGGCCCCCCTCCCTCCCTCCCAGTTCCAGTCCCTACCAGTTCCAGGCCCCCATCCCTCCCTCCCTTCCTTCGAGCTCCAGGCCCCCCTCCCTCCCTCCGAGTTCCAGGGTCCTCCCTCTGAGTTCCAGGGTCCCCCTCTCTCCGAGTTCCAGGGTCCCTCCAAGTTCCAGGGCCCCTCCTCCCTCCCTCCGAGTTCCGAGCCCCTTCCCTCCAAATTTTAAAAGTCATCTTACCTCGTTGGGGTTACGTTGGCAGCAGCAGTGAAAAGCGTGCAGGCCAGAGCTGAAAGAGAGAGAAGGGAAGGGCTGAAGCGCCGAGCCTGCACGCTTTTCACTGCTGCTGCCGGCGTAACCCCGATGAGGTATGATGACTTTTAAAATTCGGAGGGAGGGGGCCCGGAACTCGAAGGGAGGGAGGGACTTTTAAAATTCTGGGCTGGCGAAGGGAACTTCCGGTGGTTGAAATATTGGGGGTGCTCCAGCACCCACAGCACCCATGGAGTCGGCGCCTATGGTATAAGTAGGGTAGGAGAAAGTGAATATGTCATAAAAGCATAAAAGTTGCCCTACTGGGTCAGACCAATGGTCCATCTAGCCCAATATCCTTGTTATGATCCAACTAGGACAGGCAGGGTAGCGACTGGGTCTCGCTCCTGTTTGGTCATGTCAGGGATTGGGCTGAGGTCTGAGGCAGCTGACATCAGACGCCAGACCCTATTTAAGCCTACCTCTGTGTTGCGTTCTCGAGGGCCTTGGCATTCTGTCAGGTCCTCGAGGCAGGACTGGAGTTCGTGAGCCCTTGGGCCACTGCCGAGGAGCGGCAGGCAAGACCACCTCGGGACTGGAAACACAGAAGAGCAGTACTGGAACTCTGGACTGGAGTAGTACAAGGCAGGCAACTAGAACAGATGAGACAGGAACAGCTTCACCTGCACCTAGCCACCGTTCCTCCGGAGTTGAGCTCCGAAGTGCAGGCGGCCGGCAGGACTTGCAGGATAAGGCAGGAACTGAAGATCCAGAGGACCCACCCTGGGTCTGGGATACACGAGGGTGACAGGGCACGGAACTAGACTCAGAAAGTGTGCTGCTGCACAGCCACTAGCAAGACCCAGAAGACAGACCAAGGAACACAAGGCGTACAGAAGCTAGCAGGAGCAAGGACTAGGGCAGCAACATACTAGGCAGAACGGGAATCCGGGAATACCCACAGGGTAAACCCTCTAGCTAGGTGGAGACAGGAAACAGGAATAATCACCCAGGAAAACACACTAGCCAGACAGATACAGGATTCAGGATATACCCTCAGGATATACAAGCAGGGTAGGCACACAGGCTAGGCAAGGCAGGGTTCAGGGTAAAGAGAGCAAACCAGGAATAACAGGCCAAGGGTCTGGGCAGGCAGCACAGCAAACAGAGTAACCAGGAAGAACAGGCCAAGGGTCTGAAGCCACAGCCGTTCCACACACTGACTGGGGAACCCACAAAGGCTGAGGCTTCGCATACAGACAGAGAACAAACCTGGACAAAGGCTTCACCCCAACCCAGGGTAAGCCAGGAACAGAGGCTTCACCCCAAACACAGGGTAAGCCAGGAACAGAGGCTTCACCCCAAACACAGGGTAAGCCAGGAAGGACCCGCAGTCCACAGACAGACAGTAGCAGGGAAGACCCCCCCCACGGAAGGACAACAGAGACACAGACACAGAAAGAAACTGGGCTGGAACCCAGAGAGAGGCTAAGCAGTAGTGCAGCAGACACTTACTAACCTGACCTGGCCTAAGAGCATAACACTTATGCAAAGGCCCTGACTGCAAGCACAGCACTTCCTTATGAAGGCTCTCACTGATGAGTCACCAGCAGTAGGGCAGAAGCAGAAAGTACACAGACCCCAAAGAGAGGCTTGACACACATAGGAAGTGAGCCCACAGGAAAGACAAGCAGGAGCCATCTTGGAAGCTGGCACAGAGCCGGTGGCAGCCATCTTAGATGCTGGCTCCCTAGAGAGGCATAGCACACACAGGTGAGGTCTAGTGAAGCAAATCAGCCCAGAGACTAGAGACAAGACAAACACAAACACAGACAGAAGCCAGCAGAGCTGCTGACCCCCAGAAAGAAGGTAAGGCTGAGGGTGGTCACGGCCATAGACGTGACACTCTGCCTGCATAGGATGCTCTAGCGTTCTTTCCTTCAGCTGTGAGCTTGCTTTGGTTCTGCATTGCTCTGTGGGAGTCGGCTCCCTCTGATTGCTTTGCTGTTGTTCAGCTGTGTGCTGCTTCCCTGTGTGCTCTGATTTCACCCTTTCCTGCCCTGTTTGCTGGGTGAGTCCATGGGAGCTTTCTTCCTTTGTTTGGGTTTACCTTTAACCCTTTACCTGCTATATCTGTTGCTTGGTTCTTGTGAGGACTGCTCCTCCTCTAAGCTGTGTAGCTTGAGCAGTTTCTCTGTGTAGTCCGCCTTAACCCTTTACCGGCTGTATCTGTTGTTTGGCTGTATGTGCCCTGTACTGTTTCTCTGTGGGTGTGCTTCCTGTTTGAACCTGTGTGAACTACTTATCTGACGTTTGAATCTAAGAGGCTGTGTGGCACAGCCTTGCTTCTTTGTGTGGCTCCCCTTTACCCTTTGCTTGCTGTATTGGATGTGTGAATCTGAGTGGATGTGGCCAGTGGCGTAGGAAGGGGAGGGGGCGGTGAGGCGCTCCGCCCCGGGTGCACGCCGCTGGGGGGTGTCGGCGCCTCGCTGGTTCCTTGCTCTCTCTGCCCCGGAACAGGTTACTTCCTGTTCCGGGGCAGAGAGAGCAAGGAACCAGCGCGGCGCCGACACCCCCCAGCGGCGTGCACTTGGTGGACGGATTGGCCCTCCCGCCCACCCCTCACCGCCTTCCAGGTATGTTCTCGCGGGGGGGGGGGGGTGTTGCGCTACGGAGGGGGGAGGGTGCGTCGCGCTGCACCCGGGGGGGGGGGGGTGCGCAGCGGCGACCCGCCCCGGGTGTCAGCTGCCCTCACGACGCCAGTGGATGAGGCACAACCTTGCTTCTTTGTGTGGCTCCCCTTTACCCTTTGCTTGCTGTATTGGATGTGTGAATCTGAGTGGATGTGGCCAGTGGCATAGGAAGGGGGGGGGGGCGGTGGGGCGGTCCGCCCCGGGTGCACGCCGGGTGCATGCAGGTTACTTCCTGTTCCGGGGCAGAGAGAGCAAGGAACCAGCGAGGCGCCGACACCCCCCAGCGGCGTGCACTTGGCAGACGGATTGGCCCTCCCGCCCACCCCTCACCGCCTTCCAGGTATGTTCTCGCGGGGAGGGGGGGATTGCGCTACGGAGGGGGGAGGGTGCGTCGCGCTGCACCCGGGGGGGGGGGGGGGTGCGCAGTGGCGACCCGCCCCGGGTGTCAGCTGCCCTCACGACGCCACTGGATGAGGCACAACCTTGCTTCTTTATGTGGTTTCTCTTTTACCCTATACTTGCTATAGCTCTTGTTTGGATCTTGTGAAGGCCGCTCATTCGTTTAAGCTGTGTGGCACCCTTTATTCTGGTTGTTGTTAGTATCTGTGTGTTTGGTCTTGTGACCTTTCGTTTGTGACTGTGTGTGGTGCAGTGTGCGCGGCCTGTGTGCCAGTCCTTTCCGGGACTTCTCTCTGTTCTTTTTTTCCCTTCCTTTTGTGTGTTTGAGTTCCCGTTCAGCCTTGTTGGCTCATGTGATAATACGATGGTACCATCAAAACCAAAGACAACACGGAGGGAAGGTGTAGAGCACCAGGGTTGGCAGGGGAAAGGGTGGAGAAAAAAGCAGAAGTGGGGAGCAATAACAATAATGTTGGTCTCATCCTCTTGCTGGTCCTCCAGCCAACACTGTTGTTTATTTAATAGCCAAATTCTAATCCAGTTAGCAGTGTGGGGTTGGCCATCCTGCTGTGTCAATACAAGATACAGGAGGACAGAACCCTGCACGCTTGGAACTGACAAACAAGGATGGACCAAAAGTCTTTCTGATGGACAGGATGGCCAACAGATTAGCCAGGCTGAAAATGCATCTCTGATTACGAGCTGTTGTAAATTTCACCTACCTGCCATGGGAAAAAGGTGCCCCGGCTGCATGCTCCTGACCCACAGCCAAGCAATTCATGCAGCGCATGTGCCACGGCATAGACCGCAGTGTACACATTGAACGAGGCCTGGAGGTCAAAGGCACTCAGCGTGGGCAAGCTCTGAGGGCTGAATGACTGGCACTTATGGCAGATCTGATTGCAGTTCTCCATTTGGCTGCCGCTGTTCTTTCCTGAATTCACACAGGCGCTCTCAAACTCCCTCAGACCTGGCAGTCCAACTTGCTTCACTGAAATGCCCATCACCGTGCCAATGGTTTCAATATTTGGTATGTCGGAAACCCATGGTGACATCGACCAGTCCTCTGTGCCAAGCCATACCATCTGAGTGACGTTTTTTTGCGTAACAGCTTCAAAAAACACTTTGGCCACACGCTTGGTGGAAAAAACCACAACAACTCGAACTCCAGTTTGCCTGAGGCTGTTGACGATCTGTTTCACTTCTTCTGCTCTTTGCCCATTGGTCACATAGGGAATGATGGCTTGATAAGCTACACAGATTTCGTTTTCTACCGTCAGGTCATAGAGGCTCTGCAACCCCTGCCTGCCGTAGTCATTGTCACTCCCCACGATCGCTATCCAAGTCCAATTAAAGTATTGGAGCACAAGAATCAGCACCTCCACCTGCAGCTTGTCATTTGGAATAGTTCGGAGGAAGGACGGATAAAGCCTTTTCACACTCAACACTTCGTTTGTGGCCTCATAGCTGATCTGTTAGGGTTAATAACATTGGATGGATTAAGCATTAGTGACCTGTAACAGTTCACAGAATAGTTTAGTTTAGTTTGTTGAGTGCTTGATATACTGCCCTTGGCAGGGCATCCGGAGCAGCGTACAATAAATCATCAAAGGGGAAAGGAACTCCATCAAAATTTTAGGAAAGGACGGTGGAGAATTTATAACCACAATGAAGTTGGTCCGGCGGCCAGGCGTCACCATGCAGTGACAAAAGAGGAAAAGGCTAAGGGAAAAAAGGTGGGGGTCTTCAAAAGTGCCCAGAAATGGGGGGTACGACTGTTCAGCACGAAGGGAGGGAGAGAGGGAGGGCATTCCATAGGGAAAGGGCCACACATAAGAAAGCTGCATGCTGGGTGGTCTGAAGCCGAAAAGAGCGAGTAGGAGGGAGGGAAAGGTGGAAGGTTAGAGCAGAATGTAAGGCTCGGGCCGGGGTATAGGACGAAATTAGGGCAGACAGATAGGATGGGCAGCCGGTATAGAGTATCTTATGAACAAGGGTAAGAAACATGAACTGAACACGAAACGGCAATGAGAAGAAAGAAGGCAGGAAAAGAACTTAGGTAGCAATTCAATAAATTGGCACCATGAATTAGGTGCCCCAATGCCATGCATTTAGTGCCAATTCTATAACGGCATCTTAGAGCCAAGATTCCATTATACGATACTAGTGTAAGCTGGTACTGATGCGCCTACAGTTAGGTGTCAACAGTTATGCCAAGTCAACGGCAGTTGTATAACCGTTGGCACATAATTGTGCCTTGAAGTATTGCATAACTTAGAGTATTTTGTAAGTTAGGTGCTTATCTCAGAGACAGGCCCATGACCAGACCATACTCTGCCTCCTTCCCTCACACGTAGAACCACAGAAAAAGGTAGGCAGATAAAGACCAGATGGCTCATCCATGCCATCTACTTTCCCTACCACTCCCTTAGAGATTCTATGTACTTATCCCCAAGCTTTTTCGTCTCCACCACTCCCACTGGGAGGCTGTTCCAAGAATACAACCCTTTCCATTAAGAAGTATTTCCTCAGGTTACTTGTGAGTCTACCCTCTTTCACCCTCAAACCTATGCCCTCTTCTGAGGTGAACAATAAGCAGCTGCTGCCCCCCCCCCCCGACGCAAGGAATGAGCTGCCACCACTGCCCCGCCACATCGTCCCCCCCCCCCTCCCCGAGGCAAGGAAAGAGTTGCCACTGCTGCCACAGTCTGCCATCTCCCCCTTCCTTCCCCAGCCCCCTTCCACCATTTTCTTTCTCGTTTTTCCAAAGGAAGCAGCAGCGATTCCCAGAGGCTGACCTACCACTGGTCCCGGCCCCTTCTTTCTACTGTGGCCCACCTCTCTGACGTAACTTCCTGTTTCCTTGGAGGCGGGCTACGGTAGACAGAAGGAGCCGGGACCGACAGCAGGGCAGCCTCTGGGAATCACTGCCGCTGCCTTTGGAAAAACAAGAAAGTAAAGGTAAATTGGTGGAAAGGGGTTGGAGAATTAAAGGCGAGAGGCGATGCTGCCTCAGAAGGGTGCCACCTGAGGCCCCCACCTCAGGTGGCCTCACAATAGGGCCGCCCCTGATTATGATGTATAATATCCAATCCTTTGTATTTACAGGATGGCCCGGGCAGGGATAATGTTAGGATGATCACGTTTGTTGAGTTTAATTACCAAACTTTGTGGTGATTTTTCCACCCTTTTACTTTTGCACGAGTGTTTTGAGCCCTGTGGACTTTAGGTCTCTTCAAGCTGCAGGAAATTAAATTCCTGTGGGGAAACTGGGGCTAAAGTGACCTTACTTTCTGACCTTCTCTTTTACTCTCTTACCTATCTGTATGTTCCGTCTTTGCGTATACCCTACACTGTCAATTAAAATGTTCTACTACTACTACTACTACTATTTAGCATTTCTATAGCGCTACAAGGCGTACACAGCGCTGCACAAACATAGAAGAAAGACAGTCCCTTCTCAAACAGCTTACATCTAATAGACAAAAAATAAAGTAAGCAAATCAAATCAATTAATGTGAACGGGAAGGAAGAGAGGAGGGTAGGTGGAGGCGAGTGGTTACAAGTGGTTACGAGTCAAAAGCAATGTTAAAGAGGTGGGCTTTCAGTCTAGATTTAAAGGTGGCCAAGGATGGGGCAAGACGTAGGGGCTCAGGAAGTTTATTCCAGGCGTAGGGTGCAGCGAGACAGAAGGCGCGAAGTCTGGAGTTGGCAGTAGTGGAGAAGGGAACAGATAAGAAGGATTTATCCATGGAGCAGAGTGCACGGGAAGGGGTGTAGGGAAGGACGAGTGTGGAGAGATACTGGGGAGCAGCAGAGTGAGTACATTTATAGGTTTCAGAACGCTGCCGCACGTCTTATATTCCGCCAGAACCGATATACTCACATCACTCCTCTCCTCAAGTCACTTCACTGGCTTCCGATCAGTTACCGCATACAATTCAAGCTTCTCCTCCTTACCTACAAATGCACCCGGTCTGCGGCTCCTCACTACCTCTCTACCCTCATCTCCCCCTATGTCCCCGCCCGTAACCTCCGCTCTCAGGACAAATCCCTCCTGTCAGTTCCCTTCTCCACCACTGCCAACTCCAGGCTCCGCTCATTCTGCCTTGCCTCACCCTTTGCCTGGAACAATCTTCCTCAACCCCTACGCCAAGCTCCCTCCCTACCCATTTTCAAATCTCTGCTTAAAACTCACCTCTTCAATGCCGCGTTCGGCACCTAACCTCTCATGAGATATAGTATTACCTACCAGACGGACTCTACACTTGTCTTTAGATTGTACACCTGTCTTTTTAGATTGTAAGCTCCTTGAGCAGGGACTGTCCTTCCATGTTAAATTGTACAGCGCTGCGTAACCCTAGTAGCGCTTTAGAAATGTTAAGTAGTAGTAGTAGTAGTAGTAGTATTACATATAGCAGTGATTTAACCAGAGCTGAGATTGTGATGTCATAATGCCTCATTCCACCAATGCCTAAGAGCCAACCTCATCAGTGATGTCACAATGGCTTGATTGTCCTATATTTGTCTCACTCTTATCTATTAGATTGTAAGCTCTTTGAGCAGGGACTGTCCTTCCATGTTAAATTGTACAGCGCTGCGTAACCCTAGTAGCGCTTTAGAAATGTTAAGTAGTAGTAGCAGTAGTAGTTAGTAGAAGAAGTTTGAACAGGATGCGAAAACGGAGAGGGAGCCAGTGAAGGGTCTTGAGGAGAGGGGTAGTATGAGTAAAGCGACCATTGCATACTGTGTTGACATTGTAAGTAGTATCCTATGCCGTACTTTGCATTATTTGAATATTTTTACTGCTGTAATTGTCTATTGCTCATGTTTGATTTATTCTTACTGTACACCGCCTTGAGTGAATCCCTTCAAGAAGGCGGTAAATAAATTCAAATACATAAATAAATAATAAAAATCCTGCTATTTAAAAACAAAATGAGCCTATGGCCTCGCAGATATATACTATATAAGTCTAAATCATGATTTTGTCTGCTGTTCCTTCCTTATGCATGGTCCATGCTAACAGGCCTCTGCCTTTTATGAACTTTACACAAAACTGAACATCTTACCTGTGGCATGAGAAAAACACCAAGTATGCTTGCCGTGGTGAAAGCAAGCTCACTGCTGTCAGGTCCTATCACAGCTATAACCTTAGGCTGATAGCTGGTGAAATTGTTTTGCATCTTCACGTAGCGGAAATCATGAAGGGAGACAAAATCCAGTGCTGCATACAAATTAGCAGATTCTGAACAGGTGTCATAGATCTCGTATCCCAAGGTCACATTTGGGAGCAGGTGGCTGGAGTTGTTTATTTCTTCAATGCTAAATCTCATAGCCTGGAATAAGTGATAGCCATGATCATTGAAGTCTGATCTAACAGAACAAAAGGAGAAAAGCTGATAAATGCAATTCATGGTAGAGCAAAACTGTCAAGTAGAATTGATACTCACAGCTGGGGGTCGTAACCCTGTGGAACAGAAACAGAGGAGGACTGGACAAAAATGATATCACAGCACTGTCATGCCCCCTACCTCAACGCAAGTGGCGTCCTCGGGCTGAACGAGGTCCCATCGACATGCACACTTGACTGGCACAGCCCTGAGTCATGTGTGTGTAGTTCTTCTCTGGCTGCAGGCTCCTTGATTGCTTTGCTTGCATGAACCTGGTTCTGCTCTCTCTCTGCCTGGCTTCCAGGCTCCTTGATTGCTTTGCTTCCACGCACCTGAGTCTGCTCTCTCTCTGCCTGGCTTCCCTTCCTTCTCTCCTATAGGTCTTCTGGTTCCTCCTTCCCCTGCTCTTGTCCTAGGGCTGTGCTCCTTCTCCCTGCTGGTCCCTGCTGATGTCAGACTCCAGCACTTTATCAGCTGAGCTTTTCCTGGACTCCATGCTTTGGCTTCCACTTTGGTAGGTGTTACCTGCTCAGTAGTGTGCTTCTTTTCTACTTTGTCCCTCGTTGCTGACTTTGCCTGTGCCTGGATTACTCTCTTGACCTGCTGCCTGCCTACTGACTTGGCCTGTACCTGGATTACTCTCTTGACCTGCTGCCTTTGCCTGTACCTGAATTACTCTCTTGACCTGCTGCCTGCCTGTTAACATTGCCTGTTCCTGGATTACTCCCTTGCCTGCTGCCTGCCTTCTGACTTTGCATGTACCTGGATCACTCTCTTGCTTGCTGCCTGTCTGGTCATTACGTTCACCACCCCGCTTCCTGCTCCATCTCGTAAGCCCTGCAGGCCGCCCGCACCTAGGGGGGTCAACCTCTGGGGAACAGCGGTCAGCACAGGTGAAATCCGGTGTTGTCCGGCTGCCAAGCAGAACCTGGGCCGAGTACCGGGCTCAGCAGCGCTCTACTTGGTACAAGAACTCACACGTCTGACACAGATGGCTACAGGCAGGGGCGTAGCCAGACCTCGAGCTGGGAGGAAGCCAGAGCCCAAGGTGGTGGTGGGGGGGGGCACATTTTGGTCGCCACCCCGTCGCTGGCCCCCTCCACTGCCTCGCCACCCCCCCCCCTCTGCCGCCCACCACTGCTGCAAATACCTTGGCTGGCAGGGGTCCCCAACCTCCGCCAGCTGAAGACTTCGTCCAGTGCTGGACTCCGGCGCCGCTGCATTGCTTGCCCTGCTCTCTCTTCCCCTCATGTCCAGCACACTCCTTTTAGTGAAACTGCTCAATTTCACTAAAAGAAGCTTACCCAACATGAGGGGAAGAGAGAGCAGGGCAGGCGATGTGGTGGCACCACCGCAGACCAGCGCTGGACAAAGTCTTCAGCTGGTGGGGGTTGGAGACCCCTGCCAGCGAACCTAGATTTAGGGGCTGATTATAGAATAAGCTTAGTTGATATTTCAGTGCCTAAATCTGTGCGTATCCATTTACACCAACTGAAACATGGTGTAAATCCTGGCCAGTGGCGTAGCTACGTGGGGCCTGGGCCCCCGTAGATTTGGTCCTGGACCCCCCTGCCGACGACCCTCTCGACCCCCCCTCCTACCGCCAACCCGCCGTCGCCTGCCTTTGCTGGCGGGGGACCCCAACCCCCGCCAGCCGAGGTCCTCTTCTTCCCGCGCAAGGCTTCCTTCTGTTTCTGACGTCCTGCACGTCTGGATTTCTGGACAAACGGGCAGGCTGGTGGGTGGGCCGTCCTAGGATCCGGACAAACGGGCAGATTGGCAAAACCCGCCCGGTTGCCCGGACATGACCTCAAAAAGAGGACATGTCCGGGTAAATCCGGATATATGGTAACCCTAGCCTCTAGTGCCAAGCATCGGTCCATTGGTGAGAAGCCCTTGGAAACCCCTGCATATACTCAGTTAGACAAAATATGCCTTCATTTCAGCTGTGATCTCTTTAATATACTCAAACGCGTGAAACCATTCTTCCCGAGAGCTATATTTCGCAACCTGATACAATCAATGGCCCTAAGCCACGCAGATTACTGCAAAGGAATTTACAAGGGATGCAAAGAACAAATTATGAAGAAACTTCAGACCGCCCAGAACACAGTAGCCAGGCTTATATTTGGAAAAGCACACTATGATAGCGCCAAACCACTCCGAGAAAAACTGCACTGGCTCCCAAAGAATGCATTGCCTTCAAGGTCTGCACCATGATTCATAAAATTATCTACGGAGAAGTCCCAAGATACATGATAGACCTCATAGACCTGCCAATCAGAAACACTACAAGATCAGCACAAACTTACCTAAATCTCCACTACCCAAGTACTAAAGGACTCAAATACAAATCAACGTATGCATCCAGCTTTTCTTACTTAAGTGCACAACTATGGAATGCACTGCCAAAAGTAGTAAAAACAACGTACGACCACCTAAGTTTCCGGAAAGAACTAAAAACAAACCTGTTCAAAAAGGCATACCCCACCGACCCAACATAAAAACCCAAGTCCCTGCGACACTGCAAAACCGAAGACTGTAATAGACACTCCTTAACCCCATCCCCTCTCCCTAACTTATAAACATTAAATGCAATACCAATTTGTATTTCCTCACGCCGTAATGGTGATCGCCATTACGGAATAATGTAAGCCACATTGAGCCTGCATTTACAGTTCAAGCTTCTCCTACTTACCTACAAATGCACTCGATCTGCAGCCCCTCATTACCTCTCTACCCTCAGCTCCCTTTACGTTCCTACCTGAAACCTCCGCTCACAGGTCAAATCCCTCCTCTTAGTACCCTTCTCCACCATCGCCAACTCCAGCCTCCGCCCTTTCTGCCTCGCCTCACCCTATGCTTGGAATAAACTCCCTGAGCCCATACGTCAAGCCTCCTCCCTGCCCATCTTCAAATCCTTACTCAAAGCCCACCTCTTCGATGTCGCCTTCGACACATAACCATTATACCTCCATTGAGGAAATCTAGACTACCCCAACTTGACATTTCGTCCTTTAGATTGTAAGCTCCTTTGAGCAGGGACTGTCCTTCTTTGTTAAACTGTACAGCGCTGTGTAACCCTAGTAACGCTCTAGAAATGTTAAGTAGTAGTAGGTGGGAAAATGTGGGATACAAATGCAACAAATAAATAAATAAACTTCCCCCTATGTATCTACCAAACACGATCCTTCTTACCATCAATAACACCTGTATTTGTTCACACCGCAACTGGCGAACGCCGTTACGGTCCCCTGTAAGCCACATTGAGCCTGCAAATAGGTGGGAAAATGTGGGATACAAATGAAACAAATAATAATTAATTTGGAAGCAGATTGAAGTTTCAAATACCAGGATTTTCCCCTTGGAAAAGCAGGCTGCAGTGGTCCGTCAAGCACAGAAACTTCACCCTAACCAAACCAAGTGGTGTTTCTGTTGATGAAAGTTGTCGCACTTCTTTTTAAAATCAGATGTTTCATGCTAGGTTATTTTTTTTTTTTTTGGTCAATAAAAATCTACTTCTCCTCATCTAACTCACTTCACATACAGTGTTTCTCACTTACCGCTCGCATACATCTACTTCAGGAGAGGATTTGGTGTTCATGGTTTCACTGTGAACTGGGAAGGCTCCAGCGATGATATAGTCTCCAGGAACACTAAATTCAGAAGGTTGATCACAGGTCTGACCAAGAGAAGCCAAATCCAGGACAACAAAAGTGTACAAAAAGAAAATCAGGTCTTTAGGAAACAGCATGTCTTCCTGAAAAATGAAATCAAATCTTTACTATAAATCTGGTGACAAAGCAATCCTGGTATTTTGTTAGTATGTATGGTTCCAGATTAGATTTTTTTTTTTTTTTTAGTAAATTTGCATGGACTAGAAATGCTCTGCTGATGTACAGAGGCTCCCACAAACAAGCAGTGATATATCTGTACATATGAAATGCTTTAAACCTTTGGGAAGCTTCATTTGCTTTCAAACCTCAACCTGCTGGAGCCAGATATTTAAAACAGGGAAAGCAGATCTCCAAAGAGCTTCCTACAAGCAAATATGTAAGAGGAAACCTGAAACGATTTTGTTTAATTTTTTTTTTGTCACGAATCCCTATTTTTTTTTAAGGTAATAGATTATGGGTTGTGCTGTGTAATCTCACAGCTTCTTCTTACCTAATTATCAATTTATATTCCAACTTTATTTAGCAAAACCAAGTTTGAAGTGGATAACATACAAATTAAAAAAACAACCATCATACAATATACATAAAATACAAAACTACACAAAGAAAAAAGTATCAACAATGCAAATTCAAATAACTGTGGGGTCCTGTTACTAAGCTGCGGTAGAAATGGGTTTAATGCATGGGAAGGACTGAGTAAGAGCACGTTAAGCCCATTTCGTAGCACAGCTTAGTACCAGGACCTCACAGTAAACACATAACCAAAACCTTGAGTTCAAGGAAATCAGCCCTGTAAATGCTGCACAACTAACGAACCTCTGATATTGAGCCATGGTGGTCGATGTTGTTTTCTACACTTTGGCCACCACAGTTTAAGAAAAAAACAGATAGTCAGCATCAGTAACCAGGTACCGGCTGGCACAGAATATCCAGAATCAGAGCTGACCGTTGGTGATATCCTTTTCTCTGGCTCAGACTCCACCCAAATCTGCCCGCAGACCATCCTGGCACTATCCAGATAGCGTTGAGGCGGTCACAGGAATAATGTGGTTTGCAAAAATGTTTTCCAAAAATGTTTGCAAAATGCACATTTAGGTGCAAAGGAATAGGCACCGATGTGTGCTCATACCTTCCTTTTCCTTTGGACGTGCACACAAAGAAGCCATGCTCACTGTGAAACCATTGTGTGCATGCAAATGACACACTGCCCCCCACAAGTTTCTGCTCCTAAAATTTGAGTACATTCAGGGACCCTTCTACAAAGGTGTACCAAAAAGTAAGCTGTACTAGTGTGGGTGTGTGTATTGGATGAGCGCTGGACCACTTCTCTAGCGTGTCTGGACAAAAGCGTTTTTTTGGGGGGGGGGGGGAGAGCTGGGAAATGGACGTGTGGCAAAATGAAAACCAGCACGCGTCTATTTACGGCTTGAGCCCTTAATACCACCCATTGACTTACTGGTAAGGGCTCACGCGTTACCCACGCAGTAACCATCCAGCGTGCGCCAACTGCCGATTACTGCTGGGAACGCCCCTGCGGCAGAAAATAGAAAATTATTTTCTACTGTTTTCAGCGTGCACCAAACTTGGAATTACTGCCAGGTGTGTGTGCTAGCCAGGCAGTAATACCAATTTGACATGCGCTGCACACGCGCAGGCCCTTGCGCACCTTTGTAAAAGGGCCCCTTAGCTTTCTGCATGACATGGTATTATGCTCATGGTAGAAACCACATGCTTAGACATCTGCACTGGACTCTACTGTAAGCCTTTCTGCAGTGCAACTTTTATTAACTGTTATCAGAGGCCCATGCTGTTAACGTTCAGTAATTCCCGCATTAACTACATAATGCAGATTAATAGGGCCCAAAACACTATTCTATTGGCATGGAAAAAACGTTTAAGCGCTATTCTATAAGCTGCGCCAGGGGCTGCATGTAAATTTAGGCACATTCATTTTGCACCAACGAAAACATGGTGCAAATGCCCCACCTAAGTTTACGCATGGAACCTCCTGTATTCTATAATTGTACTACTACTACTACTTAACATTTCTAAAGCGCTACTAGGGTTACGCAGTGCTGTACAATTTAACATAGAGGGACAGTCCCACTCCCTGCTCAATGAGCTTACAATCTAAAAGACAAGTGAACAGTCAGTCCGAAAGGGGCAGTCAAATTGGGGCAGTCTAACACCCATGACCCTCCCATTTCCTTGCCCCTTTTTCCAGGCCACATGCAAAATTTAGGTGCGGATCGTGTGTGTCCAAATTTACGCACGCGTACAACATGGATGCAGCAGCGAATAGGCTTGCATGCTTTGTTTCGCGTGTACGCCGATGACGACTGCGCGGGGAAGGGGAAACAGAGCTTAACTTAATTGTCCTCAACGTTTTGACGTCACTTCGGCTCCTGTTTTTACCCAACCTCTTTGGTTCTCAATCTAACTTCCTGGAACTGAGCATTGATAATTCTCGCGAGATTCTGCAGCGTGTACGTAACACAGAATATGGCTCTCGCGAGATTTCTAAGCTCCTCGCGTCGGGCCGTGGGAACGCTGCTCTCCGGAACGCTGGGCGTCCGCGCGATGAAGTCGCGCTCGTTTCGCTTGCGGCCGCGCTCCCGGCTTGGGATTAGCCTGCACCGGCCTGCGCGGCTCCGGGAGCTGACGGCTGAGGGGCTTCTGGGCAAGGTCCGCCGGCGGCGCGCTGCGCTGTGCCGGGCGTCAGAGGACGTGGATTGGGAGTCGTGGCGCGGCTACGCCGAGGCCCTGACGCCGAATGTCGTCCCGACTGCGGCTGAGAAGGCCGAGCCGGAGACCGGAGGAGAAGGCAGCGGCGGGTCCCAGCCCCTGACCGCCCTGCAGGTCCCCAAGGGAGGCGCGGTGGTGCTCCTGACGCCTACACAGGTCAGTGTTTCAGGGTTGCCAGATTTAAATAATTTTTCAGGGTTGCCAGGTGGAAAATTTTTTTCCCACCCAAACGAGCCCAAATCCAGCCCAAAACCCGGCCAAACTCAAACCCTGCCCCTGACACCCCCACCCCCGCGTCATCACCCCCGGCCCCGCAGTCATCGGCCCCCCGCCCAAAACGTCACTAACCCCGTCCCCCGCGGCCGGAAAAAAACGCTCAAAAAAACCGCCCAAAAGACACAAAACAAGCCCAAAAAACCGCAACCCGCCGCGCGCAACAGTTTCCCGCGGTGGGTCGCGGAAAACCGCCCACCTGGCAACACTGTTTGCCACCCTAACCAGTTCTAAACCCGCCCAAACTGCACACCCCGTCTCCACCGTCATCAGCTCCACCCCTGCCATCATCAGCTCCACCCCCGCTGTCATTAACCACGCTCCCCGCGGGGCGAAAAACCACAGCCGGCGAAGAAAAAAAACCCGCCCAACTGAAATCAAAGCCACCCAAAAAAACCGCAACCCGCAGCGGTCAAAAATTTCCCGCTGCGACCCAATTGGGCGGGAAAACCGCCCACCTGGCAACTTTGATTATTGTGTTTATGAATGAGGGCTGGGGGCGTAGCCAGATGGCTAATTTTGGGTGGGCCTGAGCCCAAGGTGGGCGGGCATGGAATTTACCTCCCCCCCCCCCCCCCGGCCCCTCTCCGGATGCTCCTCTCTCCACCCCTCCCTGTCCACAAACCCCAAATATTAAATACTTGAGTTGGCGGGGATCCCCAAACTCTGCCACCTAAAGATTTCCTCCTCGAGCAGCCAGCACTCTTCCAAACGGCAGTTGGCATCACTTGCCTCAAACTGATGCTAAGATCTGCTATTTACAAGGTATGCAGGAGGAGGAGGGATATTGGGAGTTGTCAGCTGGTGGGGCTTGGGAATCCCTGCCAGCCACATCATAGGTATGCTGCTACTGGTTGGGCTTGGGCCCACCCTTGGCTACGCCATGGGCAGAACAACTCAGAGCTGGGGTTGTCCCAGGGTATGCTGGGTTTTGTAGTTGCTGCCTTGCAGTTATTGATGGATCCAAGTTCCTATGTTTCAGAGCACAATAACGTGTACCATACTAGTTCAGGTTAATTAAAAAAATGTCCAAGTGTCGTGGAGAATAGCCTAACGGTTAGAGCAGTGGGCTGGGAACCAGAGGAACCCAATTCAAATACCACTGCAGCATCTTCGACCTTTAGTTTCTTAGGGGCCCTTTTATTAAGCTGCATTAGAGAAAGGGAAAGGGGATGGGATTTGGTATACCGCCTTTCTGTGGTTACGGTCAAAGCAGTTTACATATTACAATTACCGCATATGCATACCTAATGCAAGAAAATGGCCTAACTAGGGACATGCTAAAGTGCACTCTAAGTGCATGGTAATTATTCTTTTTTTTAAGGGGATGCATTGTGGTTAGAGAGTGAGCAGTCCTGTGCTAACCAGTTAGTTAGCACAGGACTGCTGCATTACTGCGTGCTAACTGGTCAGCACATAGTTAATGTGGGAGCTCTTTCCACCTCCAAAGTAGGTGGTAGTAAGTGTTCCTGTAATAATTTTTGTAAATGGCCACACGCTAGTGTTAAGTGCGTGGCCCCTTTTCACTGCTGTGGCAAAAATGGCCAAAGCACACCAGAGAGACCCATGTAAGGGCATGCAAAAGCTGTTTCTTATTGCAGCTTAGTAGAAGGATTTCTTAATTTTCCATTGCGTCAGGTACAAATCTAGAGTGTGTTACTTCCAGGGAGAGAAAAATACCCACTGCAGCTGAATGTACACTGCTTCAAAGGCTTTCAGTTAGTATAAAATGAAGTCTCAGATTGGCTGATGCAGTAGTCTTGCATTAGAATTGTTTTGTAAAGCTCCATATACAGCTTTCTGATGCAAGGGTAATGCATACATTTTGCTCCCCAATGCAGTAATGAAATAGCATAGACAGAGGCTGAGCATGAAAATATGCGCTAACGTGGGAGAGCACCCCAGCTATATGTGCTTGAGGTTTGACACCTTGACATCTCTCCCACTTCCCACAAATGCCCCTGGTCGCCTATAGCTCCTGTACCCCAGACTCCTCCCCCCTGTACTCCACGACTCCCCCCTCTGACCCTAAAGATTTCCTTGGTGGCCCAATTGCACCCCCTTCCCCTCTCAGAAAATACACTGGGGTGCCCAAATGGCCCATTGATACCCTCATCTCATGTTTCTCCAGTGTTGCAAGGCAGTAGCAATGTCCACTTCTGCCTTCATGTAGTAATTTATGTATTTATTTGTTACATTTGTACCCCACATTTCCCCACCTGTTTGCAGGCTCAGTGTGGCTTACATAGTACAGTGAGGTGATAGCCACCTCCGGTGGAAAACAAATAATGGCTTATGGACTCGTAAGAAGTTATCCAAACATTTTTAAACCCTGCTAAGCTAACCACTTTTACTACAATCTGTGACATCGAATTTTAGAGTTTAATTACACGTTGAATGAAGAAATATTTTCTCTGATTCATTTTAAATTTACTACTTTGTAGTTTCATTGCATACGCCCTAGTCCTAGTATTCTTGGAAAGAGAACACAAGCTTCTAGCAGCACTCTTGCAGCCAGAGCCCATCTGACCTGATAGGTGATCTTGGGCCCCAGCGTGGGGTGAAACTCACCGAAGAAAATACATTCAATGCGGCTGCTGTTACTACGGTTCGCCATAATAGTCTCAGTACTACAGTAAGGTCTAAAACCTGATTGACTAGAGTGAAGGGCAAAGACTACTGCAGCTTGGTATTGTATAAGATATGTGTGTAAATGTGAGTCCCACCCAGGTTCTTTCCAGTATATGCAAAATGTTGGTGCCTGTTTTATGGAATTTTCCTGTCTGTGTCACCAGGGGCTGTAAAAGCTGCCTTCCTAGTACTGTTGCTGAGCCAACAGGCCTGCCACGTAATTCATGTTTTTAAAATTACATTACTGGAGAGAGGTATGTTTATATTGTTGTATAGTTTATAGCAGTGGTGCTCAATCCAATCCTGGGGACACACTTAGCCAGTCAGGTTTTCGGGATTCTATGGTGAATATGCATGAGATAACTTTAGTTTTGCTTGCAGTGGAGGTAGTTCTTACAGTCTCATTCATATTCGTTGTGGGTTTCCTGACAACCTGACGAGGGTATGCTTGGGCTGGCTAATTTTATTAAGGAAGAATAATGCACTTTTTCTTTAAATTTTGTTCCAGAAATTGACCTTCACTGGGAAATGCCAGTTGACCTGTCTTTATGGGTGTGTGCAAGTGTCTGGCTTCATCGTAAGCCAGGGCCAAGGAGAATACAGTTTATTTTCTCCCCACACTCACTCTGCATTGACTATTGAAGCAACGAGTCATAAAAATCCTGAAAAAACGAAAAAGGACTCGCGGATGGAGGCCAGAGCTATACTGAAACAGTTTATTCCAGTGGGTAAGACTGCAGATGTTTCCTTTATCACATTTAACAGCCATTCTAGTTATCAGTCAAAAATTGCTCTTTCAACCATTTTTCATATTTCTTTTTACATTTTCCATCTCTTGGTCTAAATGCAATTCTGTGCATTATTTACTGGGATCAAGAGTAAGAGGGACTTTTGCATCTGTAGTGAGTCCTTTCATCGCAGTCAGCCGGCCTGGTGCCAAGCCACACAGTCTTCAGCTGTAAAATTGTTGTGTACTGAACAAGGAGGGAAACTTTTGTCACTCAGACACCTGTTAATATTTCATCCCTGATTATCACTAGTAAACTTAATTTAAAAAAAGAGAAAGCATTGAGGGCTGGGTATCTCTTCATCCCCTTTGATCAAATTTATTCATCAAATTCCACAAGAAGAGCATTCAGTGTGTGATATCCCCTTCTCACTCAGGGTGACCTGGTTCCTCAATATGCAAATCCATATGCAGATTAGGGTGCTACCCCTTCTCACTCAGGGTGACCTTGGTTTCCACTCAGCAAATTAGCAGGTCTCACCAACTGCATATTTCTCAGGCAACTCTTTATTCCAGCTCCTGGGCACACTTCTTCTAGTTTAACACTTTATACTTTCATAGATCTTCACACTGAGCCTCCCCACACCAGATACATGGGCTCAGTACTACACCAATACTTTGGGGACTCTCAACCCCAGGCTTTGCAGCCTGCTTCTCTCAGAACTTTGGACACACAGTCCCTCTTTGAACACACAGTTCTAGACACCTAGGGGTAGATGCATCAAGCAAACGTAAAAAAATCAGAAACGTAAAAACCTTTATCGAATCTCAAATAACGAAGCATGCTCCAAAAACACAGCCCCAAAAAGTTTGGTGCGGTATTGGAAAGAACGATGCACTAATCCCCGTCGGTAATCGGCTCGTAAAGCATGCGCAAAGCATGCTTTTTTCTTCCTGTGTCCGCCCTCCTCTGACGTCAGTTATCTACGTAGATAACTGACGTCAGAGGAGGGCGGACACAGGAAGAAAAAGGAAACATCGGAGGAGGACAGAAGAGCTGAAGAATAGCCTGATCCATCCTGTGCAGCGCCTTCAAACATAGGTGAGAGGCGCTGCACCGGCCATTATGGTGGAGGGGGGGTCCGGTGGGGGGGGGGGAGCGGCGGGGACGAATCGGGGGGCGGGGCACGGAGGTGGAGGAGGGCAGGAGGCGAGCATGCCGAATAAAGAAGAGAGACACAGGAAGGAGGGGGAGCCCAGCAACTGCAAAGGTTTCATTTTTAAAAGCTTTTATTTCACAAACGGAGCAAGCGGGGAGCAGTTTCCTTTTTATTTTAGGCACAGGGAAGCAGGGAGCCACTTTTCTTTTAAAACATGCCAGCAATTTGGTTTTTCATCATGCAGGGGGCAGTGGGGAGATGACAGCTCAGGCTTTAACGACAGGTCTGAGCTGACGTTAAATTTCTGGTGGTAAGTGAATCGTTGCTATCGTCGGTATGGTTAGTGCATTCTGAATTGTCTACATTTTCAATGGTAGTTTCTCATTTGCATTCCAGTTTCGTTAGCTGCTACTACCGTCGAAAAATAGGCTTTAGTGCATGGAAAGGATAGGAAATTCTTCCTTAAGGGCTCATTTAACGATGAAAAATGTTTAGTGCATCTGGGCCACAGTCTTTTCTTCTTGGACACACAGTCCCTCTTTGAACACACAGTTCTTCACACTTAGGTGGGGTATAAAGTGGTTAATTAGCTACCCAGGACCCAGCTCATAACCACCTGCACCTGTGGACCTCCCAGGGCTCTCCCCGGTCCTAGTGACCTCCATCTTCTTCTAGCGCCCTCTAGTGGCCTACACCGTATAGGACAGCCTCATACCTTCTCACAAGTGGCATAAATTTTATCAGTGCTGTCTTTGTAGTGTGTAATGTCTTTCGTTGCTGTTACTTCTATGGTATATTTTTGTTTTTATATGAAAAGAGACAAATTTACAAGAATAAAACCTCTTATGGGCTGATTTAATAAGCAGTGCTAAAAACTGCCAGCCGTATTGTTCAGATCCTGAATGTTTTGGAGGTTTGTTTTTTTTAATTACCAAATGAATCTGGTCTAATTCTGTACTGTTTGCATAGTTTCTGAAAAGTAATAGGTATTATGTTGCAGCCAGCAGACGTACCCTGATGAAGAATTTCTCACCTGCATGTTCCATCATCCTCTTGACCTGTCTGAATGATACAGTCAGCGATTTCATTCTTAGTCATCAAGACTACGCAAGTCTCTTCACTACCAAACAGGTACTCATCCATATTTTGGTTCCTAAAATATATTGCACTTTAAAATTTAATTTTCAAAGAACATTAGTAAAGTGTCTGGAATATATGCAAACAATATGCCACAAAATAAATAATTGCATAAATCCAGAACTACAGTCATTTTAAGAATCCTCTGAATTGATTATACTACTGCGTCCAATATCAAATGTCTCAATCATCAATACAAAAATCAAGGAACAGAGTGCTCAAAACTGAAGTCCATAAAATATTGAAACAGGTTAACAAAATGTCATTATTTCCTTTTATATTTCCTTCAAAGATATTTTCCTTTTCATAAAATCTCTACAAAAATATGACCAACAAAAGCTGTACTAACAGCAATGAAAGAAAAAAAAAACCTACTCAGAAAAAAGTTTCTGAAAGTTTTGCTGTGATGGTTTCGTATTGCTTACAGCACCACCTAGTTCATAACCTACTACTACTACTATTTGACATTTCTAAAGCGCTACTAGGGTTACGCAGCGCTGTACAATTCAACATAGAAGGACAGTCCCTGCTCAAAGAGCTTACAATCTAAAGGACAAATGTACAGTTAGTCAAGTAGGAGTCATCAAATTGGGGCAGTCTAGATTTCCTGAAAGGTATAGAGGTTAGGTGCCGACAGCAGCATTGAAGAGATGGGCTTTAAGCAAAGACTTGAAGATGGGCAGGGAGGGGGGGCTTGGCGTAGGGGCTCAAGAAGTTTATTCCAAGCATATAGGGTGAGGCGAGGCAGAATGGGCGGAGCCTGGAGTTGGCGGTGGTGGAGAAGGGTACTGAGAGGAGGGATTTGTTCTGTGAGCGGAGGTTTCGGGCGGGAACGTAAGGGGAGATGAGGGTAGAGAGGTAATGAGGGGCTGCATACTTCTATTCTGCTTTATGCTGGCTGGTGACTTAATCTCAAAAGAGTTTCTTTTGGGAAGCTTCACAAAGAAAGTATTAAAAAAAAAATACTAACAACCCCCCCCCCCCCCCAAAAAAAAACAAAAACAAACAAAATCACTACATACGCTGGGGATCAATAATGTATTGCATTCTTTCGTCAATATAGAATAAATTTAAACTTAATGGAGCTACAACACTTTGTCACAAAAACGCCAGCACGTGTTCAGTAAGCATTGCTTTTCTTTATTAAAACCAACAAAACAACCTTGCTATTCATTTTCCAAACTTAAACCTTGCGGAGATATTGTTTGCCAAAGCGCAGCAGAAATTTTGAAATATCAGAAAACAGTTAATTATAAAAAAAAAATCACAAATTAGAACACGAGGTTTTAGCTGCCAGTGGGATGTTAACGGAGCTGTACTTTCCTTGGTAATGCTGAGCAACACTTAATTTGAATTTAATTTATATAGGAAATACAAGTCATAAAAAGGACAGGGACATAAAATTTCCTAAATGACCCCTGCAGAATTAACCCTCTGTTTACTAAGCCCTGCTAGAGCTAGCTGGCAGTGCTCCAATGCCGACGCATCACATTCACTTTGGGCTGTGTCATCGTTGCCGTGTGGCTTAGTAAACAGGATTTAGTCTGTATATTTTTGAGACTTGTGAATACATGACAGAGTTGGAGGTTTGAAAACAGTCAATTATATAGCATAATCATACCCAAGTTTGTAATGTCCCTTTTTAAATGACTTGGTTTCATTAAAATGTCAGGCAAATTCTTTTGCAAGGCAAAATGTGGTTGATGTTGGAACACTTCATGTACTTCCAATTCATGCCAATATTTCTGAATAATTTTTTATGGTAAACACTTGATTTGAATACGGTAACACAAACTTATTTGGAAGAATCATGTATAGAAGTAGTTAAAAATAACTAATGATTTGCATATCTTGCAGATCTGTAAGCTTTTTTTTATTACTGAAGAAGGGTATCCCTTATTCCAGAAGCAGGCTCTCAACTCCAGTGTATCATGCAGTGATCTAAGATAAAAGCTATTATAATTCTACAAATTGTTTCTATCAGGCATTTTTCTTTAAAAAAAAATAGAGGTGGAAAACTTCCCCTTCCTTTTTAGGAATCTGCAGATCGAAAAATGATATATGCTGCTTCCAAGGTTTGCTATCCTTGGTTAATCCAGGTAGTTTTGTTTGATTTTGTAATTAGGTTGTTTTACAAATTAAAATGTTTTAGAAGGATGGTACTGAGATTTGAGAACAACTAGAATTATTTAGATTGGGAGGAATGGAAGGGGATCTGCGGAGGATAAGTGCTATTTGGGAGTAGACCATGAAACTGCAGTGGAATCCAAAACACCAATGAAACAGATACTCGTTAAGAGTGAATAAATGGGCCTCCTGGTTTTCCGAGGAGTTGAAGGAATTGATGAAGTCTTAGAAAGCTGGAGAATCAGTAAATAGGTGTGGAACACGAGCCTGGATATTTGGCTTTCCTGTTTTAATATGATTATAACTAAGTATGGAGGCTCTTTGTTTGCTGTGTACTGTGCAGTGCTACGAGCTGGGGATTTCCTATGGTTTTGAATGTGCAACCTTCTGGCTTCAAATGAGGGACTCTGCCATTGGGCTAAGGTGCAGCTGCCCTATTGAGCTAATAAAAGAACCTGGTCTCAGTTAGCAATAGGCTAAGTAATATAGAACTGCCCAGGCAGGGACGAGAAATAGTACCACAACGGTCATAAAAATAAGGTCAATACCCAATGTGGCCATGTTTCACCATCAGCTTGCATCAGAGTTAGTGTTTCATAAACTAAGAACAAACATTAAATAACGCTAATAATAAACGCACATAAAGGATAACATCAACTCTTCAAACCAGTACATCATTTGATGTAAAAATAAAACCCCTAAAAACATAAGGGGCCCTTTTACTAAACCATGGTAACATTGCAGTTACCCCAGGACTTTACCCTGCGGTAGCTTCAAATTTAACGTGAGACCTTTGTGGTAATATTTATGGTTACTGCCTGATCTAGTTTAGCCAGGTTTTTCCTAGCCTTCCTTTGCTTTCTCTTCCCTGGTTAAACCAGTTTGTGCAGAGGAAAACGTGTTAGATTTTAGCAATTTTCAAGTTGTTTCCTTTCAGTTAAGAGTATAAAATAGTACTTTTAAACAATGAATGCTAACATGGATGACTGCCACAGTGGTTAAGGACGAAGTGAAAAGTTTCCATATTTTCCAGTATAGCACACTAAGTAAAATGTGTCACTTTATAATGAATAAAAATGTTATTTGTTGTAGTTGATTCATTTCCACTACAAATATATTTCCTTTTATACAGAAAGAAAGGCGTTTTTGCATAAAACCAAGCGAGCCTGCTCTAACTGCTATTGGCATCGAGCTGCTTAACGGAGAACGCGGCCATGTCATGTCAGAAAGCAGCCAGTTAGCTACAGAAGAATTGGTTCGAGCCTGTGTTGGTGAGTTGCTTGGGTTAATCATGTAGCACAAAGCAGAATAATCAGCAAGTCGTCGGCTTCCTGGGTTGGCTGGGGACGCTGTGGATTCAGTGTTCACTTCCTCTCAGGGAGGTGAGGAATCATAATCGCACAGTGGTAACATTCAGTGACTGGATTTAGGGCCTGCGATTGTAGGGGTGTGGAAGGAATCCTGACACCTAAAAATCTAAGATAAGTTGGGAAGGGCTATGAAATAAGGGGAGAATCCCTGGACAGTTGTGGATTTTAGTCTCTGATTCTGGGTTTTTTGTTTTGTTACATTTGTACCCCGCGCTTTCCCACTCAGTGCAGCTTACATGGGGCAATGGAGGGTTAAGTGACTTGCCCAGAGTCACAAGGAGCTGCCTGTGCCTGAAGTGGGAATCAAACTCAGTTCACTCAGTTCCCCCAGGACAAAGTCCCACCACCCTAACCACTAGGCCACTCCTCCACTGTTGCTACTATTTGAGATTCTACATGGAATGTTGCTATTCCACTAGCTACATTCCATGTAGAAGTCGGCCCTTGCAGATCACCAATGTGGCCGCGCAGGCTTCTGCTTCTGTGAGTCTGATGTCCTGCACGTATGTGCAGGACGTCAGACTCACAGAAACAGAAGCCTGTGCAGCCTTCTACATGGAATGTTGCTAGTGGAATAGCAACATTCCATGTAGAATCTCCAATAGTAGCAACATTCCATGTAGAATCTCCAATAGTATCTATTTTATTTTTGTTACATTTGTACCCTGCGCTTTCCCACTCATGGCAGGCTCAATGCGGCTTACATGGGGCAATGGAGGGTTAAGTGACTTGCCCAGAATCACAAGGAGTTGCCTGTGCCTGAAGTGGGAATCGAACTCAGTTCCTCAGTTCCCCAGGACCAAAGTCCACCACCCTAACCATTAGGCGCAAGGTAGCAGGAGGAACTGCCAGCTGAAACAGATATTGAACTTGATAGTGTAATGTTCAGTGGCAGTACACAATGACAGCTTAGTTGTCATGCAGCAGAGCTAAAATGGTTTGTCTCAGGGAGTGTCTCCAGATGGGGTATTTTTGCTCGCACTATGATGGTAATGAACCTCATTTGTAAGCAAGGGTGTGTAGAGTAGGATCTCTGTGTGAGAGGTGGTGGTGTATTAGTGAAGCTAGAGTTTCTTGAGATGTATTTATTGAGCAGATTGAATTTTTTTTTTTTTTTTTAATATTCAGGTCCCTTTTTTTTTTTGAGAAATCCACAGCATGCTAACAAAACGGTCAACATAACAGTTGTTCCTTTTGTACATTGACTCCAGCCGTCAAAAATGATCGGCCACATTTTTCCCCCTCTTCAGAAATTCCCTGCATCCCCAGAAAAAAAAATGGCAAAAGAATTGCATGAAGTACTGTTATGTAAATACTAGTAGAAAAGGCCTGTTTCAGGCAGAAATGAAACTGGCGCTAGCAAGGTCCCCTCCTCCCCCAGTTCCAGACCCCTCCCTCCCGCTCCGAGTTCTAGACCCCACCTCCCTGTGTTCCTCCCTCCGATTTCCACCCCCACCCCCCCCTGGAGTTCCTGACCCCCCCCCCCCGCGTCATGACCCTCTGGAGACCCCCTTCCCGCCGCCAGCCCGTCTACGCAAATGCTTTTAAAAAGGAAGCGGGGCACCGCAGGCAGCCATCGGCTGTCAGCTGTGCATCCGCTCCTCTTCTCACCTTTGACGTCACTGCCCCTGGAGAAGAACCCCGGAGGAGCGTACTGCGCAGCGACGTCAGAGGTGAGAGGAGGAGCGGATGCACAGCTGACAGCCGATGGCTGCCTGCGGTGCTCCGCTTCCTTTTTAAAAGCATTTTTGCAGGGTTTGTTTTTTTTTTTGTATCGGACGGGGGGGGGGGGGGGTACCGGCGCTGAGCTGGTGTAGGACGGGGAGGGTTAGCGGTGGCAACCTGTTTGGGGGGGAGGGGGAGCAGTGGCTGGGACGACTGTGGGGGGAGGGGAGGGTGGAACAGTGGGTGTTGCGACCTCGGGGGGGGGGGGGGTGGAAGGTGGTAGTGGTGGTAACTTGGGGGGGGGGGTTGTAGGGGTGAGGGCATTGACTTTGGGGGGGTGTGAGCTGATATAGGACTGAGGGGGCTGGCTCTTAGTGGTGTAGCTCAATGTCTGCCATGCCCTCGCGTCAAACGTGATGACGTCGAGGGCGGAGTGATGCAATTTGTTGAGTGCCATTGCTCCGCCCTCGACGTCATCACGTTTGATGCTAGGGCGGGGCAAACACTCATGGGCAAATTTCGATCTACACCACCATAAATTTAGAACGTTGGGACTTGGGAGGCTTCATTAGAACGTTGGGGTTGTGAATTATGTCTGGATGGGACGTGGCTGAGGGCGGGTCTATGAGTGTGAGTGAGTGAGTGGTGCTGACAGCCTAGCCTACCGACAGTACAGGGCTTCAGTGTTTCCCTACCACACAGTGAGCTTCAGAACGTTGGAGGTGAGAATTATTTATATAGATACACTGAGTGTATTATGTTGATCTCTATTTATTTGGATATTTCTCACACCTTTTTCAGTAGTAGCTCTAGGTGAGTTATATTCAGGTAAACTGGGTATTTCTCTGTCCCTGGGGGGTCTGTTTGTACCTGAGGCAAAGGAGGGTTAAGTGACTTACCCAAGATCACAAGGAACAGCAGTGGGATTTGGGCACCTCAGGATGTCAAGACCAGTGCTTTAACCACTACACCACTCCCTGTTAAGAACCAGGCTACAGGTTCTGTGGGGTTCAGTTGTTTTTAAATTGCAATACATGACTATAAACTGCTGCATGAACAAAGCGGTACAGGCCTAAATTGTTGGTCTGTGTTTGTTTATGAAATTTTGATGTCTTCCATTTCTTCATGGTTTGCAATAAAAAGCATATTGCTGTTCTGATGGTTTACATACCCTAGAGGGGTTTTTCTTTGCATTTTGGTTCCCTTCCTTCCTCCCGCCCCCCACTGCTATTTTTTAACTCTAGAGCTCTGGTTAGTTCCTTGTCATAAATGTTGTTTCTTTCTATGGTTGGAGGTTGTTTATTAGTATAAAGGATTTGACATTAATCTGTTGCATTTCTTCTCTGGACACTAGATGGTGCTCTACAGGGAAACTTTCTCCTTTCCCCAGATCAGGCCAGGGAAAATTTCTGTCCCACTATCTCTGTTCCTTACTGATGAGGTGGTTGACATTTCCCCAGTGCTATCTTTAGGAATTCATGGTTGAAGCTTACTAATTATTTTTATTCTTATTGGTAAGGTAGTATTTAAAACACAGAAAAAAGCCACGGAAAAATATCACACTTTTTGAAGACCGCAGGAGGGAGTCTCTTGTACCGTGTCATGTGTTATTCAATAATCATTAAAAATATGGGTAGTACTAGAGCAAGAGAAGAACTTTCTTTGGAAGTCTGTTGCTTTTGGACTTTAGCAAGCATGATATTTGGAGATTTTTGTTCTGTAGTGAGCTGCTTGCATGTGTGCTTTCTGCCCCAGGGCCACCTTCCCAGTATAAATTGATGTCACAAACACTTTTTTTTTTTGGTTAGGTAAATTTCCTTTTTTTTTTTCCCCTAGGATTCTATCTCAGATCCTACTTCTGCTAGGAATATAGTCCCATGAGCCTTCATTCACAGCTAACTTTTTTTTTTTTTTTATTACATTTGTACCCCGCGCTTTCCCACTCATGGCAGGCTCAATGCGGCAGGCAATGGAGGGTTAAGTGACTTGCCCAGAGTCACAAGGAGCTACCTGTGCCTGAAATGGGAATCGAACTCAGTTCCTTAGGACCAAAGTCCACCACCCTAACCACTAGGCCACTCCTCCACTGTTGCTACTATTTGAGATTCTACATGGAATGTTGCTATCCACTAGCAACATTCCATGTAGAAGTCGGCCCTTGCAGATCACCAATGTGGCCGTGCAGGCTTCTGCTTCTGTGAGTATGAATAGCAGAATAATTTCTTATAAACAAAAGGGAGCCTTTGTACAAAGGACAGATGAATTGTCATGGACTTAAAAACATTGGTTTGAAAATTTGCAAGAACCACCCTCCCACTCTGTCAGACTGTCAAAGTAATGCTTGAATGTTTTCACTTATATACACTGTCAGCTAGCACATTTGCTTATTTCCGATCTGACGAAGAAGGGCAACCTTGGAAAGCTAATCAAGAAATGTATTAAGTTATGTCCAATAAAAAAGGTATCATCTTATTTTCTTTTCCATGTTTTATTTTGTTTGATTTCTATTGATAACCTTTAAGAGTGGACTAACACGGCTACCACACCTCTTTACAAAAACCACATTAAACTTTTTTGTTTCTTTTAGAGGAGAATGATGGTTGTCCTGTGATCTTAGTATGTGGACCAAAGAACGTTGGAAAGTCAACATTTAATAGACATCTTATTAATGTATTGCTAAATCAGTGAGTACAATTCTAAATTTATCATCCTTAGAAAAACTAATCAAAATCATATTCATTTTTTGCAATTGTTACTAAGGGCCTTGTTTACTTAGGCGTGTCAACATTTTTAACGTGCCTACAGTTAAACCGTATGTTAACCGCTTAGGCGCCTATAGGGATATTATAGGCACGTACACAATTAACATGTGTACATGGTTAATATGCGTTAAAGATGCTAACGAGCCTATAATGCGGCTTAGTAAACAGGGCCCTAAATGAGATGGTAGGTCTTGCTCTAAACTTTTGAATACATAGATTTTAGGGTGTCTTGGTGGATTTCTTTTTTTCAGCACAATTTTATGAAATGAAAGATGGTACAAAATATGTTCCAGTGAGTTTGTACATCCACAACAAAACATTCTACTGGTGGAACTTACAACCTATAAAGATTTTGATTTTCAATGATCTCTTTTCGTATTCACATCAGAGATAAAATATAATCAATGGTGGAATCGGGGGACCCTTGCACCTCCCCCCCCCCCCCCCCCTGGGTTAATCAAAACAAACACAACCACTCCCAATTACAACTATACCTCCCTCCCTCCCATTTTGTGGATTTTTAGTATTCCTTTAGTTATTCTTAAGCAATTACGTCTGGGGAAGACCATTTTCAAAGATTTTACCCGAGTGAAATTGGGGACTGAATTACCCTCACCCTGCATGGGTAAAAGGGGCATGACACCATGCAGGAGGCAGGAATTTTACTTTGCAGTCCTTTCATATGACTTGTGGCAGAGACTTCTCCTCTGCAGAGTTTTTGGTTACTGAAGTACTCGTGGTCCCGGCTGTCCTTGACTTTTCCGTAGGGCATCTGATGAAATACTTACAAGCTTTTCACAAGCTAAATTTTATTTATTTGTTGTATTTTCCCACCTTTTTGCAGGCTCAAATTAAGGAGGGGCGATCAGATCACCGTATCTTTTTTTTTTTTTTTTTTTTTAATTACCAGGTTTTATGGAGCTCGTTAGTGTACAGTTTAACACTGAGAGAGCTATGTTGTCTGTAATTAATATTGATGCAAGACATTTGATCCCCTTTATCATAAGCACACTGAAATAGCTTTTTCCCTTTTTTATTTTGCCTGTGTTTTTAGCCATTTGGCTGAAATGTACTGTAATTATTAAGTGGGTAAGCAGTGCCTTGAAAAGTAGAAAGTTTATCTTGAAACTGTGTTGATTTCACAACTCGTCATTACCTCTCCCGATCACCCCCTACTTTTAAACTTACTTCATTAACTTGGCATTCAGTCCAGCCTGATGTAAAGTGTTTTCTACTGCAGTCCTGATTTGGTGTATCATTTCCCCTCCTTTGGCTGTAGTCAAGTCCTGCCTAAAAATCTGTCTCTTTGAGGTCACTTTTAAATCCTAAAACTGGTTTTCCCTTATGCCTTTTTATTTTTTGGCTTATTCTTTCCAACTCAACAATAGTTTTATACAGAAGGGATTGAGAAATGTCTGTCTAGGGCAGGGTTGTCCACCCTCTGTCCTCGAGAACTGCAATCCAGTCAGGTTTTCAGGATTTCCTCAATGAATATGCATGAGATCTGTTTGCATGCACTGTCTCCATTGTATGCAAAGAGATCTTGTGCATACATCCTGAAAACCCAACCTGGCGAGGGCCGAGGTTGGTCATCCCTAGGTGCAAGGTAACTGTCTGAAAATTAAATGGAATGGGGTGAAACTTTGGCAATAGGGGAAAAAAAAAACAGATGAAAAGACGCATCAAGTTGAAAATGGGCCAGATGGACTGAAAGATCCAGAGAAATAAGTTCCCCCACCCTTCCAAAAATGGACCCGTTCATTTCTATAGGAGCAGTTACATTTCGTATATATTTCTGTTACAAAGCTGTAACATCAGCAGTGGGGTAATTCCTCCTTTCAAATTGACTCACCCTTGTTCCCCAGCCCTTACCCCCTGTAACTGTCTTGCTGCTCCCAGCTTCCCTTCTACTACTACTTATCATTTCTATAGCGCTACTAGACATACGCAGCGCTGTACACTTGAACATGAAGAGACAGTCCCTGCTCGACAGAGCTTACAATCTAATTAGGACAGACAAACAGGACAAATAAGGGATAAGGACAAAGAGTAGCAAGATTCCGTGCGGAATCCCAAAGAGCAGCAAGATTCCGGAATCCCAAAGACTACTACTACTACTTATTTCTATAGCGCTACTACACGTATGCAGCGCTGTACACTTGAACATGAAGAGACAGTCCCTGCTCGACAGAGCTTACAATCTAATTAGGACAGACAAACAGGACAAATAAGGGATAAGGACAAAGAGTAGCAAGATTCCGTGCGGAATCCCAAAGAGCAGCAAGATTCCGGAATCCCAAAGACTACTACTACTACTTATTTCTATAGCGCTACTACACGTACGCAGCGCTGTACACTTGAACATGAAGAGACCGTCCCTGCTCGACAGAGCTTACAATCTAATTAGGACAGACAAACAGGACAAACAAGAGATAAGGGAATATTAAAGTGAGGATGATAAAATAAGGGTTCTGAACAAGTGAATAAGGGTTAAGAGTTAAAAGGTGCATCAAAAAGGTGGGCTTTTAGCTTAGATTTGAAGACGGCCAGAGATGGAGCTTGACGTACCCCTCACACGTATAAATTCACAAATGCGCAAGCTACTCATGCATACAGGCACACATACGTGCACATACTCCCATGCTATTAACCTATAGGTATCACAAATGTACACAGACCCACATATAGTGGGGTTGGAAACAATTTTGTGAGCCACTCTGCATGAGTTTCCCACTTGTGTGTTTGTTTTTCTTTTCGATAAAGTTTCTAAATCTCTTTGTTTTGTCTGTGTCTGGACCAGATTGTAAGTTCCATGAAGTAGGGCTTGTTTGTTTTGTCTGTCTGTGCAGTGCTGTTGTATCTATCTTGTAGCATTATAGAAACTGATGGTATGTTCTTTTTTTAATTTTCATGTGGTTAGACTTGGATTTTCACATTTCTGTATATTCATGACATTTAAATTTAGGTTTAATTGCCACCTATCTAAGACTTTGTTTTGTGTTTTAGAATTCCATGCGTTGAGTATTTGGAATTTGATCTGGGACAGACTGAATTTACACCACCTGGTTGTATCTCATTCTTTAACATTACAGAGCCACTTCTTGGTATGTTTTATTTTTTTTTTAATCTGTTTTGGCTCCTGATCACCTGATTGGTCATTTTAGGTTGTAATTTGCTTATCTCAAAAATGTCAAACATTCGAATGTCTCATGAGACTAAAACTGACCATTTCATAAGAAAGTGGAAGGCTCATTGGGCCTATTCTGTCAAGCATGTTCCCCCATCCCATGCACGAGATTAAAACCCTTAACAAATGACACATTCGGTGTAAAAATAAGTTTACCTATATTCATGATTCTAATTGCGTTACATTTTACCATCACTTGTGGTTGTTAAGGAGGACAGGAAGACAGAGAGATGAACAGAAACACAAAGTAGTTTAATCATTTTGTGCAGTGATATAAACACAAGTACTGGTGAGTTTTTGACTACTTTCCAAAAGGCATTTTCCTCATAGGAAATTTGAAGAATCATGGCGTAGGAGGTAATACCCTTTTGTGCACTGCAAATTGGTTAAAAGACGTGAAACTCTCTAGTAGGACGGAATGGTAAGTTTCTATATGGAAAGAGGTTTCCCAGGGATTATATTTGCAGAGGTCATAAAATTATTCACAAAATACACTAAACAGGGTAATCAAAAAAGATCACCCACCAAAATGTCAAGTGATCAACACAAACGTGGATGTCAGAGAAGAATTCACATATTCTTTAATCAATCTTAAAAATAAGTACAAGAAAAGTATCAGAATATCAATCTAGACCAATAACAGATTATTGGACCTCTTATGAGCCATCTCATTTCAAGTCCCGACCTCAATCATAGACACCTCTATGTCCCCCCCCCCCCCCCCCCCCCACCCCCCCCCCCCACTACTTTACAAAAATATTTTTTACAAAAAGAGTTTTATTGTATATTGACTTTACATTTATTCAAACTTCAAATTTACTTCATATAGCATTCTACGCATAATCATACTCACTAAGAAAAAGTGATCTTAAAAAAAGCACTTGGCTTTTTTATTTCTTTATTTATACATTTCATATATACAGTACCAAGAACACCTCTTGCACAACTTAGGAGAACAGTAAGTACATCTTTACACAGGAAACCACTACCCCCAACTTACACTCCCGCCTCCCATATTAGTCCACAACAGAAGCTAATGACCAAGCCTCTATTCTGGGAAAAAAAAAACAATAAACTATAATACATTCTAGCACAAAAGAGACTCTGAAGGGAGATGTGGAAGACAATTATATCTGAGGTGTAGATGCAATCTCCGTTCCAGGTGGCAGAGAAGGAGCACCCCCCCCCCCCCCCCCCCCCCCCCCCCCTGGAGTCCAGGAACGCTTTCAGCTGCAAAGGTTAAAAAAACACATACTTTACAGAATTCAACTTCACCACACATTTACAGGGATAATTTGGCCAAAAAAAGGTCCCCCAAGTGAAACACAGTGGGGCGCAGCTTAAGAAAAGCTTGTCGCCTCCTCTGCGTTACCTTGGTCACATCAGGATACATCCGTACTTGAACATTCAAAAACTTTTCTTTCCGATACTTGAAAAATAACTTCAGTATCCAATCTCTATCTAACCGTGAAACAAATGTCACTATAAGAGTAGCTCGCTCCCGCCGCTCCTCTTCACCCTCCAACTCCCGGATAAAGTCCAAGGTGTCAAACCGCACAGCAGACTCCACAATAAAGCACTTGGCTTTAATGAACTCACAGCAGCTCCTCATTAAAATGGCAGAGGATTGTAAGGATTTTGTGAGACTAGGAGACTGATCTTGCAGATGAAATTTAATGTAGACGTGCGCAAGTGATGCGCATAGGGAGAAAAATTCTAACTGCAGGGTTCAAAATTCCCATTCCTTTAGCGTCTTGCTCCAGACCATTCCCTATGAGCGAGAATATGTCCTCCTACCAGTTATATAGGCAACAGTTAATATAAGAATAGCCATACTGGGTCCATCTAGCCCAGTATCCTGCTTCCAGCAGTGGTCAACCTAGGTCACAAGCACCTGGCAGAATCCCAAATAATAGTTTAACCTTACAACGCAAAAATAACAGAATACTCCTTGAAACTAGTGACCGGCAGATTGAAAATAGATAGTCAAAAGATTTTTTGTGTGCATTTTTTTTTTTTTTTGGCAGCACATAATTTAAGCAGTGGAATCAGTGGTGAACATAGGGCTCAAAAGAGGTTTGGACAAGTTCTTGGAGGAAAAGTGTTTAAAAATATATTAGTCTTGGAAGAGCCATTGCTTATCTCCGACAATGATCAAATTTTGGAATCTCCCGAATACTTGTGACCTGGGACTGATCACTGTTGGATGCAGGATGATATGCTTAGTGGACCTTGGTCTGACCCCCACTTGGCTTTTCTTACATTCTTAGAGCTTTTTTTTGTTACGTGTGTGTGTGTTGTGACTTGGAGATAGAATAGGATAGTAGATAAGAAGTCTACCCAAATTGCTCCCTGTTGTAGTGCCTTAGACCCTCATTGATTTTTGGTCTTTCGCTTCCTTGCAACTAGGGATCTTCCATGCTTGCCATACTTGAATTTTGTTACTGTGTTTTTGCTGGAAGTATGACTGGAGTTGTCATTTCTGTGGGTCTTGTTTCATTTTCAGGTCCACCTTTTATGCACCAAAGAGAGCCTCATAAAATGGTTTATTATGGGGAAGCCTCCTGCGAACATGACTTGGAGAGATACATTGAGACTGTGAAATACATCTTGTGTTTCTGTAAGAGAGAGGCACCTCTTGTGATTAATACCATGGGATGGGTGAAAGGTATGTGTAATGATTTTATTTTTCAGAGTATGTAGAAGTTAAGAAAGAGCATCATAAGTCTGACTTTGTGGTCATCAAGTATAGCAATAGAAATAGTTGGAAGCATAGATTTAATGAACAGATTACTACTATTTGGCTAGTTATTGCTTGATTTTTACTTAACTCTGGTTTAAACAGCTTGATCACTGTGGAAAACAATTACATCACTTCCTTCAATTTCATTGCAAGCAGTCATTGAGTTGGGGATAAGGTACCATACAAAGCTGCTAGGCAACATGATTTAAAATCCAAATATAGCTAGGAAGGACTGCAACACTGCGATGGAGAGGCTAACTCAGATAGCTAATAGCAGTGAGCAGTTAGGCTCACTCTGCTGTGACCTGAATGAACCTCATATCACTTTGTCCAACTAGCCATTCCATATCATCAAGCTGATCAATCCATAGACTGGTGGGTTGTGTCCATCTACCAGCAGGTGGAGATAGAGAGCAAACTTTTGCCTCCCTATATGTGGTCATGTGCTGCCGCAGTGTTGCCAGGTGGGCGGTTTTACCGCCCAATTGGGCGGTTTTCCGCGACCCGCCGCGGGAAATTTTTGCCCGCGGCGGGTTGCGGTTTTTTGGGCTGGTTTTTGTGCTTCGGGCGGTTTTTTCGGCCGCGGGGGGGCGGGGTTAATGACGTTTTTGGGTGGGGTTAATGACGTTTTGGGCGGGGTTAGTGATGTGGGAGGCGGGGCCGATGACGTGGGAGGCGGGGCCGATGACGGGGAGGCGGGGCCGATGACGTGAGAGGCGGGGCCGATGACGGGGAGGCGGGGCCGATGACGTGAGAGGCGGGGCCGATGACGGGGAGGCGGGGCCGATGACGTGGGAGGCGGGGCCGGTGACGGCGGGGGCGGGGTTGATTACGGCGGGGGCGGGGGTGATGACGCGGGGGTGGGGGTGTCAGGGGCGGGGTTTGTGTTTGGGCGGTTTTTGGGCTGTTTTTTGGGCTCCAGCGGGCTGGAAAAAAATTTTCCACCTGGCAACCCTGTGCTGCCGGAAACTCCTCAGTATGTTCTCTATCTCAGCAGGTGGTGGTCACACACAGCAGCAGCTCTGGCTAGGCCTCCAAGCCTAATCCTTAGGTTTTGTTGAGGCCTGGGGTTGAGGGCTCTTTTGAGCAAGTGCAAACCTGGTGGTGCCAGGTCCCTCCTTTTCTCCCCCCTCCCGCTGGCACCGTTAAAAAAAAAAAAAATTTCAAACGTCTTTAAAGGCGTTTATTTCGACGTTTATTTAAACGTTCATTGCAGCTACTCACTGGGACACCAGTTCGTTACAGCTCGGAGCGGCAAGCAGGTAATTTTACCTTTTTATAGCGGGCAGGGGGTTCCCCGATTCTTCTCCTCGTGGCATATGGCGTCGGAGGGCGAGGGCGCAAAGGGTCGCTCCCCGGATCGCTGGAGCGCTTCTAAAGGGGATGCGGGGGTTTTACAGCCTGATTCGCCCTTGATGGGTGACAGTTTAGTGACCGATGAATGTCCCGGTCCTTCCTCCGGCGTGGCGGTTTTTCCCGCCATAAGCGCCCTTCCCCCGCTCCTCGCCTCCGCCATCTTGGCCGGCCACGCGGCTCGGACGGCTTCTTCGTGGGCCGCCCTTGAGGTTGGAGACATTAATGCCATGAACGCCCTTAATTTGGGCGACGGCACAAAAGCGGCTAAAGTTAAGCGCCGTTCTTCCCGCGCGGCTCCTTTGCGGAGTGTCGCGCCAGACGCCATTTTGGATGCGCAGCATGTCTCTCCCCCGCTCTTGCGAGCGCCGGTTGAGGGTGCGTCTAGGGCTGTGGCCCAGGCTGCGGAAGTGCACAGTCTGGGGGTTTCTCCCCCGAGTTTGTTTTGCTGCTGCATCAGGCCTTCCTCATGCAAAACGCTGCCCCTGCTCCCTCGTCTGGTAAAGAGGTTGAGGTTCCCAGAGGTAAACGCCCTCGGGTTGATTCCCAGGCCTTGGAGGACTTTGTCTCCTCCGATGTAGATGAGGGCAGCGTGTCTGAGGTCTCCCAACGGTCCTTTGCGGATTCCTTGGAGGAGATAGATCCCCGCTCGGATGGAGCGGATGACCCCTCTGCAGCGCGGCTTTTTTAGCCCAGAGGATTTGCCCAACCTGTTGTTACAGGCCATGGACACTTTGAAGATTTCCTCTCCGGAGGACGTCTCTCCCTCAGCCCCTGTTGGCTCTGCCATTATGCTGGGGACGAAGCGCCCGCCTAAAACCTTCCACGTGCATGATGCCATGCACACCTTAATTTCGGCTCAATGGGATGTCCCGGAAGCGAGCCTCAAAGTGGCTAGGGCTATGTCCCGCCTCTATCCTTTGCCTGAAAGTGAACGTGAGGCCTATCTGTGGCCTACCGTGGATTCTTTAATCACTGCGGTGACTAAGAAAACGGCTTTGCCGGTGGAAGGTGGCACGGCCCTAAAGGACGCCCAAGACAGAAGATTGGAGGCGGCCTTAAGGTCGTCCTTTGAGGCGACTGCTTTAAGGTTGCAGGCCTCGGTTTGCGGTTCCTATGTGGCCAGGGCGTGCCTGACTATGGTGCAGCGGGCTTCCCCCTCGGATCATTCCTTGAGGGCTGATTGGCCGGCCCTGGAATCGGGCTTAGCCTATTTGGCAGACTTGCTGTATGATGTCTTGAGAGCCTCAGCTAAAGGCATGGCTCAGACAGTCTCTGCGCGGCGGTGGCTTTGGCTGAAACATTGGTCTGCTGACCACGCCTCTAAATCCCGCCTGGCTAGATTGCCTTTTAAAGGCAAGCTGCTCTTGGGGTCGAGCTGGACAAAATCGTGACCGATCTCGGCACGTCTAAGGGCAAGAAATTACCAGAGGTCAGGGCTCGGGCTAGTACTCGTCCCGGTACCTTCAGAGGACGGTTGCAGGAAGCCCGTCGGTACCGCCCGGGCAAGCGGGCTCCTCTGCCCCTTCTTCCTTCAAGAGGAATTTAAAACTCCCCCAAGCAGCATTCTTTTCGCAGAGACCGCCGTCCCGGAGGTGCTCCCTCCGGTCCTCCCCCAGGGTCTCGTACCCGATGACGGGGCCTTGGTCCACGCCCCAGTGCAGATTGGAGGACGGCTGTCCTCGTTTCTGGGCGAGTGGACCACAATAACTTCAGACGCGTGGGTGCTGGAAGTCATCAGAGACGGCTACAAGCTAGAGTTCTGCCGACCCTTAAAAGCGGGTTCGTACTCTCTCCCTGCAAGTCTCCGGTCAAAGCTGTGGCAGTGCAGCAGACCTTGGACAATCTGATCCGCCTGGGCGCGGTCGTTCCGGTGCCAGAAAGTCAGCTTGGCAAGGGACGTTACTCCATTTACTTTGTGGTACCAAAGAAAGGAGGTTCTGTCCGGCCTATCCTCGACCTCAAGGGGTCAATCGGGCCTTGAAAGTGCGGCACTCTCGCATGGAGACTCTCCGCTCTGTTATAGCGGCAGTGAAGGCAAGAGAGTTCCTGGCATCCTTGGGCATCAAGGAAGCGTACCTGCATATTCCCATCTGGCCTCCTCTTCAACGCTTTCTGCGTTTTGCAGTCCTGGGACGACACTTCCAGTTCAGAGCCCTCCCATTCGGGTTGGCTACTGCTCCGCGGACCTTTTCCAAAGTAATGGTGGTCATCGCGGCCTTCCTACGAAAGGAAGGGGTACAAGTCCATCCTTATCTGGACGACTGGTTGATCCGAGCCCCCTCTTATGCAGAGTGCGGCAAGCTGTGAACCGGGTAGTTGCTCTTTTGAGCTCCCTGGGATGGATCATCAACTGGGAGAAGAGCCAGCTGCGCCCGACTCAGTCCCTGGAATACCTGGGAGTTCGATTCGACACCCAAGTGGGCAGAGTGTTCCTGCCAGACAATCGAATTGTCAAACTTCAGGCTCAAGTGGACCAGTTCCTAGTAGCCTCTCATCCTCGGGATTGGGACTATGTGCAGCTGTTGGGCTCTATGACGGCCATGATGGAAGTAGTGCCCTGGGCCAGGGCTCATAGGAGACCACTTCAACAATCTTTGCTGCGGCGCTGGACTCCGATGTCGGAGGATTATGCTGTGCGCCTTCCCTTGGACCCAGCAGTGCGCAAGGCGCTGAGCTGGTGGATGCAGACAGACAAGTTGTCTGCGGGAATGCCTCTGGTGACCCCAGAGTGGATTGTCGTCATGACGGACGCCTCTTTGTCGGGCTGGAGAGCCCACTACTTGGGAAGGACAGCGCAGGGGCTCTGGTCTCCTGCAGAGGCAAAGTGGTCTATCAACCTCCTGGAACTCAGAGCCATTCGGTTGGCGCTTTTGGAGTTCATCCCGGTACTGGTGTTGAAGCCTGTACGGGTCCTGTCAGACAATGCCACGGCTGTGGTCTATGTCAACCGCCAGGGAGGTACCAAGAGCGCCCCTCTAGCCAAGGAGGCTATGAATCTTTGCCAGTGGGCGGAAGCGAACCTGGAGCAGCTTTCAGCGGCCCACATTGCCGGAGTCATGAATGTCAAGGCGGTCTTTCTCAGTCGCCATACCTTGGAGCCCGGAGACTGGCAACTATCTGCTCAGGCGTTCTTGGACATCACGAAGCGCTGGGGCCAGCCGAGCCTAGTTCTGATGGCGTCATCGGCCAATTGCCAAGTGCCGCGCTTTTTCAGCAGAGGACGGGACCCTCGATCCCTGGGAGTAGATGCTCTTCTCCAACAGTGGCCGACACAAGAGCTCCTCTATGTGTTCCCGCCCTGGCCCATGTTGGGCAGGGTGCTAGACCGGGTGGCAAAGCATCCCGGCAGGGTAATCCGGGTGGGTCCGGATTGGCCCAGACGTCCCTGGTATGCGGACTTGATCAGGCTCTCAGTCGACGATCCTCTGCGGCTGTCAGTGGAGCAGGGCCTGTTACATCAGGGTCCCGTGGTGATGGAGGATCCCTCCCCCTTTGGTCTTACGGCCTGGCTATTGAGCGGCAGCGTCTGAGGAAGAAGGGCTTCTCAGACAAGGTCATCGCCACTATGCTAAGAGCGAGGAAGCACTCTACTTCTACTGCTTACGCCAGGGTTTGGCGTATCTTTGCAGCGTGGTGTGAAGCAGGCTCACTTTCCTCCCTTCACTGCTCCAATTTCTTCAGTGTTGGCGTTCCTGCAAGAAGGTCTGGAGAAAGGCCTGTCGCTCAGTTCCCTTAAAGTCCAGGTAGCGGCTCTGGCTTGCTTCAGGGGCCGCCTGAAGGGTGCTTCCCTGGCTTCGCAGCCAGATGTGGTGCGCTTTCTCAAGGGAGTTAATCACCTGCGCCCTCCTCTGCACTCAGTGGTGCCTGCGTGGAATCTCAACCTGGTGCTAAGAGCGTTGCAGAAGCCGCCTTTTGAACCCTTGTCAAGGGCATCTCTGAAAGACCTGACGTGGAAAGCAGTCTTTTTGGTGGCTATCACTTCAACCAGAAGAGTTTCCGAGCTCCAGGCGCTCTCATGTCGAGAGCCTTTTCTGCAGTTCACTGAGGCAGGAGTGACTATTCGCACAGTGCCTTCCTTTCTGCCCAGATTGTTTCTCGCTTCCATGTGAATCAGCAGCTCTGTCTCCCTTCCTTTCGTAGGGAGGACTACCCAGAGGAGTACTCTGCTCTTAAATATCTGGATGTGAGGCGAGTCATCATCAGATACTTGGAAGTGACCAATGATTTCCGGAAATCGGATCATCTGTTTGTCCTGTTTGCAGGTCCTCGTAAGGGTCTGCAGGCTGCTAAGCCTACAGTGGCAAGATGGGTCAAGGAAGCCATTGCAGCGGCTTATGTGGCCGCAAGGAAGGTGCCGCCTATCCAGCTGAAGGCTCACTCCACGAGAGCTCAGGCGGCCTCGATGGCAGAGGCCGGTTCCGTCTCCTTGGCAGAGATATGCAAGGCGGCAACTTGGGCTTCGGCCCATACATTCTCCAAGCATTACCGCTTGACTGTGGCTGCTCGGGCGGAGGCCCGGTTTGGAGCTTCAGTGTTGCGGTCAGGGATTTCAATGTCCCGCCCTGGGTGAGTACTGCTTCGGTACATCCCACCAGTCTATGGATTGATCAGCTTGATGATATGGAAGGTAAAATTATGTATAATCATACCTGATAATTTTCTTTCCATTAATCATAGCTGATCAATCCATAGCCCCTCCCAGATATCTGTACTGTTTTTATTCTGGTTGCATTTCAGGTTCAAGTGTAGTCTTCAGTTACTTCAGAAAGACTTCGTGTTCAAGTTTTTTCACTTGGATTCTTCAAGAGTTGAGACGAGTTTGTGTTACAGTGAGCTGCTGCATTCCTCTCCCCCCCGTTTTACGGGGCTGGATTGAGACATAAATTCTGCCGGCACTCCCTCCCGCTTCGTGCGGCTGTAGGGCAGCTTTGTACCCCTCCCGCTTTGGCGGTGTTAGGGTCAGTCAGCTCCTCCCGCGGTTTGCGGTTGCAGGATAAGCCAGATCCCCCCGCATCGGCGGGTGTGGTGTCCCTCCCCTGCTCCGCGGGGATGAGCTGGACGGATTCCCCTCCCCCACTTGTGTGGGGATGAGCTGGGTTAATTCCCCTCCCCCGTTTCGGCGGTGGTGAGCTGGGCAGAGTGTCCCTTCGTGGGTGTAATTCTCTAAGTGCTGAGTCCTGCGGATGGAGCTTTGATATCGACATACTGAGGAGTTTCCGGCAGCACATGACCACATATAGGGAGGCAAAAGTTTGCTCTCTATCTCCACCTGCTGGTAGATGGACACAACCCACCAGTCTATGGATTGATCAGCTATGATTAATGGAAAGAAAATTATCAGGTATGATTATACATAATTTTACCTTAGCCCCCGGATTCTATAAACATGCATGCCAAATTTATACCTAGAGTGTAAAGAGATATTCCCATCCCCACCAGTACTGGCCTTCCGACAGCCACCCAACTTAAAACACAAGCTAATCAGAAGTAAACTTCCATCACAGACTGAAAAGGAGCAGAAGGGCACACTTCCCTGTAATTTATCCAGTTGCAAACTATGCCAAAATATTTCACAGGACCCCACAGTCATCCACAAAGGAAAGATATTCAACATAAAGGGATCTTTCAGTTGCTCATCTTCCAATGTGGTATATATCATTCAGTGTAAAAAATGTAACGAAGGATGCTATATTGGAGAAACAGGCCAGATGCTTAAGACAAGATTCAATTTACATAGACATCACATGAACAATACTGGTGCCAGTAGGGTTCCCACGCCTGTTGGTCAACATTTTACAGGACCAGAACACTGTACCAGTGACTTCACAGTGAGAATCCTGAAAGGTAACTTTAAAACCTTACAAGAACGTAAGACCTTTGAAGTCAGAATGATTGAATATTTTAACACCCAACAGAAAGGACTTAACAAGGATCTGGGGTTCCTAGCCCATTATAAACCATAAAGCTGTATTTCTCTGTTGATCACCCCACCCCTCAATTATCCACACCCATCCTGTTAGAATATCAATGATATGCTTTGATGTCCCCATGCATACCTCCTACCCACCCCCATCCTCCCACCCTGTCAGTCTGTCATAGTAATGCTTGAATGTTTTCACTTATATACACTGTCAGCTAGCACATTTGCTTATTTCCGATCTGAAGAAGAAGGGCAACCTTCAAAAGCTAATCAAGAAATGTATTAAGTTATGTCCAATAAAAAAGGTATCATCTTATTTTCTTTTCCATGTTTCATTTTGTTTGATTTCTGTAGATTCTACATGGAATGTTGCTATTCCACTAGCAACATTCCATGTACAAGTCGGCCCTTGCGGATCACCAATGTGGCCGCGCAGGCTTCTGCTTCTGTGAGTCTGACGTCCTGCACGTACTGTACGTGCAGGACGTCAGACTCACAGAAACAGAAGCCTGCGCAGCCTTCTACATGGAATGTTGCTAGTGGAATAGCAACATTCCATGTAGAATCTCCAATAGTAGCAACATTCCATGTAGAATCTCCAATGGTATCTATTTTACTGTCATAGTAATGCTTGAATGTTTTCACTTATATACACTGTCAGCTAGCACATTTGCTTATTTCCGATCTGAGGAAGAAGGGCAACCTTCGAAAGCTAATCAAGAAATGTATTAAGTTATGTCCAATAAAAAAGGTATCATCTTATTTTCTTTTCCATGTTTTATTTTGTTTGATTTCTATAGATTCTACATGGAATGTTGCTATTCCACTAGCAACATTCCATGTAGAAGTCGGCCCTTGCGGATCACTAATGTGGCCGCGCAGGCTTCTGCTTCTGTGAGTCTGACGTCCTGCACGTACGTGCAGGACGTCAGACTCACAGAAACAGAAGCCAGCACAGCCTTCTACATGGAATGTTGCTAGTGGAATAGCAACATTCCATGTAGAATCTCCAATAGTAGCAACATTCCATGTAGAATCTCCAATGGTATCTATTTTACTGTCATAGTAATGCTTGAATGTTTTCACTTATATACACTGTCAGCTAGCACATTTGCTTATTTCCAATCTGAGGAAGAAGGGCAACCTTCGAAAGCTAATCAAGAAATGTATTAAGTTATGTCCAATAAAAAAGGTATCATCTTATTTTCTTTTCCATGTTTTATTTTGTTTGATTTCTATTGATAACCTTAAGAGTGGACTAACACGGCTACCACACTCCTATACCTAGAGTGCAAATTTGCATGTTCAAATTATTGAATAAGGCAGGTGTTGCCAATTTTTTTCGGTTCACGGCACCTTTCCCTGCAGCCCTCCCTTCCCAGAAAGTCCAGCACACCATTTCCTGCAGCCCCTCTCCTCCCATAAATCTAGCACACCTCTGCCTTACCCAAATCCAGCATCGCTAGCTACTTTCCTTCCTGCAGGTCTAGGATCCCTGCCGCTTCCTTCTCCTTCCCCCGCCGCTGCTGCAGTGCTTGCGGCTTACATTTTCGGGTCGTCCATGATTCACGTGCACAGCGGGGACTTCCCAGACTGCTGCGCCTGGCCTTCACAACAGGAAATTGCATCGGAGAGGGCCGGACGCGGCAGACTATGAAGTCCCCACTGTGCCTGTGTGGATTGCTGCAAGCACTGCAGCGGCGGCAGGGGAAGAAGCAAGGAAGTGGCATATTCCGGACTTGCGGGAGGGGAAAGTAGGGCGCGATGCTGGATTGTGGGTGACGGGATGGAGGCCAAGATGTCCTTCGGCACCCCTGAGAGTTCTGGCACACCGGGGTGCTGTGGTGCACAGTTTGGGAAACGCTGGAATAAGGACAAGCTGTATGCGTAACTTAATTTAATAATTGGCTGCTAATCAGATTTAGTTGCCAATTATTGCCTTGAATTGGTGGTAATTGGCACTAGTCAGCACGCACAACTGACCTTTGCTATTCTAGAAGTTGGGCTTGCCGAGTGGCTTTTTGCAGCTTTTAATTTTTACTTTTTTTTTTTTTTTACTTTTTTTAATTAATTTTTCAAATTTATACATCAAACAAACTTGACAAGCTTGTAAAGAAAGTTCAGTTAGTTACAATAAAGCTTGTTAGAACATAATTCTAATAGAGATAAAAGAAGGAAAAAAAGCAAAAAAAACTTAACCTCACAAAAGTCCACATGTGGAGTCCATTATATTGGAGAAATTAGGCAAATAATTCAACATTATAAATCGGTTGCATCAGATTCACTATCAATTTTCAATAGTTGTTATTATTCTGTCTTATTAGTTTTAGATGTTATAAAAGAATAGGATGATAATATACATATTTCAGTGACTGATAAGTGACCAGACATTTACATGGATATTTAAGAAAAAATGTAGCTCCAATTTTTTGTGTCTGTTTCATCTGAAGAAATTTCTGACGTTTTTGCGTTTCCCTCGAGAAATCTGGGAAAACTCGAATTTTTAGTCCTTTGAAGATTTTATCCTTATTTTTGAAAAACAACTTCAATATCCAAGTCTTGTCTGGAATTAGAGCTACTGTCACCACTAATGTAGTTGGTTTTATTTTTGCTTTTTAAGGTTTTGGACTGATGCTCTTGATTGATATAATCCGGCTGCTGACACCCAGTCATATTGTTCAGCTTTCTGTTAAAGACACAGAAGACCTGGCACCGCTCACCCCAGAATATGTTCAGACTGCCACTGGGTTGCATACCAAAGGCAAATTGCAAGTGAAACACAAGAACCTGGGGATGTTCGGAGCAGAGGATCCAGAGCAACAGGAGGAAGAAAAAGATGATCTTTATTTTCAGATGTTTACAGGACATAAGCTGCTTTGTGTTCAGTGTGACTTTCATGGTGTAGGAGATCCTAGTAGTATGTAAGTGTTTTTTTGTTGTTTTTAAAGGTTCCATTAGTTCTGTCTGTGGTTTTCTTTTATATGAATTTAGTTCCAACAGATGCTCTTCTATTTGATTTTATTTTATCATTTTACTTAATTACGTTCACATGTATCACATAAATGTAAGGAAATACAGAAATTAATATAAAAAGGAAAACATTTTCTCTCAACAATATATCCTATATAATAAAACGCACCTCCAACGTTCTGAAGCTGACTGCATGGCTGAGGCATTCCTGCTGTCTGTATCCATCTCCTGAATTGACATCACGTACTTCCGGGTTCATCACAAGCTGAAGTGACCAACCACACGAGGTTTCTCAGCTTCAGAATGTTGGAGGTGCATTCTATTAAATAGGATTGGTCAGTTCCTTGAAGCACAGCTAGAGCTCAGCGACCTGCACAGTAACGCTCAGCTGCCTCTCGTGGGGTCTCCTTTTTCGCTGCCCACCTGCAACTTGCTCTCCACAGCACTGATCAGCTGATCGACGTGGCACTGAGGCAGACTCTTCATGCCACCAGCGCCACTCTCCAAGGGTCCAGCGCTCATTCTCTCGCCACGCCCATGCGAGACACCACAACAATGCACGTGCGCGGAGTCAAGTACACCCTCACAACTCGCTCTCCACGGCACTGATCAGCTGATCAACGCGGCACTGAGGTAGACTCTTCCCGCCATCAGCACCACTCTCCACGGGTCCAGCACTCATTCTCTCGCCACGCGAGACACCACAACAACGCATGCGATTGGAACCAAGTACACCGTCACACCCATACTCACTCTCTTTCTCTCTCACACACACACTCGCACATTCACTCTCTCTCTCTCACACAGTCACTCTCACATGCACTCTCTGAAACATACACACTCCGAGGAAAACCTTGCTAGCGTCCATTTCATTTGTGTCAGAAATGGGCCTTTTTTACTAGTATTTACATAATTGTCCACAATTGGAAGATCCAAGATCAGGAAAACAATCTTAAAGAAAATAAGAAAAACTCAAAATGGTTAATCTAATAATTCACATTTTCTGAGGGAGGAAGGTTAATCGGTTATTGCGGCCGGTACAGTGGAAACTGAAGGAAGTTGCTGCAGAGGATTCTTCATCTGTTTCCACAAACTCTTATAATTTCTTAGGTTCAAACAAATAAGTAATAAGAAAATAAAACACTTACAAGGGAATTGCGCTAGGAAGGCCCCACCTAGGGCAACAGATGCTCTTCTAATTACATATTTTGTCTGCATTGACTAGCTGGATTAAAGATTACAAAAATCTGCTGAAAATACAATAATCTACTATAATAAAATGCACCCTCAACGTTCTGAAGACACTGACGTCACTGCAGGCACTCAGACACCGGTTCATAAGTTCATGGTGGTGAAGCCACAACACTCACCATGTCTTCATGCCCCACCCTCGCGTCAAACGTGATGACGTCAAGGGCAGAACACATACACAACAAGGCAAATGAACGCACGGGGAGCAGTTGTTTCCCTACTCCTCCCCTTCCAACAAATCGCAGCCGCCAAGGACGTGCCCATCACCCCGCCCCTTTTGCCCCGACGCCACGCCCCTTTAAAGGTACCGCCCCGCCCCCGGTCGCCCCCTCTTTCCCTCATCACCTTGTCTCCCCCCTGTCACCTCCCCTCCCCTTACGCCACTATCCCTGGTGGTCTAGCGGTACCTGTTCGCTGGGGCAAGAACAAAACAGCCCCCGCTTTCCTGCCTGGAGCACTGCTGCTAGCTGCCCGGCTGCATCGTTTGCGAGTCCGGCTGTCGGCGTTTCAAAATGGCCGCCGAGAGTTGAAGCTGCCTCGCGAGATTTCAACTCTCGGCGGCCATTTTGAAACGCCGAGAGCCGGACTCACACGATGCAGCAGGGCAGCTACGGGCAGGAAAGAGGGCGCTCTTTCTTTTCTGCCCCGACCAAACAGGTACCTCTAGACCACCAGGGAGACTAGCGTAAGGGGAGGGGAAGGGAGTCCTGTGCCCGCTAGCGCCCGTTTCATCACAGGCAGAAACGGGCCTTTATTACTAGTAGATTATATAATAGCAGAAAAAGACCATCCAGCTCTTTTGTCTATCCAGTTACATATGGGCAAAAATATCTGTGCTGCCAACCAGAGATTGACTGTCTCCAGGATCTGTTCTCTTATCCAGGACAATTTGTCATTGCCTTAATTTGTACTGTACCCTCTTGGGCAGATGGACATACAAGATTCTCCTCCCCTTAGCGTAATCTGTGCTGAGCTCCTCTCCCTTCCCGTATATAGTTACATGAATTTCTAATAATTTGAATAGCTGTCAGTGCTAGTGTGGCTGTTGCAGGAACATTCATCCTTCGAAGTCCCCTGTGTAGCTTGCTAGTCACATCCAGTAACGTGAGGGCTTGTTTCTACTAGGAATTCTAGTTATTAAAGTACTTACAGCTTGGAAGACAGGCCCAGCTGCTTAATTGCTTACATTTCCGCTAGCACTTCTACCTTATATCTTACCCACTTTGCTGTTCATTCTGGGAGCCCTCATACTTGTCATTGAATCATTACCATAGGGCATTTTAAACACTTCAACATGTGCAGTTAGGATTTACTTCTGCCATCTTTGTCGAACAGCATTGGAGTGTGAGGTTGAGAGTTTGTGCCTGAGGTCCTGTAATTGGAGCTAAGAGGGTCTTGTGTACAAGATGAGGCACTGAAGGACTGAGGCCTTCATTGTGAGCAATAATATAAATAGTTGCACTTAAGTCCTTTATCAGTCTTAAGTGAAAATTATATACGAATCTCTTTCAAAATATTTTTCTCAATTATTGCTGATTCATCCATCATGCTGACTGAACTGGGCAGCACGAGAGAATTTTTGTCCTTTGATTCTTGTCTGTAGTGCACCTGGATTTCATTTACATTTTGTTTTCTTTAAATCATCATTTCAACATTGCTTCCTCCTGTTCCCTCTGTTAAAGTGGAAAAATGATCCAATTTATGGCATGCAGAGAGGAATAAATGTCTTTATTTTAACTTTTGTTTTCCAAACGCTTTTTAAAAAAATGTTCTGTCAATAAATCTCAGTTGATTCTGTATTAGCTGTTCTGTGCTAGCATGACCTTTTTGTAAGTGCCAAGGCAACCAACCACCTTTGCCACTAGCAAGGGAGGTTTTTTGGAGGCAAGAAACCATTATGGTTACTAGTGTGATAGTGTAAGAAACAGAAGACCTTTTACTAAAGTCAAAAGCTGTGCAGTAACTATTGGGGAGTGTCCAGCATTCCATCTGCAGATACTGCACAGACAAGTTCCCTACCACACACTGGGTTGCCAAGTTAAATTTAGCATGGGTGCACTTAATTTCATTTGCTTTTCATATCTGTTAGACTAGTCCAAACCAGTGGCTATGTCCCTGACCAGCAGATGGAGGTAGAGAAGGAGGCACTTTCAGTGACATCACAGGTATTAAGTTGTGGCCAAGTGTGTAATCTGTCAGTATTTCTCCATCTCCAGCAGATGGTGCCGGATGGTTTGGTGCAGCTGGATTTTGTTTCTTGTAGGCATTACTCCCACGGTTGAAGTAGAGTTTGCAACTCAGTGGTAGAATCCCAGGAATAGGTCCCTGGACCCTTTCCTTTATGAGAGGGATGTGCTCTTTCTGCCTTCCGCCACTCTGAACCTTGCCCACAGACTTTTGCTCTGAGGAATGGGCTGGCATAGGCTGCTAGAGAGCCTCAGGGGTCAAAATAGAGAAAAATACAATTTTCCTGCTGGGGCAGCCCTTAGTAGCACTGTCCCGCTGAATAAAGGGACAGTGCTACCCTCCTCCTCTCCCCCCCCCCCCCCCCCCCCGAAAAATAAAAATATTAAAAAAGAGAGAGAGAAGCAGAGGTTCTGCGACTTCATGGAAGTGAGATGGGACAGTTGTTAAGAAGGTGGTCCTGCAAGGCTTTTGGTTGCTTTCAATGAGGACTCGGGTGTCCACCTGGGCAGAGGCTTGGGCAGTCTCTCCAGAGGCTATTTGCAGTGTGCCAAATTTGCTTTCCCTGCCTGCATTCTTTCTTGAAGCACTGCAGGATTGATATTTGGGCAAGGGGTAATAGCCTTGGGGGGGGGGGGGGGTGCTGTTTGGGCTAAAGGGAGCCTTGTCTTCTGACCGGAGGCATAGAGTTTTAATACATCCAGGTAGTTTGAATTGGTCTGGCAGAGGTAAAATTATTCTTGCCTGTTAATGTCCTTTCCTTGGGTTCTGCTAGACTAGCTTTAGCATCCCACCCTGAAGAGAGTGGGTTTGGGGATTGTTGTCTGTGTCCTGTTCTGAGGATTGGGGTTTCTGTTTTACCTCCATGTCTCCTCTTGTTTCCCTTTTTCAAATTTGAGTTGAGGCTCTTGGTTGAGTATTTTATTTGGGATTTTATTCTGCTTTGACAAGTGCATAGTGACAAGTTCCAGGCTGCACCTCTACTTATACTGGTGATGTCACTGGACAGTGTTTGCTTCTTTACCGCCATCTGCTGGTTTGGACTGGTCTAGCAGAACTTAAAGAGAAGAAATTAACAGGTAAGATTAAATTTCACCATTTGACAGCATATAAGTAGCACACACTAACTGTAATGTGCAGTCCTTGTCTAATTTCTGCCCATGCCCTGCCTCATCCAGAATTAAGCAGTTGTCGTGGGATTTCTAGCACACTGACTGTTTTAATGCAGAATGCCCTTAGTATTGGCCTGTGCTTTTAGCGCGGGTTTTGAAGTTTAGTAAAAGAGCCCATGAGTCTCCTTAATCTATCAGTCATTTCAACCTACCTGTTTTTTTTTGCTTTGTGCTTTTATTTTTTTAGCTGTAGGTCATAAGTGACTCAAAAGTAAAGTATTGTATCCCATTATTTTTATTCCTGTTTTTGTCATGGCCACACCCCTTTTAAGACTGCATCTCCATTTTAACTATTCAGTGTGGCCTTTGTACTTCAAAAATGTGTGTGTTGGAAAAGGGAGTCCCTGAATTCACTGTTTCAGACGGTGGAAATGGCTAAATTAGAGATACTTTCAGAAGTCTGCACATATTTCTTTTCAGATAATGAATAAAATTCATAAGCAAAATGGAACATCAGTTCTTAACTGTCAGCTGACTTTTCTAACCTAATATAACTGCTTTAAAGCCGGTCAGATTTAATGACTTTAGCATGGGCTTACCACCTCCCTGCATTTCCTGCTGATGAATTGTGTATAGCATTGGAAGCAACATTTCATTCGCTTACTTGGGCACCAAACTACTTGTATATTAGGGCATTTTTAGAATTTTGTTAAAAACACTAAATTCATTAGTTTGAACGAGTGGGCGCTGTGTCTGGTGTGTGTGGGTGGGGGGGGGGGGGGAATATAGAAGAGATGTGATTCTATTTGCTGGCATCCCAAATGTAAATTTGAATTGAAAGTGTTACTCTGCTATGTAAGGTACTTTGCTGTGAATATTCAGGAACCACAGCTTGTACAAGTCTTCTGTAAACAGTTTTTTTTTTTTTGTTGTTTGTTTTTATCTGGAGCTGCTTTAATCTTTTTTTTTTTTGCTTGTTACTGTTTTCTTTTTTCAGGCGCTGCCATAGCAACATTCTGAGAGATTTGGCAATTTTGGGTTATCTTAGTAAAATGCAACCTGTGGAACTGGACCAGTTAGTGCCTTTAAACAGTTTGATACCCTATCAGGTGAGGGAGAGGGGAAATAGCCTGTTTGTTAGAACTGGATATAGATGGCGCTTGCTATTTCAGATGGTTAAGAAGGCAAAAGAACTTTTTGCCATTGCGTGCACAAGACATTTACAGTTTTATTACTCTTAGGCAGATGCTGATTTTCTTGTGTTAAGGACAGTGTTTGGTCATGCTTTTGAACGCCTGCCAGGTAACAATATAATTAGGAGCCTTTTCACTCTAGTATCCACCTTAATCTTCTGTTCTTTAGTGATGGATTTATGTTCCATGTTTTCTTCTGTGTCTTCCCAGACCCCGTTACACTTGCTGATTTATAGAATTATGAAAAACCCTTATGCTATTTAGTTGATTCCCCAGATTTATTGTTAAAAGTACCTTATTCTTCTACATATTTCCTTGATCATCTTTAACTCTGGATACCTAACTGTAAAAATCTCCTATTTAAAACAAAACTTTTTTGTTTGATAAGTGACTAGTAGTTTCTGCTTTTAAAGAAAACACTGAAAACAGTGAGACTGACGGTTTGTGATCTGTTTTTCTTAGGTACCTTTTCATGCAGTTGCACTATGGACCATTCACTCGGATGTCGTTCCCACTCACATCATGTACACAGTAAATGCCAACTGGGTGGGTCTGTGCAGGGTTCTAGAGGACTTCAGACATCATTCGGAGGGACCGATTTTACTTAAGCAGACACCAGTCTGTGATTGTTTGGGGTTTGGTGAGTCTGAGACACTTCTACTAGTTATCATTTCTATAGCGCTACAAGGCATACGCAGCACTGTACACCATACATGAAGAGACAGTCCCTGCTCAAAGAGCTTACAATCTAAATAGGACAGACAAACAGACAGAACAAGCAAGAGGCAAGGAAATTAAAGAGGGGATAAAAGGTACAGGGCAAGTGAGTAGTGGTTAGGAGACAAAAGCAGCGTCAAAGAGGTGGGCTTTTAGCCTGGATTTGAAAACGGCCAAAGATGGGGCTAGATGTACAGGCCCGAGAAGTCTATTCCAGTAATCAGGGCCCTAAGTTAACAAAGCAGTTTACAACATCTAATATAATAAAACGCACCGTGAACGTTCTGAAGACAACGTTCTGAAGCCACTCAAACACTCCCTGGCTGTAGGGTTTGTGGATTCATGGTGTGAAGCCACCCAGCCGTCTCTGCCCCGCCCTCGCGTCAAGCGTCATGACGTCGAGGGCGGAAAAAAACCCAAACAATTCCGGCAGCGCAGTGTCAGGGAAGGAGGCGGTGCTCCCGACGTCTCTAGCCTTCCCTTCGCTGTGTTCCGCCTTCTTCTGACGTCAAGGATGACGTCAGAAGAAGGCGGAACACAGCGAAGGGAAGGCTAGATGTCGGGAGCGCCGCCTCCTTCCCTGACACTGCGCTGCCGGAACCACCACGGAGGTAAATTTAAAAAGAAGAAAAAAAAAAAAAGGGATGTTGGGGGGAGAGAAGAGGGTGGGCAGTAAAGTTGAACAATGGGATCGGGAGGGCAGGGGAGAAACGACAGCATGGATGCGAAGGGGGGGGGGAGAAGAGGGCGGGCCAGGCTGGGACATGGGAGAGAGAGGAGCATGGATGCGAGGGGGGGTCATGGAAGGGAGAGAGGGGACTTGCTGGAAAAGGATGAATGGAGGGGGCAGGGGACAGAGGAGCATGGATGGGCATGGATTGGGAGGACAGGGCTCGGAGAGAGGGGAATTGCTGGAAAGGGATGAATGGAGGGGGCAGGGGACAGATGGGCATGGATTGGGAGGGCAAGGCTCACACTCTCTCTGTCATATACAATGTCTTTCTGACTCTCACTCTCACACACTCTGTCTCACACTGTATCACATTCACTCTATGTGCCACACAGTCACTCACACACTCGCTTGGTCTCATAAACTCACTGTCACAGAGAATCTGTGTCTCACACACACTCTCTCTCTCGCCCACACACACACACACTCTCTCACACTGTGTCTCACATACACACTTGCACACACTCTCATTCTCTCACACACACTCTCTCACAAACACACTCACACCCAGACTCACTCTCTCTCTCACACACACACACTCACACTTTCACTCTGACTCTCAAACAGTCACTCTCACATACACTCTCCCAAACATACACACTCCGAGGAAACCCTTGCTAGCGCCCGTTTCATTTGTGTCAGAAACGGGCCTTTTTTACTAGTATTTAATATAGTAACACAAAATACAGCGATAGAAGAAAGATTGTAGCTAGCAGACATAAATAGTAGCAACAAACACCACCCACCGGCAGGACATCTGCTTCAATGCTACCTTAACCTCTAGCTACTATAGAGGGTTTTTTTTTGCTCACTCAAATGGAAAGGCTTCCCTAAGGGTGTCTTTCTTTTCCCCTGATAATTGTATTCTTAAAGCTTTAGACTTATGCACGTTAACTTCCTTATCTAGACCAGTTAACATCCCACCTGACCAGATCAGATGCTTGGTAAGTAGTATTTTACATAGGGATGAGTTGCTTGCTGTCATTGTCCAGGTGCTCTTGCTGTTCAAAGATTTCTGATGTTGAGCCGGTGAAGAATATAAAGTCGGAGGACCCTCTACTAGGCCTGCACAGGCCTTTCCAGTGCCTAGAGCAATTAGAGATAATGGCATAATTGGCCCCCCCTGAATGCAGGTTGAAGGTAGCAAGATTTATTTCTAGGCTGTATTCTATACAGGGGTGGAGTGGGCATTCCTGCACTAAGCAGTTAGTGCGTATATATTACTGCATACTAACTGGTTAATGCATGGATAACGTAGGAGCGTTTACCACCTACAAAGCAAGTGATGCACTTACTCTAGATTTTATGTATTGGTATATTTTAGTGTCCACACTCTCTACCTGTAAAGCCATAAATGTATTTTTTTTAGTAACCAGTCTGTGTGTACAACTGGACCATAACCCACATACAAAGAGAGATTTTTAAATTTTGTGCACCAGGGTTCTCTTTCCAAGTGTAAGAAAAAGCAAAGAAGGCCCGAGAAGTACTTTAAAGGCTTGAATGAATAAAAAAAACCCAACCAAACAAAAAACGTTATTTTGAGGGAGTGATTTTTGATGGATGTTTTTACCCCTGGAAAAAGACACAAACAATTTGCTCTGGCCACCCTGAAAAAACACTGATGGGAATTTCATTTTGAAATTCCTCTACTTGTTTTTTTTTTAGTATTTTGATCTGTATGCTTTTGCACCTTGAAAGTACGCAGGTTTAATATTCCCAGAGCTTGAGCTTGCTTTTGCATTTTCCAAGGAGAAACTGAGAACATGACATCTGATAAAGACCATATGACCCACTGGTACTTCTGCATGGAATTTCGTTTTGATAATAGGTTTGTAGGCAACTGCTGACAGTTGTCCTTAAGCGTTGTTTAGCTCGCTGTGGTCTCTTGTTAGGATGTTTCCTAAACTTTGATTGTTTTTCAGGAATTGTTAGAGGGATTGATATGGAAAAAAAGATCTACCACATATTGACCCCAGTACCACCGGAAAAGTTAAGACTGGTTAATTGCTTGCTGGTTGGGAGCATTAGTATTCCGCACAGCATCTTCAAAAACCAGGTAAGAAAAACAATGTTTCCCCCTCTTTCTCAGTACTGGAACCAAGTAGAGATATTCACTACCCTTCCCTCCCCATCTTTCCTCTTGAAGCTTTTTTTTACTTTAACAGAATCTGTTGTGTATTTTTTTTTTTTTGCATGTTTTGTTTGGGATTTTTTTGGACTACTCATGCTAAAATAGTTGAGACCAATCTTTGCTAAAGGGAAGGGGTGATTAATTTCCTTTTTAAAAAATTTTCCCTCTTCTTTGATGTATTCAAGTCTGGGATTAAAGGAGAGATACCGTACGTCACCTCTGCCTACAACTTTGAAATTTCGGGAGCTGGAAAGATTAAGTTGAACAAGCAGCTGAAGAGGAGAGAGCACCACAGGCCGCACTGATGCCTCGTTTCAGCGTTTCTTTCTGGGGAACTGGGAAAACTTCTGTGCCATTTTTCCAGAAAGTGTTCTGTTTTCTCTTCTCTTTTTCTAGAAGAATTGAGTATTGAAAAGAGCAAATGTTTTTGTCACATCTTTATTGACTTTAACATACAAATATATAACAACACACAACATCACACTTGTAAAGTTATGCACCATAGTACACAGACTGATCCAAAGGACTTCATCTCAGTGGTCATTTAAAAACTGTTTGACCAGTGTCCATATTTGCAGGACTTTGTTTCTCTGTTGCATTTTTTTCTGCTGCCGCTGCTTGAAATTTGTACATGGTGTAGACACTGTTCTACCATAAAACAAAATGTGACACAGTATTGTCCTTCCAGCGTTGGAAAATAAATTGTTTTTTGATTTCTTAAAAAAACAAAAACAAAAAAACAACCCGCAAACGTTGAATTAGCGTAAATGTAAATTGTTATGTCTATTGGTGCTGCTGAGAAGTTTTCATTTTTCATATTACTTTAACCTTTTTCTATGTTAACATTTGTGTAAAATGTGTGAGTATATTTCTGTGTCCAGAACACTGAAATCTTTCTGAATATCAGAATGTTGTTTTTACTTTTTACTTTTTTTTTTTTTTTTAATATTGTGATGAATAAAATTTTGTGTTTAATCCAAGACTATTCTTGTGTGTGTGTTCAGCATCTTCACAAGAGGCTATTGTGATGCATGGCAAGTGTGCATATTAGCTTTATCCTCAGAGGCATGTGCTCATGCTGACTTGGTTTTCTTTGTGTAAATGGGCTATCATTAGCCTTCAGACCGAGAGAAATATACCATGTGACAGAGGCTAATGACAGACCTCTTTCTCTGTTGCAGTACCACAGACCCTACTTAGGGGCCTATTTACCCAGTTTTGCACTTACTGTGCTCTTACATAGTAACATAGTAGATGACGACAGAAAAAGACCTGCACGGTCCATCCAGTCTGCCCAACAAGATAACTCATATTTGCTGCCGTTTGTGTATACCCTACTTTGATTTGTACCTGTCCTTTTTAGGGCACAGACCGTATAAGTCTGCCCAGCACTATCCCCACCTCCCAACCACCAGTCCCACCTCCCACCACTGGCTCTGGCACAGACCGTATAAGTCTGCCCCGCCTCCCGATCTTGACTAAGCTCCTGAGGATCCAAATATTAACATGTAGTAAGTGCAGAGGCAGGAAGTAACACGGGGGAATCCCTTTATTGAAATTCGGGGATTAATTCCAAGTTTATGCCACATTAACTGCTAATATAGAGTTGCCTTAAGAGCTTTGCAGTATTTTAAGTTAGCGGTAAACCGGACATTAATGGGATGTTTTATAAAGCCAAGCTAGCACTTTTAACTCGCGGTAGAAAGCCAAGACACTCATATTCCTATGGATGTTTCAGCTTTATAGCCAGCTGATTTTTACCACAATCTAAAAATGCTAGCGGTGTTTTGTAAAAGTGCCCACCTAAGAGTGTTTGTGTCGGGGGTGTGGCATTGGCAGAGATTGGGTGTGGAAGGCATTTGGCAATTAACACATTGCACTAACTGCCCAGTGACTGGCCAACGCAGAGTTGGGGGCCCTTTTACTAAGCCACGGTAGGGCTAATGTTGGGTTATTTTGTGCCAAATCAACACTGTTGTCGGGGTAGCGTAGGCGTCTGGCAGTATTTCCAAAGTTGGCATGCGCCTGTGGTAGAAAATAATTTTGTTATTTTCTACCGCGGTGGGGGGGGGGGTGTCCCCGGGGGTAATTAGCAGTGCAGACACATTGGCCCCACATGAGCACTTAGGTCTGCACAGCAAAACCAGTTAGTCACACCGAGTCATCGAGAATTAATTTATAAACACACCAGACACGTTTTTATAGTACAGGGGCCTTATCTGTGCAATTTACTTCCTGTATCCCATCGTTTCCAGACATCACTTGAACAATTTAAAGCTGACCTTAATACATACCTTTTTAAGGATGCATATAAATACGTTTCTATTCTCCCTAGCAGGTTTTTTCGGGAGATGCCTTGGAAGATACTTGGAACACTTTTTCCTTTTTACCTTCCCTCCTTTGTTCTATTAATTATGGTAGTTCTCCCCTTCCCAAATAGTCATGTCTGTTTTTTGACCATATTGTGATTTTGCATAGTTTATACGGTAAATAGAGTGTTCCAAATTAATGCTTTTGAAACCAAAGTTTTGCAGGAATGTAAGTCTATAAATTTGGGATGATAAACTCCTTTGGAATTAGCCTGTCTATGGAGATATGACAGCTGTCACTCCAAATGTGAAAGCTGTGTGCTGTGGTTTTATTGCTCCACTCAGGCGTTGTGAAATGTTGGGATCCCCTGACTCAGGCATTCGTGCTGAAACCCAGCTGAGTTGGATTGTAAACCGCTCTTGAAGGAATCTCCATAGGACGGGTTAGAAAGACTACTTGGGATAGGCAAGAGCCACTGGGGTTCCCTCCTGCCCTGAATATTCTACTACACCACCAGAGGACAGTAAGGTAGTCGAGGGGGGGGGGGGGGGGTGCTACTCTGCATTCTTGTTTTTTGTGTAATGCAATTGCAAGTAACGCAGTTGTGATTTTGCATAGTAGTTTATACGGTAAATAGAGTGTTCCAAATTAATGCTTTTGATACCAAAGCTTTGCAGTAATGGAAGTCTATAAATTTGGGATGATAAACTCCTTGGGAATTAGCCTGTCTATGGAGATATGACAGCTGTCTCTCCAAATGTGTGAAAAGTCAGCCATTGTAAAAGCACTGTGTGTTTTAGTTTGTTTTCATTAGCTGAGGTTCATGTGTGCGGAGGCTGTTTTGCTTGGAGGTAAAATATGACCATATTTAAATTATTATATATATTCTGGCTTGGATACTATTTGAGTGAATCTAAAGAATTTCCAGGCTCTGTTCGGTATGATGAAGATGCAGGCATTTTTATCAAACTTGTAGTGTGCAGATTCTATGAGAAAGAAACCTGCAGTGATTGTTTTCAAGCACAGGTACTGGTGAGCTTGTAATGTTAATTGGGAAATATTACAGGGGGGTCTTTTACTAAAGCTTAGCTCGAGTTATCTGCAGCAGGGCACCTGTGCACAGTTTGGGTAAGCATAAACAGCGGTAATCATGATTTTATTTTTTTTAATGTTCTCAAAAAGTTCCTGTCTCGGAGGATATTATATCTGCATTGAGTTGTGAACCTAAACATGCCAGACTTGTTGAGGAGTCCTTGTTAAAATGACTCTTCCCAGTTGTCAGCCTGTGCTTGCATTCCTGGAACTGGAGGGTAATGATCTCCTTTGGGTTAAGTAGAGGCAAGCTCTGACAATCCCTAGTGGGCCTTGTTGGTTCACATTTACACAACCAGTCTTTAGCTTTCGGTTTCGGCGGAAAGTGGTTAGACTTTAGGCCAAAACTGAGAAAAAGCAGTTTTGGTTGGCCTCTAATAGCTATCATGCCACATATGAGTGCAAAAGAATTGTGATCAGACATTACTATTTTGCACCTTTAGGAGTTTATTGGGAAAAAAAAAAAAACCTTGACACGAGCCGGGTTTCACGTGATTGGGTGGAGCAGTGAGACAAGCTACCGTACACAATGCACCTTCCATCTGTATGTCAAACACCCTATGACTACATTTCATCACTCCTTATTCCATCCAACAGGTATCAATCACAGTTGCCACTGATCTCATTGAATTATCCTTATGTTCTGCACCATTCTCTTTCTAGCAGACTTGTCTGCCTTAAATTCAACTAACTAATGTTTGTAATCATCTCTAGTGATTTCTGTATTTAATGGTTATTTGTGTGAAAAAAAGGCCTTTTGTAATTTTTGTGTTTAAACGATTTTTATTGATACTTCAGCACAATAAACATTTTCAGTACATCATACTGTATATATTTCACTAACAAACCATGTTGCATATTAACGGCATATTACTAATCAGTATCCAAACTATTTATGTTAACTCCCCCCCCCCCCCCCCTTAACGACCCATCATCCCCCTTTTTTCCCCTCTTCCCCATCCCACTCTGTATTGTCAACCCTCTTAATATAAACTTGTAAAGACAATACAGTCCACGCAAATACATTCCGAACTCCCAGAAAAGAGATGATCTAAGCACTTCGTAATGGTGAATCTATACCATCCACGTGTTCTCTCCCCTTTCTCTTGCGCAAGCTCTACTCATCAATGCCCCTTGAGGTCTGGGCTCTGATGACCTCCTGGGGCGAAGAAAGAATTATCTCAACCCTATGTATCTCCCCCCCCCCTTTCCCCCTCCATCCTTTGTCCAATAATTATTCATAAAAAAAACACACGGGGGGGGGGGGGGGGAACCCCCCTGTTGGGGTCCAGCGTGTGTAGTAGGTAGGAAACCCCCTAATCAGACACCAAACCTACTAATACCCAACCATCACCAATGGAAGTAGGAACTATATATTGTTTAGAATCAGACTCCTCGCTCTATGTGGAAGGGATTGAAGATATGAATCCCAAACAAGCAAGAAATTCTTCTTTCGTTTTTGTAATTTTTGTGTTATGTTGGAAGTGTGTGTGTGTGTGTGTTTTTTTTGTTTGTTTTTATCATGTTTGCGATTGAATGCCACTATTTCATAACTCGTGGGGTGGGTAGGGGGGATGATTTGGGTTACTCTATAAAATACAGCAGTTCTGTACTTTCAGCATAGGAGCGCTTAGTCCAACCATGCGCTCGTGGCCGAGTCTAATGTCTGTATATTGCTTAATTCTGGCAAGATGATGCATCTAAGAATATGAAAAAACTTGTGGGAGCTTCCTGCGGGAAGGTTCAGAGACAGTTTACATGTGTTTGTATCATCTGCTGGATAAGCAAGTTCGCTAACTTACTCAATATTTCCCTATTCAACTGTTACTACCGTGTTTCCCCAAAAATAGGACATCCTCCGAAAGTAAGACCTAGTAGAGGTCTTGCTGCAATTTGAAAATATAAGGCCTCCCCCGAAAATAAGACCTAGCAGGGGAGGCCTTATTTTTCGGGGAAACATCGGGGTCACCCCCCCACCCGAGATCGCCGGCTCCCCCCCTCGATCAGCGGCTCCCCCCGCCCTCAGTCGCTCCCGGAACTAACCTCTTAACCGCTTCCTTTCACCTTTGCACTCGCCGCAAGCAGCAGGGCTGGCCACTCCTTCCTTCCGTGTCCCGCCCTCACCTGACGTTACGTCAGGCGAGGGCGGGACATGGAAGGAAGGAGTGGCCTGCCCTGCTGCTTGCGGCGAGTGCGAAGATGAATGGTGAAAGGAAGCATTTAAGAGGTTAGTTCCGGGAGCGACTGAGGGCAGGGGGAGCCGGCGATCGAGGGGGGGAGCCGGCGATCTCGGGTGGGGGGGGTGACCCCGATGTTTCCCCGAAAAATAAGGCCTCCCCTGAAAATAAGACCTAGCAGGTCTTGGGGAGCAAAATTTAATATAAGACACTGTCTTATTTTTGGGGAAACACGGTATTTTCACAAGCTTTCACTATTGAAATTGGCAGCATAATATTTCTTCTGTTCTGGTTCCAGGACCACGGGAATTACATGGGGACGTGTATCTTGAGATATGAATGGGATAACTGTATTCCTAAATATTGCTCAGATGTTATGACGATGTACCTGCTGTAGTGGGTGAGGCCGTTTGAGTCTTGCAATCGCTTGTGAGCAGTATTAAGCACCAGATGGTGCATAACTGTCTTAAAAATTGAGGGTTCCATTATTTAAATTACATATATTTAATGTTTAGTTTTTAAAGTTAGACTCCATTTTTAGTGTTCAGCAAAGAATATTTATTTGGGATAACTGTATGGCATCTTTTTTTTTTTTTTTTTTGCTCTTGCCATCTCTCACCACTGTAATACCTATGCTTTCTGAAGCTGATTTGTTCCGACTGAGAGAGAGAAGATTCTCCCCCTTAAGTTTCTTACGTTTTTTGGAGATAAAATGAGAGCTTGACTAGAAAAACTGAAGACTAAGTGGGATGATAAACTTTGACCTATTCAGGACTCTAATCCACTCCCTGGTCTTGAGCCATTTCGACTACTGCAATGGAATTTACACCGGCTGCAAAGAACACACCCTTAAACTCCAGACAGCGCAGAACACCGCGGCAAGGCTACTATTTGGCAAATCTCAGTTTGAGGCGGCAAAACCCCTATGTGAGAAGCTCCACTGGCTCCCGATTGGGGGGGAAGAGGGGTTGGTGGTTGAGAGGCTAGGATGGGGGAGGGCAGACTTATACGGGGTCTGTTTCGGAGCCGGTGATGGGAGGCGGGACTGGTGGTTGGGAGGCGGGAAATACTGAGGAAGGGGCAGGACCCCGATGCTCTCGGCTCCCCGCTGGCCATAGGTGGGGCTACCGCAAAAGGGGTTAAAAGCCCCGGAAGAGGACAGGGACGGCCTCTTCAGTGCCAGGGCAGCGGACGAACCCCTCTTCCACTGGCGGGGGGAAGAGGGGTTGGTGGTTGAGAGGCTAGGATGGGGGAGGGCAGACTTATACGGGGTCTGTGCCGGAGCCGGTGATGGGAGGCGGGACTGGTGGTTGGGAGGCGGGAAATACTGCTGGGCAGACTTATATGGTCTGTGCCCTGAAAAGGACAGGTACAAATTCAATTCAAGGTAAGGTATACACATATGAGTTTATCGTGGGCAGACTAGATGGACCGTGCAGGTCTTTTTCTGCCGTCATCTACTATGTATGATTAAAGAACGTATTGAATTCAAGATCTGTGCTGTTACCCACAAGATTGTATACAGGGGACGCTCCTGCTTATACGTACAGCCTGATCGACCTCCCTCCCAGAAATTCCGAGAAGTCGTCCCGCACCTATCTCAATCTCCGCTTTCCTAACTACAGAAACTTAAGATACAAACTACTCTTTGCCTCCTCGTTTTGCTTTGTGTCCCTGCTACTGGAATGCTCTACCATCACCGTTAAGAGAGACAGTCTATCATAGTCCGTTCAAGAAGTCCCTTAAGACCTACCTATGTGATTGATCTTACCTCTGCTGCTTGATTACCTGCAATCCCGCATTCCTCTGCCTGCTGGTTCCCTCCCTTCCCCTCCTCTACCTTATTCTCTGATTTGTACTACAATAATTATGGGATTATGTGGGATATAAATGTTCACAATAAATAAATAACAGTTTATTTGACCTCAAGGTACAGCTCTGTGTACAAGAATGATGTTGTTTGAAATGTTAGATGTAGCTATGAGCCTTAAAACTTTGAACAAGTACTGTATTCACTCTGCATTTTTTGCCTAGTCCTATTTGGTATGTATCATTGCTGAAATTTGTGTGCGAGATTCTTTAAGCTATTATAATTCCCTGATCGCCCTGGGAGCAGCTCTGTTAGAACAATGTCAGTTGGTGCTGGAGACCTGTTCCTCCAAATTGAATATGGTGTTATGTAGCACAAATGGGAAGAAACCTCTGTAACTGGTGTACCACAAGCAAAACAGGAAAAAGTGCTTGTGTTTCTAGGATTAGAGGGTGGAAAGCAAGCTGTGTGCTGTGGTTTTACTGCTCCACTCAGGCGTTGTGAAGCGTTGGGATCCCCTGACTCAGGCATTTGTGCTGAAACCCAGCTGAGTTGGGTTATTTCTAGTTAAGCTTTCCTTGGCAACAATGTGGTTGTTTTTCCTACACCCTTCCTTGACCACCTCTGCTGGTTATAGAGGACAGTACCTGAAACAAAGATTCTATAAATGGTGCTCAAATTGGGGGCGATCCTGAGGTCTGCATGCAAATAAATTAGATGAGCTGTTAACCAGCAATTATTAATGTTTTAATTGGCACTAATTTAAGATTTGCTTGTGGATCTGGCTGCATTCAATTCTATAATGATCTGTGCCCAAATCTCTCACATGCAACCCAAAAGGGGTTTGGGCCACGGGCAGTTCAGGGGTGTTCTCAAAGGATGAACACAGTTGAACAGAATTCTGTGGATCTGTGCCCTGGAAGTTACACCAGGATTCAGTTGGTGTAAGTCCTTGCGCCCAAAGTTGGGAGCACAAATCCCCGCTAGGTTCTGTTCTATGAAGGGCGCTCATCCTGGAGTGCGCTTTGTAAAAGACCCCCTACATTTCTTGCAATTGTAATCCATCCATGTTCAACTCTTGTTTTGGGGCCTGTGCTGAGAATGACAGAGCACAACCTAGTGCCTGTCGCTGGTGTGTTTAAAGTGATACAGGTAACCTGTTCTTTAGATCGGTGGCTCCCAACCCTGGTCCTGGAGGCACCCCAGCCAATCAGGTTTTCAGGATATCCACAATGAATATTCAAGAGAGGGATTTGCATGCACCGCCTCCACTGCATGCAAATCTCTGTCCTGAAAATTCATTGTATATATCTTGAAAACCTGACTGGCTGGGGTGCCTCCAGGATCAGTTTTGGGAACACTGCTTTCGATCAACACTTGGGCTCTGGACCCCCCCTCCCGCCGAGATCTGGCTACACCCCTGGTGCATATTCATTGTTGAACTCTTGAAAACCTGACTGGGTTGTTGCCCTTCAGGATGTGGTTGCTGACTCCTGCACTGAGACTTTATACAGGGTTGTTTGACTTGGGCTCAGTGTATGCTGTAGAAGTTTGGAAAGTCCTAGTACCCCATTCCCCCCAAACAATCCTGTGGCTAAAGAAGTTTTAAAAAAAAAATTTATTTGGAAAGTTTGATTATAGCTAAAATACAGGGTTTGCTGCTTATAAAAATATTACTTCATCTGCCTCAGACTGATTTCATTGGAAACTCTGATCAAGGCATTACTTAGTAAGCATTACAATGCGGTCTTTTCATGAGAGTTCCCCTAGTGACATGTACACTTTCACTGAAGTGTCTGAAAAATAGACAAACTGTGTTAGTACCGGCTGAGTGTGGACAGGGTTACAGTCTGTGTATGACTGCGTTTCTGTTTTCCAGAACAATTACCCTACCTAGGTAAAAATAATAAACATACTCAGCCAAAATCTCTGTAAGTCTCCAATACATTTCCAGGAGTGGTTAGGGTGGTGGACTTTGGTCCTGGGGAACTGAGGAACTGAGTTCGATTCCCACTTCAGGCACAGGCAGCTCCTTGTGACTCTGGGCAAGTCACTTAACCCTCCATTGCCCCATGTAAGCCGCATTGAGCCTGCCATGAGTGGGAAAGCGCAGGGTAGAAATGTAACAAAAATAAAATAGATATGATTGGAGATTCTACATGGAATGTTGCCACTATTGGAGATTCTACATGGAATGTTGCTATTCCACTAGCAACATTCCATGTAGAAGGCTGCGCAGGCTTCTGTTTCTGTGAGTCTGACGTCCTGCATGTACGTGTAGGACGTCAGACTCACAGAAGCAGAAGCCTGCGCGGCCACATTGGTGATCTGCAAGGGCCGACTTCTACGTGGAATGTTGCTAGTGGAATAGCAACTTCAGGCACAGGCAGCTCCTTGTGACTCTGGGCAAGTCACTTAACCCTCCATTGCCCCAGGTACAAAATAAGTACCTGTATACAATATGTAAGCCGCATTGAGCCTGCCATGAGTGGGAAAGCGCGGGGTACATATGTAACAAAAATTTTAAAAAATATATTAAGGAATTTTTTTCAGTAATGGAAGTGCTGCTTTATCATATATTCTTCGTGTGTTCCTTTAGTGATGTCATGGGTTAGTGAAAGCGACAACTATGGCATAATGGTGACGCCATCCCTGGGCTGTGACATAAAGTGAGATACTCAGGATTCAAGATTAGAACCCGTATTCCAGGAGTGTGCTTTCTTGGTGTTCCAAGGCCTACAGACTATTTTGATTTTAAAAGGTAGTAAAAAAAATGTGCAAATTGCTTAGTTTCTTAGACTAAATGCATGCAGATATCTGTCTTAAGAGGCCCTTTTACTAAAGTTTAGCGCATGCCAAATGCTATGTGTCCTATTTTATATCTATGGACCACATGGCACTTAGTACAGGCTAAACTTCAAGAAAAAGACTCCGAAATTTGCATATTAACCCCCAGAGTCTATATATGGTGCTCAACATTGCATATGGAAATTTGGGTGTGTGTGCAATTTCATTGAATAACAAACAAATTGGAACTGATAATTGGGTGCTAATTAATTATTGGTGCTAATTGGCAACAATTAGAATTTACACACACATCTTGCTAGGCATCCTATATAATAATTTGCACCTCCAATGTTCTATGTCTGGATGCCTGGGTTCGTAACATCCATTCCCACTCATTGCCCCGCCCTTGCGTCAAAACGTAATGATGTCAGAGAGTGGAACAATGAGAGGGAAGGGCACACTGGAGGCGAGCTGATTTCAGGAGGGATGTTACGAATGGAACAGAAGCCAGTGCCTGCCAGCCAGCCAGAGAACATTCAGGTACAAATCGAGGGGAGGGAGGGAGGGAGGAAGGAAGGAAGGAAGGGGAGGGCACGGCAGGGCAGAGGAAAATTGATGGACATGGATGGGATGGGAGGACAGTAGAGGAGAGAATCGCGGGACATGGATGGGAGGGCAGGGAATAGGAGAATCGCTGGACATGGAGGGGAGGGAAGAATCACTGGACATGGAGAGGAGGGCAGGGGAGACAGAAAAAAAAAAAAAAAAACTTACAGGACAGCCTACCTAGGGCCCGTTTCATTGTTGAGGAAACAGGCATGGTTCCACTAGTATTCTATAAAGATGCGTGTGTAAATTCTGGTGTGCAGGTCTGGAAAGGGACATGGGTGTCCCAAGAATTTGTGTACACTATTACAGAATTCACTCGATCTGTTCCTAATTTAGGTGTGGGGATTTACACTAGGTTTCTGTTGGTGTAAATCTTTGTGCCTAAAAGGTAGGTAAAGGTGTGAATCCTGGTGCTATTCTATAAATGGCACCCACCTCAAAGTGCAGTTTATGGAGTAACGCTTAGAGCGCAGTTTGGTGCTAATTTTTCGGTTCCATATGTAGAATTTGGCCCAATATGCTTATGTGCTAGATACTGCTATCTTATTGGTGATCAGCAGGGTGTACACTGGGAGGTTCTGGCAGTTGTGTGGGCTGGCAAGATAGGAGCATAAGCATTACCATAGTGGGACAGACCGAAGGTCCATCAAGCCCAGTATCTTGTTTCCAACAGTGGCCATTGCAGGTCACAAGTACCTGGCAAAGATCCCAGAACGGTAAAACAGATTTTATGCTGCTTATCCTAGAAATAAGCAGTGGATTTTCCCAAGTCCATCTTAATAATGTCTTATGGACTTTTAGGAAATTGTCAAAACCTTTTTTAAACCCTGTTAAGCTGACTGCTTTTACCACATTGTCTGGCAGTGAATGCCAGAGTTTAACTACACATTGAGTGAAGAAATATTTTTGCCAGTTTAAATTTACTACTTAGTAGCTTTATTGTGTGCCCCCTAGTTCTAGTGTTCTTGGAAAGAGTAAACAACTAATTCATGTCTACTTGTTCCACTCCACTCAATATTTTATAGACTTCTATCATATCTCCCCTCAGCTGTCTCTTCCTTCTCCAAGCTGAAGAGCCCTAGCCGCTTTAACCTTTCCTTAGAGGGAGGTCATCCCATCCACTTTATCATTTTCATCGCCCTAATCTGTACCTTTTCTAATTCAGTTATCTTTTGAGAAGCAGTGACCAGAACTGCACCCAGTATTTGAGGTGCAGTTGCACCATGGAATGATACAAAGGCATTATAGCATTCCCAGTTTTGTCTTCCATTCCTTTCCTAATAATTCCTAACGTTCTATTTGTTCTCTTAGATGCTGCTGCCCATTGAGTAGAGGGTTTCAATGTGTCATCAACGATGACACCTAGATCCTTTTCCTGGGTGGTGATTCTTAACGTGCAACCTTGCGTCACATAGCTATAGTTTGGGTTCCTCTTTTCCACCTGCATCACTTCGCACTTGCTCACATTAAACATCGTCTGCCATTTGGATCCCAGTCTCGTCAAGTCCTCTTGCAATTTTTCACCATCCTCTTGCGATTTAACAACTTTGCATCATCAGCAAATTTAATGACCTCACTAGTTATTCCCATCTCTAGATCATTTATAAATGTGTTAAAAAGCACCGGCTTTAAGCATATGTGCCAAACTGACTGACGGGTGGCGTAGGTAGCAGAGAGCTGTCGTTTAGAACAGATGGTCCAGACTGAGGGGGATTCCTGGCAACCACATTATTATTATTATTTATTTAAGCAGTTGTATTCTGCCCATGTCCTAGGCAAATTCCAACCTAACGTACATAAACATCAAGATAAACAGCAGCCAAAATAAAATACAATAAAAATCATCAAACTTAAAATCCAGTTCAAACAAAAAAACAAGGGGCAGAAGAAGTTATGCTGGTGGATCTGCATGGTGTTCCAGAGGATCATGCTCAATTCTCATGTTCCTTTTAACACCCAGTACCCATATCTCTAATCCACCCTCACTAGGAGTGGCCTAGTGGTTAGGGTGGTGGACTTTGGTCCTGGGGAACTGAGGAACTGAGTTCGATTCCCACTTCAGGCACAGGCAGCTCCTTGTGACTCTGGGCAAGTCACTTAACCCTCCATTGCCCCATGTAAGCCGCATTGAGCCTGCCATGAGTGGGAAAGCGCGGGGTACAAATGTAACAAAAATAAAATAGATACTATTGGAGAGTCTACATGGAATGTTGCTACTATTGAAGATTCTACATGGAATGTTGCTATTCCACTAGCAACATTCCATGTAGAAGGCTGCGCAGGCTTCTGTTTCTGTGAGTCTGACGTCCTGCACGTATGTGCAGGACGTCAGACTCACAGAAGCAGAAGCCTGCGCGGCCACATTGGTGATCTGCAAGGGCCGACTTCTACATGGAATGTTTGCTAGTGGAATAGCAACATTCCATGTGGAATCTCAAATAGTAGCAACAGTGGAGGAGTGGCCTAGTGGTTAGGGTGGTGGACTTTGGTCCTGAGGAACTGAGTTCGATTCCCACTTCAGGCACAGGCAGCTCCTTGTGACTCTGGGCAAGTCCCTCCATTGCCCCATGTAAGCCGCATTGAGCCTGACATGAGTAGGAAAGCGCGGGGTACAAATGTAATAAAAAAAAAAAAATGATTCCCCTTCCCCCACTTCTGTCCCTGTTGCTTTCTATAGCCCTCTGGTTTAGTAAAGGGACCCTTAAGTTTTTATATCTGGGGCAGTACAGAGTTAGGTGGCTTGCCCAGGGGGGTCACAAGGAGCCACAGTGGGAATTGAACCCATTTATTAGGGAAAGTGAAATGGGACTTGAGACGATATACCACCTTTCTGAGGTTTTTGCAACTACATTCAAAGCAGTTTACATGTATTCAGGTAACTTATTTTGTACCAGGGGCAATGGAGGGTTAAGTGACTTGCCCAGAGTCACAAGGAGCTGCAGTGGGAATCAAACCCAGTTCCCCAGGATCAAAGTCTGCTGCACTAACCACTAGGCTACTCCTCCACTCATTCCACCAATAAGAACCAACCTCATCAGTGATGTCACAATGGCTTCACTGCCCAATACTTGGCTCACTTCTGATATTGTGATGTCATAAGGGAAAGGGGGAAAGGGAAATGGGACTTGATATACTGCCTTTCTGAGGTTTTTGCAACTACATTCAAAGCAGTTTACATGTATTCAGGTAACTTATTTTGTACCAGGGGCAATGGAGGGTTAAGTGACTTGCCCAGAGTCACAAGGAGCTGCAGTGGGAATTGAATTCAGTTCCCCCAGGATCAAAGTCCACTGCACTAACCACTAGGTTACTCCTCCACTCGGATAAGTCTTTTTCTGCCCTAAAGAGAGACTCGCCTGATGTCACAAGGAAGGTCAGTGAGAGAACTGATATTTGAAGCCTGGCTCTCAGCCCATTGTGCTAGTTATAAGGGTACATCTTGTACTGGTTAAAAGCACCCTTGGACTGGTTTGCTGAGGGAGCCGAGTTCTGTATGTCTCAGTCACAGAAACAAAGTAGGGAAACCCTCTGGTAATTGTGAATGAAGACCTATTGGCGGTTCAGGTTCATAGTCTTGTGATACTCCTGTTCTTAAGGGTTAAGTTTTAAGTTAATTCAGTCTTAATTCTCCCCATATGGTTAAGTTTGGCAGGAGAGAAAAGCTTTGGCTGACAATCAAGCCTGAACAGTGGCTAAAATAAATATGGGAGCCATCTGTGCAGACTGGGGTAAAAAAAAAAAAAAAAAATCAGATGTGAAACACAAGGCCCTCCTCACACAGATCACGCTAAGGTAAACATATTTTCAGAGTTGGCCAGAAAGTTTTAAAAAAAAAAAGATACAGAGAAGGCATTGTGTATAGATATAAAAAGTTGAACCCAAAGTGTAACAGGGATTCACTTAGGACAAAGGTAAGCAATTCTGAGTGTTAGCAGACTGTGACCAAGCTGGAATATGAAAATGTCCCCACCACAAAAACCTGGAGCAGAAGTGATGCTTCAAAGCATATGGTTGCTATGGAAACCCCCTTCCTCCTCCTCCTCCTCTTTCTGCCACAGTGGTGCTCTGAGGACTGCGCTTTGAGTTTTCAGAAAAGAGCCGAGGATTGAGGCATAACGTTAAGATGACAGGGAACAGAGAACTATTTTAAGGGCTTAATTTTGCCCTCTCCTTGTCATCCATCTTTTTCCCACTGGGGCGGGTGAAAAGGATCTTTTGTATGGAAGAACAAAAAAAAAAAATTCTGGAAAGTGAAAAAAAAACCTGGGAATGATTTTTTTTTTAACTGGAAATTTATTTTTGGAAGGAACAAAGTGAATGAGTAAAAGTCATCCAGAGTCTAATAAATTAAACGGCATCTGTTGGAGGAGAAAAGCATGAGACTGCAAGACTCATATGGGATCTCTCGGTGAACTGAATATTAAAGGCAATAAACAGTTATTACCTCTGTGGCAACACCTAAAAAGCACAAGGAAATAAAAAAAAAAAATAGACCTGGTTTCTTGAGGATGAGTGAGGCGAGTATTGGCCACGAATAATCTGAGCAAAAGCCCAAAGAAGACTGTCTGAATAAGGCCATCGAGTAGTGGACATGAGACCAGTGCCTGGAGTTTAGTGCTGACCCAGACTTCTTGGGTAGCTCCCACAGAGCCTTGGTCATTCTGCTGATATTAGGGAAGAGGAGGAGGTATGATGAATTCAGTGCTGGCCAAATACGGGTCACCTTCTCACAACTGGCTTAATCTGCGCATGAAAACGAGTAAGTACTCTCATCAATTTCTTTTGTTTTTTTAAATAAATCAATCAGCAATCAGAATCATTGAAAGCATTTAGCTTTGCAGAAGTCAGACTTGTATACTGCGATCATACACAGTACATTATTATCTAAAACAAGAGGACAAAACATGCATGTACTTGGATATGGAATACTTTTCAAAGTGACCTGACGAGAGAGACCTTAGCCTCATTAGGGGCCTGGGAGCCCTTTTACCAAGCTGCTGTAGGACTACCATGGCCTTGGCACATGTAAATTAATCCAAACCGCTGGTAGTGCTAACTCCCACTGTGAAATTTCCAGTGCCAAAACATTTTTTTTTAACCATGGGAGCCCTTACCATCTCCTAAGTAGAAGGTGGCAGTAAGGGATCCCCCCCAGAAATGGCAGTGTGGCAAGTGTTACACTTACCACACCACCATTTCCATGGGGGTTTATTTTAAGTAAGGAGGCCTTGGTGCACGGCAAACCTGCATGCCAACGCCACCACAGGGATCCTTTTACCACCGCTTGGTAAAAACCCCCCTAGGTTATGATTCTTTCAGTCAGGTTCTTGCCACACTGTGGTCAACACAGTAGATGATGGCAGATGAAGAGCGGTTATGACCTAGGAAGAAGTGACCTACTAGATAGGGCATTTATTTACTTTTGATAATAACATTTATACCCCACAGTATTCCAGCTTACATTGGTTCATCATGGCTTACATTAGTAATAGGGATGTTGACAGATAGTACAGAGTATAAGCAGTGAGGGGTACTAAAAGGTAGTAGTATAGCTTCCTAAGGATGGGGCGTAACGGGTCAAATGTCAATGTATATGACCGGTATTGAGAGAACGACGATTGATCTGAGTTAACATGAGATTATTTGTGGTCCTCATAATATAGTTTGAAGAAAAATGCTTTGAGGTATTGACCTAAGCATCATAAGTTTTTCGACACTGGACTTAAAACCAGGGAAGCCAGGGTGCAAATTTTGCTTCTGCCACTGACACCTCTTGTGACCTTCGGCAGGTTCCTTTCTCCCAGATTCTATATAGCGCGACTTACATTGTGCGAGCTAATCCAGTCATATTCTGGTTTTGCCCGTGCAACTTAATCAGTTAACAAGCCAATGAGCACCAATAATTGCCACTTATCAATCAATTTTTGACACTAATTGGCATTAATTAGAATTTATATACACAGCAGTCTAAGCGTATTCTATAACTTGAAGTGCGTAAATTCTAAGTCACATAGTTGAAAAGGGGGCATGACAGATGACAAAGGGATGGATTCATGGAGGAGAAGTTTTTTGGCGATTAGACTGGTCCATTGACATCAGCACTGGAATCATCAGTCTCCATGAGCCCAGGAGCTACACTGGACCCTGGGGAGGCATTGACATTGAGAGTACCTTGATCACTTAACATTGAGTATCAGTGGAAGCCACCAGGAAGGGTCATCCAATTCCCATCTGGAGAAGAGGAAGGATTAGACCCCTTCTTTGTGCCTATGGAGCACAGTTCAGGATATTAGGCAGAGGCTAAGATATCTCAGCATTGCCTCTCGTTGAAGCATGGCACTGAGGCCACCAATGTCCTTGAAGTACCCTCAACATAACTACAGCTCATTCTCTCTGAGGGTACAACAGCCTCCGTGGATCTGAGACCCCCATTTCCAATACACTCCAAGTGACTCAAGTGGCCACTCATACTGTGATGCCGACATCTTTGTCAGTGGCAGCCTTTGAGGAGCAGTTCATGCACAAGTTCAAGAAGCAGATGGAGTGCTTCTTCCGTCTCTGCAATGGCCGCAGCTTTGACGTCATCAATGTCAACAGCTGCTACTGTTTGATGATGTATTATTAAAAAGAGAAAAGAAAAATAAAAAAGCACTACTTACTCATTTTCATGCACAGATTAAGCCAGTTATGGGAATCCAGCTGATACTTGAGATTAATAACGTCCTGCCTGAAAGAAATGCCACGACACTGAGGCCCAGTGGATTTCAGAGTCAAGGTCTGCTGCATCAGTATTCCTTTCCAGAGCTTTGGGGGAGGAAGTTCACCAAAGCACTGGGAACCATTGGTGTCTCAATGCCATAGGAGGCCTGACAATAGTCAATAGTGTGAGACAAGTAGAAACTTGGATTTCACTGACTGCTTTCTTCTATGAGTCTGAGCCAGAGTGCACCTGGGATTCTGAGGAGGAGTCAAGAAATGTGTCTTCCTTGAGATCTGTCCCCACCACATGAGAGATGTAGATCCTCACCAAAGGAACTCTTTCATTGATTTTAAATGGAAAATCCCATGTCAATTAGAGAGAGGGAGAGAGAGAGGAGGAACCCAGGATAAAAGCATTGGATAGCCTCCAATTCCTCAAAACCCCACCAGGGATTTATAATTAAAATGACCAAAGTTATATATAGAACTGCTGCACATTAAAAAAAAAAAAAAGCGCATTCTTTTGAATCTCAAAGCGGTCTAGGAATGGTACTATTACTACTACTACTACTATTAAACATTTCTATAGCGCTACTAGACTTACGCAGCGCTGTACAAATTAACATGAAAAGACAGTCCCTGCTCAACAGAGCTTACAATCTAAATTGGACAGACGGACAGACAGCTAGGGGTGGGGAAATTGCAGTGGTAGGGGTGATAAGTGAGGGTGTTGAGTAAGAGAGTCATGGTTAGGAGTCGAAAGCAGTAGCAAAGAGGCGGGCTTTAAGCCTAGACTTGAAGACAGCCAGAGACTGAGCCTGACGTACCGGCTCAGGGAGTCTATTCCAGGCATAGGGAGCAGCGAGATAGAAGGAACGGAGCCGGGAGTTAGCAGTGGGGGAGAAGGGGGACGACAGGAGACATTTACCCAGCGAACGGAGTTCACGGGGAGGAGTGTAGGGAGAGATGAGAGCGGAAAGGTACTGAGGAGCAGTGGAGTGGATGCACTTGTAGGTCAAAAGGAGAAGTTTGAACCGTATGTGGAAGCGGATAGGGAGCCAGTGAAGCAACTTGAGGAGAGGGCTAACGTGAATATAGCGACTCTGGCGGAATATAAGACGTGCAGCAGAGTTTTGGACAGATTGAAGAGGAGATAGATGGCTGAGCGGGAGACCAGCGAGAAGCAAATTGCAGTAGTCTAGGTGAGAGGTGATAAGGGTGTGGGTAAGGCTTTTGGTAGAGTCCTCGGTACAGACTGAAACGTAGTGAAACCGAGATTCCAGTGCCCAAGAACTTCCACTGTGAAATTAGTATTAATGATAAATGTTCGTAGACTGATGGGTGATTATGAAATTTTTAAAAATCACCATGGTATCAGTAAAGTAACCTAGGGAATTGCCAAGATCCTTGAAAATACTGGGCCTAATTTTTATCCAGCTGCGACATTTAACTTACAGCATGCACTTGACAGCACTATCCATAGAGATGGCAGCTCTGAATATGGATAAATGATCAAGCACTACCACTTTAAACCTATGTCGAATAGGATCTCTCTATAGTCGATGATCTAATGTATGTTACAATTCAATGTATTACTCAGGAACCTTCATGCAATACCATAATGTATGCATGCACATGGTATATATATATATATATATATATATATATATATATATATATATATATATATATATATACACACCATGATCTGTTCCATTTATATATTGTTCCATGTATGTTACCATGAATGGATGCACCTTAACGCAATACCATTTGTAATTCTGTTACCCGGAAATGGCAACCGCCATTACGACAAATGTAAGCCACATTGAGCCTGCAAATGGTGGGAAAATGTGGGATACAAATGCTACAAAATAAATAAATAAATTAAAGTGCAGTCACTGCACTGGCATCCCAGACAGGAGCTGAATATTGTTATTGTCTGGTGAAAGTTTTTGCCTTCCCTTGCTCTGCCCCTTTCTTACACAGGTAATATCAACCTTTTAGTGATTTAAGCAGCCAATACTATTTATAAGTTTCAAAGATTCTGGTGAACGTGTAACTTGTTTTGAACATCAGGCTGAATATTTATAGAGACCAGAAGCAAATTTAGAATTCATCAAGTGATTACTAGCTCCTCTGTATATCATCATCTGATCTTTCTCGCTGTCAAAATAGCAAGTTTGAAGCATGTAAAGCTTCAAGACCTATTTAAAAGAAGCCCACTCCAACACCTTCCCCTCCTTGATCATACAGTAATCATGAATGAAAGCAATGGGAGAAGCTCCGAAAGAGCAGGGCAAGGCAGTACTGTAAGTTGTGTCCAAGCAGCTTTTGTACTGGGGGGAGGGGGAGGGGAGAAAGGGACAATGCTGGAAAAGGGGTGGCATTAGTACGTGAGGAAGATCCTGGACATAGGGGAAGGAAAGGGACACTGAGAGGGCATATGCTGAACATGGGCCAGGAGGATGGACCCGGGGAAGTGAGGGAGAGGCGGTGGGAGAGACACTGAATGGATCTGGGGAAAGGAGGGAGAGAGAGATGCTGATAGTTCTGGGCATGGCATCAGGGACAAAAGAAAAACAACTTTTCTATAGCGGGTTTTGAGGGTCTGCTAACCAGGGGCGTAGCCAGACACACAATTTTGGGTGGGCCTGAGCCCAAGATGGGTGGGCAGAAGAACCTCGCCCCGTCCCAAAGGTGATTTGGTCTCTCCTCTCGCCTGCATGCCATATGGTCTCTCAAACATCCCCCCTCTCCCGTATACCTTTTAAATAGCAGATTTTCACCAGCAGTGAGCAGCAACTAATACACACTGCTCATGTTGGCCCCACACCCTTCCCTCTGATGCAACTTCCTGTTTCCACCTAGGCAGAAATACATCAGAGGGAAGGCTGTGGGGCCAGTGCGAGCAGTATGTATGTCACTGCTCACTGCAGGCGAAGATCTGCTACTTACAAGGTATGCAGGAGGGACACTTGTTGGGAGTTTTCGGCTGGTGGGGCTTGGGGATCCCTGCCAGCCACATCATAGATGTGCTGCTACTTGGTGGGCCTGAACCCAAAGTGGGTGGGCCTGGGCCCACCCAAGCCCACCCTTGGCTACGCCACTGCTGCTAACAGCTGGCCTGGCTGTTGAAATACCGACCAGGCCTTCTGAAAACCAGCCAGTTGGCAACCCTAGGCTTCCTCCCACATGGTTCAAATACCAGCTGTCTGGGCTGTGTGGTGCTCTGTATGTTTGAAGTTCTAGGCATTTGAAACAGTGGCCCATATATGAGCAATTTGGTTGTTGGAGGAAGAGAACAGACTGGAGCCAAGGCAGGAAGAACACCCCAGTTACAAGTTCTGGGCCAGGGCATGGATGGAGGAAATGAGGTGAAAGAAGAGGCAGGCCAGGGCCAGGAAAGGAGCAAAAGCAGGATTACAACTGGGGAAAATCAGGGACTCCTTTACTGGAGGAGTGGCCTAGTGGTTAGGGTGGTGGACTTTGGTCCTGGGGAACTGAGTTCGATTCCCACTTCAGGCACAGGCAGCTCCTTGTGACTCTGGGCAAGTCACTTAACCCTCCATTGCCCCATGTAAGCCGCAACGAGCCTGCCATGAGTGGGAAAGCGCAGGGTACAAATGTAACAAAAATAAAATAGATACTATTGGAGATTCTACATGGAATGTTGCTACTATTGGAGATTCTACATGGAATGTTGTTATTCCACTAGCAACATTCCATGTAGAAGGCTGCGCAGGCTTCTGTTTCTGTGAGTCTGACTCTGGGCAAGTCACTTAACCCTCCATTGCCCGCCGCATTGAGCCTGCCATGAGTGGGAAAGCGCGGGGTACAAATGTAACAAAAAAAAAATTCTGGGATGGGAAGAGTGGAGAATTATAGAAAGAGCGTGTGGGGGGCGGAAAAAATGGCTGACAGGCTAGGGAGAGAGGAAGACAAACAAGGCACTTCTAGGATGAAGGGGGATAGAAAGAGGAGAGAATAGGGTCACAGATCATAAACTACTAGATTGGATGGGGGAGGAAGATGTTCATGGATGGGTAGGGGAGATGGCATTAAAAGATTAGTTGCAAGCAGACCGTTCAATTTTTTTTTTTTTTTTTATTGTGGTGCTTATGTTGTTTTGTATCATGTTAGTTGCATGTCTTGCATTTTTATTTTATTTGATTGTTTCCTGCCTGCCCAGCTTTTAACCAAAGAACATGGTCAGGTATGAGCCCGTTGTCTGCTCTTTAAAACAAACTCAGTCGTGTCCCAGACTCTCCATCAAATATCTTCTGTCTCTAAAATAAGAACCTTTAAAAAATGAGAAAAACTTGCCTCTCCTCAGAGCAACTTCCCTTGCTAAAATTGAACGTCAGGAGCTGACTTTTCCCCATTCTGTGCTTGTAGGAAAACATTGTTTTGTGAAGTTGAATCTTTACTCTTTAGTGTTGACTTTCTGCTGAGAATATTAACATTTCTTTCATGTAAATTCTAGGAGGGATTTTTTTCTTGGTGGGTTTCAGTGCTGTAGACATGACGTTTTGGAGGATTCTAATGCAATTCAGATTGTGGTAGAGTTTTCCTGTCCTGATGAATGGAATTTTTTACATTTTATGCCTGTGGAAAACAAAATCTTTATTGAATAAAGCCCAGAGTTTCTTAACATTATTGTTTGCCAGTGGAGTAAACAAAGGCATTTTTGGTGATATTGGAGACAATTCTTTTTCTCAGAAAACTCACTTTGTTTATGATATAGTATTTCAGGGTTATGTTTTGATACTGTAACATTTAATTTCTTTTCATTCCAGTTTTGGAGACTTTTGTTCATTTGGTTAATGAGAAAAAGGTTGAAGCAGACCAGAAAAATACCCTTTAAATTCCCTTTTCTCATGCGAGGTAGTTGGCACAGCCCTGTCGGGGAAAATGGATTTCTCCTGCCAACTTTGAACTGTAGCCCTTATGATAGTCTCCCCCATCCTCCCTTCCCTGTCTCACAGCTGTTTTCTCTTAGTAGCTCCAGCTGTTTTGAAACAGCTGACACCATCTGGTTTGAACTAGATGGATGTGAATAAAATGTGCCAGGTATCTACCCTGAAAAGATTCACCTGCCACAAACTTTTGGAGATTTGGTCCCCAGACAGTTTCATGCAGGACCTTGTGAAAATCAGAGGTCCCATTAGAAAAAATAAAATAAAATAGAAACGGAAGATCCATGAGCTTCAGCAGCCGTTTTCTTCCTGTTTTCATGAAGTCAAGCAAAGAAACCTCAAAGGAGCTTTGCATGCCTTTTGTGTTTTAGCAAAATTAATAATGAAGAGTAGCTGAGCTCTCTCTCTCCTCTCAAATTCTTCTTTTCCAGTGTCAGTGTACTGGACCTAGACCCCCTTTTATTAAGGCGCACTCACGTTTTTAGCACGCGCTAAAAACGTGATCGATCGTGCCTTAGTAAAAGGACCCTCTAGTATTTTTGTAGTGCAAAACTCAAGTAGCCATTACTAGTGTTTGAGGGGTCATTTTACAAAGGTGCGCTGAAAAATGGCTTGCGGTAGCGTAGGCACGGGTTTTGGGCATGCGCCGATCCATTTTTTTTAGTGCGCCTGTAAAAAAGGCTCATTTTTTTTCTGACAAAAATGGACGTGCGGCAAAATCAAAATTGCCACGCGTCCGTTTTGGGTCTGAGATCTTACCGCCAGCCATAGACCTAGTGGTAAAGAACCTGGGCGGTAATGACCGACACGCGTCAAATGCCACGTGTTGCGTGTCCATTACTCACGCCAGAAAATAAAAAATATTTTTCAGATGCGCATAGCAGACACACACCAAAATTGAAATTACTGCAAGGGCCACGCAGTAACTGGGCGGTAACTCCAATTTGGCACGTGTTCAGCACGCTTAGGCAAGAAATGAAGAAGAAAGGAGGAAAGTAAAAAAATAAATGGAAAGGAAGCCCTGGAAATAGAGTTAAGAGAACAGATAGAGAGCAGCAGAATCAGAGATCGGGACCAATATGGATAGAAAAACAAAGTCACCAGACAACAAAGGCAGAAAAAATTATTTTATTTTCATTTTAATGTTTGGAATATGTCCAATTTGAGAATTTACATCTGCTGTCTTATTTTGCACTGGGTATATTGGAGCTGTAACAGCTTACAGAAATTATTTATAATGAAAAAAATCACGTTATTTTTTCTCCTATACTAGTATAATATTTTCAATGATATCTGTTTATATACGCCATGGCTGGTATAAGGGGTGTGGCTATCATAGGGGTGGAGCCATATGTGGTGACCCCACCCATAATGAGTACCGGCACCTTTTTTTCTACAAAAAAAGCACTGAACATAAGAATTAAAGATACCATTCTACACAGCAGTGGCGTAGCCACAGGTGGGCCTGGGTGGGCCAGGGCCCACCCACTTAGGGCTCAGGCCCACCCAACAGTAGCACACATTTAGTGGTAGCTGGTGGGGATCCAAAGCTCCATCAGCTGAAGACTTCCGCCTAATGGTAATAAAAACGCTACTCTCAACGATACCGGAACCTGCGCATGCTCAATTTTCAGCGCATGCCTTCTGCAGACTGCCAAGGTGGAAAGAAGCGTTTTCCTGCCAGCTTAGATATTTTTTTGGTGGTGGTAGTGTGGAGAACACTTGGTGCCCACCCACTTCTTGCCTAGGCCCACCCAAAATCTGTTGTCTGGCTACGCCCCTGCTACACAGCGGATTTCTTCCACCCCAAGCAAACAAATTTTTGTTCATAGCTGGCACCTTAAAGCTTTAACTATGAGGTTTTAAGGGGCAGTCACTCTAGTAATGTAGATTTTAACCATTATTCCATATGTTATGTACAAGTCTGAGTCTCATGCAGACCTCTCCTTTTGGTTTAGAAAAAGAAAAATTCCACTGGAGGATCCAGTCTGGTTTGCAACAAATTTGCCACAGTCTGAGAAAATCTGGTCAAGACTCAACTTTGAAGTTGAAAAGCACGCTTTGCTTAGAGATGACCTGATGCTTTCGGTTGAATTCCCTGGCTCATGAGCCAGCTACAGCATTAATATTTGAGATGTCTAGCCTATACTCATGTATCTGGCAGGGTGAAGTTTCTAGAAGCGACAGAGTTTTGAAGCTTGAGTTGTTCTAAAATGATGCAGCAGAGATTGGAATTTTCTGTAACACGCGTAAAGTTTATATGTGTGATCGTTGAACCCTCAGGAAATTGGTTAATGCTGTGCCTTCCATGTTTCTTTCTGAAAGGCAAAGAAAAACACACAGAAATTAGCCTGACATTAGATGATTAAACCATGACATTCTAGGCTTAAATCTCTTGCCAGTTCCTTTCCTGTTTGAAACTCTTAGATTAAGGGTTGCAAGAACAGATGGTGCCCTGTCTCTTTTAAAAGAATCCCAGATTAGGTGCATCTCCATGTACAGAGAAGGATTTCTTATTTAGTCTGGATGATACTGTGCTAGTGTTTGCGATTGAAACCTTCTTGTTTTATCATTTAAAGCTGTTCTGTCCCTAGTATGGGGTAAAGGGAATGAAATAACATCAGAATATCACCCCTTTTGGAGGGGGGGGTGAGGCCCAGAGGTGAACTGAGGGGGTAATGTATTCCTTTCCCCTCCCGTCAGCTAAAGTTGCTGCCGAGCCGCTTCCCTCCTCCTCGCGGTAAACTGGAAGTCGGCGGGTGCATCCAGCCACCAACTCCAGGACTCCCTGAGCATGCTCAGCTCTTGTGTGACCTTAGCACATATGAGGAGTCCCGCCGATTCCAGGTTACTGCAGCAGCGTGACCAGGAGGTGAGGGGAAAGAAAGGGGAGAGATGCTGGACTCTGGGGGTGGGTGGGCGAGCGGGTGGAGGGAAGAAAGTGAGAGACTGATCAGAAAGGTTGAGAAATGTTAGACCCACAATGTTGGAAGGGGGAAGTGGAGGGAAAAGAGAGAACAGACCAGGGGTTGTGGGAATGGCGGTATGCTGGACCAATGGAGGAAGGGAGAGAGAAAAAAATGCTGGACTGCAAGGGAGGGGGAGCAGGGGAGAGAAAGGGAGAGATGCTGACCTAGGGTGGGGCATGTGTGCGTGGGGAGGAAAACAGGAATATGTTGAATAAGGGATGGGACAGGGACACAGAGAAAAGATTCTGTGCATGGAGAGAGCATAGGTACAGGGACACAGAAGGGCAAAGCTTGACATGGGGGGGGGTAGGGACACTGAGAAGGCAGACGAGGAACATGTGAGGAGGAGAAATGCTGAATAGGACAAATAAGGACACAGAGGGAAGATGGGTGGTGGACATTGAGAGAGAAGACAAGACAATAGGAACTAGGTAACTTGGCAGCTCTCCAGCTCACACTATTAAGCCACTCTGTTTGAAGCATGACCTTGCCTAGTCCCCATGTCTGCTCACACTGCTGCTTCACCCACAGCTTGGCTTTGCACATTTTCCTGCTACTTCTGGAGGGTTGAAATGTTGGGGGGAGGCCATGAAAGATCTAGGAGTAAGGGATAAGAAAATAAGTGATTGGAGGTTCATAGGGAGGGTCTACAATTGCATATTTGCATAAGGAGTGGCCTAGTGGTTACAGCACCAGTCTTGACATCCAGAGATGGCCAGTTCAGATCCCACTGCTGCTCCTTGGGTAAGCCACTTAACCCTTCATTGCCTCAGGTACAAACTTAGATTGTGAGCCCTCCTGGGACACAGAACCACCTAGCGTACCTGAATGTAACTTACCCTGAGCTACTACTGAAAAAGGTGTGAGCAAAATCTACATAAATAAAAATGTGGCCCTGTCAACCAGGTACAGATGGTCCAGACACAGCAACTAAAATGATCAACAATCTAAAGGAGGTTAGGGAGACTATTTAAATATCTCCAAGGCATAGATGCACAGGAGATGAGTACGTTTTTAACAGAAAGGAGCTGGAGTAACAGGCGCTATGATTAGGGTTAAAAGGGGTAGACAAGAATAATGCAAGGGAAAATGTCTTTACAGAAAGGATGACGGATGAGTGGAATAGCTTCCCAGAAGAGGTGGTGGAGATAAGGACTGTAGCTGAATTCAAGAAAGCATGGGGCAAGCACAGAGGATCTCTGGACAGCTGAGCAGTGAGTGGGAATGGGAAGACTAGATAGGCCATATGGGGATTTATTTTCAAAACAGAAAAAATGTCCAAAAAGTGGCACAAAGTTGCCAAAGCATCCAAATTGCTATTTTTCTATGCAGTTCATATGCAATGTGTCCAAATCACAAGGGGGCATGTTCGGGGCAAGATTTGGGCATTCCCAAAACATGGATGTTCTTCTGCCATCAGGGAACAAAGCAAAAACGTCCAGAGCTAAAAGTTAGATGTTTTGGTCTAGACTTGTTTCAATCACAACCAGGGGCGTAGCCAGACCTTGCCAGGAGGGGGGCCAGAGCCCGAGATGGGGGGGCACTGTTAAGCCGCCTCCCCCCCCTCCGGCAACCCCCTTCCCCCGCTCGATCGCGCCGACACTCTTAAACTCCCCCCCCTCCCGCCACCAACCCTCCCCCACCATCGCCGCCAGCCCCGCTACCGCATGATTTACCTTGATTGCTGGCGGGGATGCCCAAACCCCGCCAGCCAAGAGTGTTCTTCAGCGCTGGAGTTAGTAAACTCCGGCGCCTTCATTCAAGAAAGTTCGTCTGAAGGATCCTGGATCAGCTGGTTTTGACGCCTTACGTCCTGCACCGTGCATGTAGCCCCGTGCAGGACGTAAATGCGTCAAAACCAGCTGATCCTTCAGACGAACTTCCTTGAATGAAGGCGCCGGAGTTTACTAACTCCAGTGCTGAAGAACACTCTTGGCTGGCGGGGTTTGGGCATCCCCGCCAGCAATCAAGGTAAATCATGCGGTAGCGGGGCTGGCGGCGATGGTGGGGGAGGGTTGGTGGCGGGAGGGGGGTCGTCGGCAGGGGGCCAGGGGCGAATCTGCGGGGGCCCGGGCCCCCTCAGGCCCCACGTAGCTACGCCACTGATCAAAACTAAGTTAAAAAAAAAAAAGATGGTGCCCTAAATGACCAGTGGAGGTATTAAGGCATGGCCTCCTCTTACTCCCCCAGTGGTCACTAACCACCTCCCACCCCCCAAAGATATGGAAGAAACAGTATATATCAGCCTCTATGACAGCTTCAGATGTTATGGTCAGTCCTATTAGAGCAGTAAGCAGGTCCCTGGAGTAGCCTAGTGGTCGGTGTAGTGCACTGCAGAGAAGAGAATTCAGGCCCATATCCCACTCTACCTGGTACACTTGTGGTGGAAAGTTTGAGCCCTCCAAACCCCACCTAAAATTTACTGTACTCACATATAGGTGACCCCTTCACCCATAAGGGCTATTGTAGTGGTGTACAGTTGGGTACAGTAGGTTTATGGTGGGTTTTGGAGGGCTCACCATACAATATAAGGGGGTAACGGTGAGATGTGTACCTGGGACCTTATATGTGAAGTCCGCTGCAGCGCCCCCTAGGGTGCCCCAGTGCTTAGCTGGGATGTTTTTGTGGCTAGTCTATTGAGAATACTGGTCCTCCATACATCCCAATGGCTTGTTTTTGTGCATTTTCCCCTTGGACATTTTTCTTTTTTTCGAAAATGGTCCTACAAGATAGATGCACTACACACAACAACGTCTTGCAAATGGCCATTTTTGAAGCAAAAAAGGTAGATATAGAAACATAGAAAAAGGTAGGCAGATAAAGACCATATGGCCTATCCAGTCTGCCCATCCATGCCATCTACTCTCCCTATCACTCCCTTAGAGATCCTATGTACTTGTCCCAAGCTCTCTTGAATTCAGACAGTATTCTCATCTCCACCACTTCCACTGGGAGGCTGTTCCACAAATTCACCACCTTTTCGTTGAAGAAGTATTTCCTCAAGTTACTTCTGAGTCTATCCCCTTTCACCTTCACCCTATGCCCCCTCGTTCCAGAGCTTCCTTTCAATTGAAAGAGACCGGTCTCTTGTGCATTTATGCCACATAAGTATTTAAATGTCTGTATCATACCTCCCCTCCCCCGCCTTTCTTCCAAAGTATACATATTGAGATCTTTAAGTGTGACCCCCTATTCTTTATGACGAAGACTACTGACCATTTTATACTGTTTTTCGTTTATGTGTATTGTTGTAATTTTGATTAAGCTATATATATAAAGTTTTATAATTGAGCTGTTGTAAACCGCATTGAACCCTGAAAAGGGGAGACAGTGGTCAATAAGAATTATTTTGATTTGATTTTAGTAGCTGCTTTCTGGACCGACTCCATTCTGTTTATATTTTTGAAGGTGTGTTCTCCAGAATTGTAAACAATATTGTAAATGAGGTCTCACCAGAGTCTTATACAGGGGCATCATCACCTCCGTTTTCCTACTGGCCATTCCTCTCCCTAGGTACCCAAGCTTTCTTCTAGCTTTCGCCATTGCTGTTTCTTCCAGTTTGGCCACCTTAAGATCATCACATGCAATGATTCTCTAGTTCCAAAATTGCTTTGTTCACCACTCGATCTTTGGACGTTTTCAGCAAAACATCCAAAATCAGATTTAGATGTCGTATTGAAAATGCCCCCCATGGTCTTTCTGCTATTGTGTTTTTTTGTTTCTATGTACGAAAGACCTGCTGAAGTGCCGCATTTTAACTGGTTTAGAAAGCCTCCAAAATATTTTGAGAAACTAAAGGCAGAATTGAAAGCATTTTATATCTATGTCCGTATCATTGCCAGATTCATTCATCCCTAGAATTTTATTCGTTGACATGCAATGGCTACAGAGTCTGTCCTTTACTAGCCAAAATGCTATACCGAATGCCATGTGATTAAAATAATCAGAAAAAAATGTCCTTTCTCCTCAGCTGATCATTTTTTTTTATTGTCTATGAAAAGTGAAATTATTGAAAGCGTCTGTGGGAAGTTGAAGAAAGGTTCTTTGTTTGAGCCAATTTTTAGGCTATTGGTCAGTATACAGTGGTACCCTTTGCTGTCCCAGCATTCTCCTTTTCCTTGAGATGAATGAAGCACTTGTCCGGCAACCAGCATCCACAACTTGAGGCCAAATGCTGCCTTCATGCTAGTCCTACACACAGGATTGCTAAAAAGCATGCAACACGCCGAGCTGTATAGGAATGAAAAGAAAAGCAACCTACCTGATTTTCTAGCAAGAAAGAAGTGAAGGATAGCGGAAGAGTCAGTTTTCTTTAATAACTGAACTAGAACGGTTGTATTTTTAAAACAAACCTGCAATATGTTTCTCTACTGGAAAAAACGTGGAGCTTATGAACTTGAAACTCTCCCCACGTCTTTGACCGAGCTGGGATACAGCAATATGGAACGCTTCTCATGGACTTCCACTCTTGATATCATTGAGGATCTTGGGGGTAGGTCAAAAGCAACGTGGTTGTGGGAGTCTTTGGGGATGATAGGGAGAGTGAGATGAATCAGTGTGTCAAAAGTACATTCAATGCAAGCATGTCCATGAAGATAGTTGTCCTGCGAATCCTCCGTCTCTGGGATGTTGAGAACCAGAGCATATTTTTTTCTTCGTGTTGTGTACCTGAACAATGTAGGTCATGCAGTGTTATTTATTATGCAATAATTAAATTCCTTTTTGTACAGTGTAGTTGGTCTGTAAATTGAGTAACGAAGCAATGAATCTGTTAGCTCAGCATTGTCTATCAGTCAGTGGCGTAGCCGGGGGAGGGGGGCGCCAGGGGAGCGGCTGCTCCCACAAACGGAGTTCTGCTGGCGCCTATTTTTTTTCAATGTGTTGCATTGAAAATGTGCTCTGGCACAAGCGGAAGTCCGCTTTCTCGCTGCTCTCGCTCCCCCTGCGCCGTCAACCTGGTTCCGCTTCTGCTATCAGTGCTGTTTTCATAATTTACATTTTTTTAACTGGATAGAATTAAAAGCCTGAAAACAAACGTCTCATTCTGGACTGTTTTTTGTTGTTGTTCGTGTTCATATGTGTTATGTGGTCGTGTTTGAAGGATGTTCAGGGTAAAAAGCTGAAATGATCAATCCTATTGAATGATTTGTATTTTCGCAATGATGCTTTGATGCATAGAAGCAGGACAATGAATTAAGAGATCTTTCAAAAGATGGTTTTAGTATGCGTTGTTCCTGTTTTTCCCATGTGAATTCCTGTGAAAACCTGATTTAGACTATGCGGCCAATATTCTGTGTTGTTGGCTGTTGTATTTTTTTATACAAGTTGATGCTGTTTAGAGAATTAGCATTTAGCACCAGGATCTGCTCCTAAATTAGACACGGTTCCCCCAAATTCTACAGCAATGCTCGCAAATCCTAGAACCGCCTCTGACCTGCCCATACCCCTCCCATGGCCACACCCCCTTTCAGATCTCTGCAGAAAAATGTATACACCCATCTTTATAGAGTAGCAACTATATATACGTGTGAGTAATTCCAGTTATTGTCAATTAGTACCAACTGTTGTTAGCACTCAATTATTGGCGCTAATTGGCTCATTAAGCCATTAAATTGTGTGTACAATTTGGGTGCATGCCCTAATTTGAGCACTATATATAGAATTAGAGGGTAAATACCCAGGTTTTATAGCCAACAGCCATGAATTTTGGCAAAATCTTAGCAGAGGTTTATTTTTATTTATTTATTTTATTGCATTTGTATCCCACATTATCCCACCTCTTTGCAGGCTCAATGTGGCTTACAATTCGTCATGGATACTGGAAATAGAAGAGAATATACATTTGGTTTTACAGAGGGTTTTGGGTTACATGGTGGTGAAATACATGATAGTGTTAAAGCAAAAGATAGTATAGAACATTTCTGGATAAATTAAAGATTGTACAGTTACAAGTGTTGATCTTTGTGATATATCTTGTCGAAGAGATAGGTTTTCAATAGTTTGCGGAAATTGGTCAGTTCATAGACAGTTTTCAGGTTACGTGGCAACGCGTTCCAGAGCTGCGTGCTCATATAGGAAAAGGTAGATGCTAGGTTAGTTAATAGACCGCCTAGTCTTTGCAGGCAGTTGGTTTAATTCAAAATAAATTGTATTGTGGAAAATAATAAAGTTTATTTGATGTTACCATTTGGTTAGTTTGCAAAAGAATAGAAAGGCCTGTTTTAAGCATTGATCTGTAAAACATTGCAACAGAAAGTTTGGCAAACCTACAAAGGGGCCCTTTTACTAAGGCACGTGGAGAGGCATAATCAAACAGGGGTGCCCATCTCTAAGGACGGCCCTTAGAGATGGGCACCCCTTCTTCGTCAGATCAGAAATAAGCAAATTTTGATAAGTAACAGCATATGTATTTCAGTGACAGTCTGAAAGGATGAGGGAGGTGTGGGTTAGGTGAGAAACAGGGAGGGCTGAGAGGATGAGGGACAGGGAGATATGCACGGTGATCAGAGGGTGACAGAGCAGTGGAATTTCATGGTTTATAATGGGCTAGAAAACCCAGATATTTGTTAAGTCCTGACTGAAGTCAAAATGATTAAATATTTTCACACCCACCTTAGTAATTTCCTTATCTTTTATTTGTCCTCTTTGTCTGTCCTAATTAGATTGTAAGCTATGTCGAGCAGGGACTGTCTCTTCATGTTCAAGTGTACAGCGCTGTGTACGTCTATCAGCGTTATAGAAATGATAAGTAGTAGTAGTCTTTGGGATTCTGGAATCTTGCTACTTTTTGGGATTCTGCATGGAATCTCGTTACTCTTAGGGATTCTGGAATCTTCCTACTCTTTGGTATTCTATGTGGAATCTTGCTACTCTTAGGGATTCTGCGTGGAATTTTGCTACTCTTTGTCCTTATCCCTTACTTGTCCTGTTCGTCGGTCCTGATTAGATTGTAAACTCTGTCAAGCAGGGACTGTCTCTTCATGTTCACGTGTACAGTGCTGCGTACATCTAGTAGAGCTATAGAAATGATAAGTAGTAGTATACTAGAAAAAAAATTGCCTATTTGTGGTACTGTTGGTCAATATTCATAAGTGGCTTAGCTGTCAGTGGGCACAGGTCCACCCAATGGTGACACCACACTCCCCTCTCCTTCTCCAGTGGCCTGGTATCTTCTCCAATCCCTGATTCATTTTCGCTGCCTGAGCTGACCCAGCAGGCTTTCCTCTCTCTATGCCAACCCAGTCATGTCCCTCCCTCGCTGACATCACTTCCTGTTTCCTTATTGGCAGGATGCAGCAGAGGGAAGCTTACTGGGCCAGCACAGGCAGCAAAAATGAATCGCTGAGGTTGCTTCTGAAGTACACTGGGGAAGGGGTTCAGAGACAAAGGGAGTTGCTGGTCCACGTGTGAAGGATTGGGGAGAGAGGGAGAGATTTTGGATGCAGAGAAATTGGGGGGAGGGAAAGCTGAGAGGAAGGTAAAAAAAACTATTTTATATATCCACGGGGATGGGGGTAGGGGGACATGGAAGGGCCCATCCAAGTTAACTCTGGGCCCACCTGAAATACTATATCTAGCCAAGCCACTGGTTTATAACCACTTAAGTATTCAACATTGGGTTAGCATCTGGTATCTGGTGCTGACCACAAAAGCGTTTTTTAAAAAATAGCCAATATGGAGAATGGAATAGATTCCCAGAGGAGCCTGGATGGACCTACCTCCTTTAAATAAACACCAGTGTTACTGCATATATATTCATTTATACAGTGTATTTTTTCCAGCGACAAAGGTGTCGGTTCTCAAATGCCAGGCCAGCCTTCAGGGGTGGGGTGATCACTGAGGGACCCACCCCACAATAGCCAGGCCCCCGGCAACTAGTCACACAGAATCTATGACAAGGCACAATTGGTGTGTAGAGCCTGAGCTCTTTCATTAAAACTTGGAGTCCATGGGTCAATTTTAGCAATGGAAAAGGCGCCAGTACTCAGTACCCCCAAGTACCCCCTCAAAAAAAGCCCTGCATTTATAACTTAGGTGCACATGGCTATGCCAGCTCTGTGGCACGCGCAAGTGCTGGGGATATGCACATAACGTACTGTAATCTGTAAGTTACACACATGTGAGCTCCACCCAGACTTTACTTACATGTATGCCTACCTGGAAAATACATACTGTCAGACGGTAGAAAAATAGAGGAGTCAGAGTTGAAGGTGGTGTATTTTCAAAGCTACTATTTTCAAAGGCTACTATAGAACTTTGTAAGTCTAAGTGCTTTGAAAATGAGCCCCCAAAATTTGGTGTACCAGCCATAAAACAAATAGACTTGCAACCATAAAACAACCCCGAAGTAGTATCTTTTTCATATTTCAACAAAGCTTAACTCAGTTTTGATTCAATATCTCCTTTAGCCTTGAGGATGAGGGGCAGGGAAAGTGTGCAGGATTTATCAGAAAGAGTTCCAGCATTATCATAGACGGTAGACCAGTATTTTCAATGGGGATAAAACCGTTGCAAAACTGAAGGAAAACTAATCCATCTCTTCCTTTACTTGTGGAAACAGACCAGTATATGCAGCCATTTCCTTACTACCACAAATTATTTAACTGTCCTCAAGAGTTTCATTGCATTCGACAAACTTTCTTTCAAGTCACAAGAAAGAATTTCTTGTTTGTTTCCAGTATTAGTTAGAATAGGTCAACTGAAATGATAATTTGGGATGGTCAGCCAATCGAAAATCTGTTGCTAAGATTCAAGACCCTTTTGTGGTTTAACACTGTACAGTAAGTTATTGTACTCTCTGGCTACTGGCTTCAAAATGTAGGCAGAACTGCTTATTAATTTGCATATTTCTGAGCAAGAGAACAATGGTAGTGGATTGTGTTCGCATGAAATTACTTTGCTATGGCCTTCTGATACCTTATGTCTATGGGCTTTTCCCTGTTCAGGAAATGTGTTTTAGGGATGCAAAACGGTCTTGTTGGCCTTCTGTTCCTGTCTGTATTACATGTATTTATTTATTGCATTTGTATCCCACATTTTCCCGCCGTATGGCAGGTTCAATGTGGCTTACATATTGCTGAAAAGGCGGTTACAAAATCTAGATTTGTAGAAGTCTAGTACATAATACAGAAGTACAATAAACTCTTAGGTTGATATATTAGCATATTATGAGAGAGGTTAATATTATTGTTTTCCATTTCTGAACTTTTCGTGATGTATGGTGGTGTGGGATTAGGCAGATCCAGTGGGGGGGAAAAGACTTCTTGAAAAGATGTGTTTTCAGGTTACGTGCATGTTAAGAGTAGGTGGTAGTGGAAGAGGGCCGAGCAACCAGGTTACTCTAGACTTCGCGCCTTCTGTCTCGCTGCACCCTACGCCTGGAATAAACTTCCTGAGCCCCTACGTCTTGCCCCATCCTTGGCCACCTTTAAATCTAGACTGAAAGCCCACCTCTTTAACATTGCTTTTGACTCGTAACCACTTGTAACCACTCGCCTCCACCTACCCTCCTCTCCTCCTTCCTGTACACATTAATTGATTTGATTTGCTTACTTTATTTCTTGTCTATTAGATTGTAAGCTCTTTGAGCAGGGACTGTCTTTCTTCTATGTTTGTGCAGCACTGCGTATGCCTTGTAGCGCTATAGAAATGCTAAATAGTAGTAGTAGTAGTTAAAGTGGATAGGATTCTTCTTCTAGCTCAGCTATAGGGATTTGCACCTTTAGCTTTCTTACAAAAGTCCTTCCTTTTAGAGGTGCTAATTCTACTACCAGGGCCACCGCTGGGAAGTAAACTGTTGACAGTACCAAGTTCTTCAGGAGTGTGGATCCTTTACGTCCGTATGTAAATGAGACAGCTACTAAAATTCAATGATATTCACCAAGCAGACCAAGATGGAGCTATAATCATCTACTATAATAAAACTCACCCTCAACATTCTGAGGACACTGACATCAGTGAAGCCAAGCCCTGACTTCCTTCAAAAAGGTTCGAAGGTTCGTGGTGGTGAAGCCACCAAAATCGCTCCGGGCCCCGCCCTCGAAGGCGGAGCAATGGCAGAACAACGAAGGGGTTGGCAGGGAGGGAGGCAGGGAGGCGGGGGGGTGGGAAATCGCTCCGGGCCCCGCCCTCGCGTCAAACGTCATGACGTTGGGGGCGGAGCAATGGCAGAACAACGAAGGGGTTGGCCACGGAGGAGGGGGTGATGGCGACAAAAACCTTGCTAGCGCCCGTTTCATTTGCTCTGAAACAGGCCTCTTTTACTAGTTTATTATTAATTCTCGTTATACCACCTAATCTATATGAGGTTTAATGAGCTTAAAGAGTTTAGTTGATGCTCTTTGTAAAACTGAAAAGCCCTTCCTCTCTACTCTAAAACATGTTCATACATGACAGAATAGCACAAAACAATTATTGTCCTTCCAAGATCATCCTAGACTAGATGAAGCTAATTTTCATCTAGGCATAAAATTATTTTCTTAGTTGACCAAGACCTTAGTTAAACTTAGTTTAGAACATTGATGTGCTGGACGAAGATCCTGGGTCATGTTGAGCCCCTGCTTAAATTATTTTGTGGAAATAAAAATATCTAACCCGGCAGAGTTGGCGAGAGTGCCTCGATAAGAAATCCAAAGAACCTAACTGCTTTGGAAAATCTTCATTTCTAAAGAACAAAAAAATAAAATAAAACAAAATAAAATAAAAATTAGTGTCAGCAATTGACTCTTTTGTTTAAAAAGTCAGAATGCTGTTACAGCTTTAACTTTCAAAGGCCATGAGGATGTTTTTCAGATGTGAAGTAGACATATACATGGTCTCAAATGTTTCTGTACATCATCATACCAGGATAGTTCTTACTGGGCCAGAAGGTACTGAAAAATGATTTAGTTAGGAATCAGATTAGAAGCCAGTGCCCTATCTGGTCTGGGTGGGGGGAGACCTGAGAGAGAAGGAGAGATACTGGATTACAGGTGGGGGTGGGGGCAGAGTGGAGGCACAGATAGCAGATTGCAGAGGGGGGAGGGCAATGAAAAAGTTGGCTCAAGGCTCCACAGTCCCTTGAGCCAGCCTTGGAATTGACACAAAGGGATGGTGTTATAGACTAAGGGAAAAGACTTTTCAGTTTTGGGCATCTGCCCTGCAGAATATTGACTGATTGTACACATGACCTCTCTCACTACAGCTGTTGTGTTCCCTTTTAGCCTACTTTCCGAAGGGAGGGAGGGAGGGTTATGCCATCAGTTTTGGTGTGTGTGTGTGGGGGTATGGGTGAGTAGCTGTCTCCCCAACTGTCACTTTCTCACTGATTTTATTTATTTATTTATTGTGAACGTTTATATCCCACAAATTCCCACTATGGCAGGCTCTATGTGGCTTACAACATTTTAGGAAAAGAACATCATAGTAATTCTAGTTTAAATCAGAGAATAAGGTACATGAAGGGGAGGGAGGGGAAACAACAGGAGAAACGAATGAGGGACTGCAAGAAGTCAAGCAGCAGAGGAGTAAGATCTATCACATAGATAAGTCTTTAGGGATTTCCTGAAGAGATTGTGATCGGCAGTCTCTTTTAATGTTGATGGCACAGCATTCCAGTAACGGGGACACACAAAGCAAAAGAGGAGGCGAAGAATAGTTTGTATCTTAGGTTCCTGCAGTTAGGAAAGTGGAGATTGAGATAGGTGCGGGACGGCTTCTTGGAATTTCTGAGAGGGAGGCTGAACATACAAGCTGGAGCGTCCCCGTATACGATCTTGTGGGTAAGAGCACTGAATTCGATCCGTTCTTTAATTTTACATGTGAGAAGTCCAAAAAGGCATCTATTTAATTAAGATCACATAAGCGCCCATATAAAATAGGTTCCCCAATCCAGCTCCAATTGAAAGCAAATACCAATGAAGGTGTAAATGTGTGTGTAACATATTTTATAAAATACACATGTGCATTGCAGCTCTGTTCCTGTTCCCCCAACTGTGTTCCTAGGAAATGCCTATACAAGGTGTCCCCTGGATTCTATATATGACATCTGGATTTGGGCACCCAAATTTGGGTGCGCTTCTAAGATGCAAGTGCAATTTAATTGGCAAATGAGTTAACTATTAATAATTGGATGCTGACAACCAATTATTGACGTTAATTGGCACCAATTAGGATTTTTGCACACATCTGACTGTTCCCTATTCTATAATACTGGGCACCTAAATCCCACAGAACGCAACCCACAAGGGGGCGTGGCCATGGGAGGAGTATGGGTGGGCCAGAGGCGTTCCAAAAAGTTGCACGCAGTGTTACAGAATAATTGGTCTCTGCATCCAACTTGGGCACTGAGATTTACAGCAGGTTTGAGAAGGCTAAGTGTGGTGCCCAGAGTTGGGTGCGGGAATCGGCACCCTTTATAGAATAGCGCTTAGGGGGAGATTCTTTATATGGTGCCTAAAAGGTCTGTGCGGAAAACATTTCTGCCTAAGCATAAAACCACCTACGCCTCCACCTTTTCCTATATTAGAGCACAAATGTGGAACGGTGTACCTAAATTTGTAAAAATTACCCCTGATCATCCGACCTTCAAAAAATATCTTAAGACCTTCTTATTTGGAAAAGCTTACGCTCCAGACCCGCCCCGCATCTCTACCCATTGAATTAACTTACTCTTTCCACATTTCCCCACCTTTGCTATTACTCCCATGTCTCTTTCACTTCCATGTTGTTGATTGTTTCTTGTAGAACTGTTGTATGATTTCTGTAGATTACTGTTAGCCACATTGGGCCTGCCCATGGGTGGGAAAATGTGGGATATAAATGCTTTAAATAAATAAATAAATTTTCTATAAGTGGTACCTATATAGAGAGAATATGCTTAGTTGATGTCCAATGCCTAAAACTATGTGCATCCATTTACACCAGTGAAAACATGGCATAAATCCCAGTATGTAGATTTGGGCGCACTGGGCTATATTCTAATACTATGTCCATAAATTTTTGAACACCCACAAAATGCCCATTTTTCCACCTATAACCACACCCCTTTTTGCATGCACGCATTAAAATTTAGGTGGTCTGCATCACAGAATACAGTTAGCGATTTGTGCAGATAAATTCTAATTATTAGTAATTAGTGCTCATTATTGTTTGCTAAGTGCTGTTAACAATGCTGGCTGACTTGTTAAGCCAATTAAGTTACGCGCGCTTTTATAGAATCCACTTGGATTTTGGGTCGGAACGCTAGCCGCGCTATATAGAATCCGAGGGTTAATGCTGATCTTTCCCAGAGCCATTTATAGACTCCCCCCATTGTGTGTAAGATGGACCATCTTGGCATGTAAAAGTATACATGCTTACACCACTGCGCCATTTTATAAAACTCCTTTTCTGCATGTACAAAAGGCTTTACACACAGAAAAGCCTTCATAAAATGACCCCCTAGATGTTGTATTGACACAAAATCTCTAGAGCACATCAGTAGGGCCAAGAAGAGTCAAACAGATATTTGTTTCCCTGCGCATGCTGTGATGGCTTTAACCCTGTGGCTGCCACTAGATCTTTGGAAAGCAGGCTGCTCTCCTCTGGCTGGGGTGTGTCCTCCTCTGAACTCATGACCATCCTGAGTGGGGGGGGGGGGGGGGGGGGTCCTACTCCAGAATTTAGAGTTATGGCATCCCAGACAGAATCCCTGTCCCCTTTTGATGTTCTGTTACTGAGCCAGCCAACCTGAAATAAGGCCACAGCTTTGCAGGACAGGGCCTGTTGCAAGGGTGGACTTTTGGTCAAGGTGTGGTGACATCTAGGCAATGTCACCAGCGGCACGCCGGACATCAGGGCAGAGCCTCTGGGCCCTCGAGCACTGGCCGGTTGCCTGGTCAGTCTACACCTGCATTCCTGGAGGAATCACATTTACAAAGAAGAGGGGAGTTACAGTGGGATTTGAACCTGTGTCCCTTGGTTTGCAGTCCACTGCACTAACTACTAGGCTATTCCACTATTCCGTAAACTCATTTTGCATACCATGTAAAATGAGTTTATCTTGTTGGGCAGACTGGATGGACCATACAGGTCTTTATCTGCCGTCATTTACTATGTAAGGACTATGTCTGTTCTGTCTGTTGGGAAGTCCTTCCCTGAATGCACGTATGGAGCCATTTTACATCATATCCACACTGAAATTTTTATGACATATTGAGTGTCCTTAAGGATTATGAAAGGTAATTTTAGGGGATCAACATATTCCACAAATTTATGCCACTTAATAACTTTTTGCAGTTAAGGCAATGATGGCAGATAAAACCCATATGGCCTATCCAGTCTGCCATCCACACCAACTACTAAGCTCTACAATTCCACCCTCTCCCTTAGAGATCCTCTTTTCTTGTCCCATGCTGCCTTGAATTTAGACCTAGGCTTTTCCATTCATCCATTATCTTTTCTGTAAAGAAATATTTCCTTAGATTGATCCTGAGTCTAAAATGAAAATGGCTGCTGTGACCTTTAGTGGTAGTCTCATGGTACTGCCACTAGGGTTCATGAGACTACAGCCATTTTCAACAGAGGCAGTGAGGGGCAGGACTGAGTGGGGTTTGCTTCTGCCCCACTAATTACTAGACCATCAGGCATTTTCAGGTAGCTTTGGGAGGAATTGGGCTATGCTAGAAAGAGGGAGGGCCAGGAGAGGGGACCAGACTTTGCTTGAAAGGATGGGAGGGAGGGGGAATCAGATTTTGCTTAGGAAGAAGGCCAGGGAGAGCAGGTTTAGGCTGGGACTGGAAGATATACTGGAGCTGGGCGAAATCAGTGCTGGCACCAACATAGCTAACCGAGAAAATTGAGGACTGATTTTTATGCAGTTCTACATACCCAGTTACCTATGCGAACACCAGCACTAAATATTGCCCGGCTCCGACCCTGTACCACACCTCACCTGCCCACTTCCATCATGACCAGTGAGTGGCAGTATTCGGTGGCACTGTCTGATTCTGCCCCTGAATATTGGCAGCTAAGCAGGTACAACCAACTTAAACTGTCAGGAGGCTCTCCTGCTCATTTAAATCACTTTGAATATCGACCCCTCAATCTTCGGGATCTCTCAAGGGCTCCAAGAGGATCTGATATTTTCTTATAGATGCATATGCATACACCCTGGAAAGCAGGCTCCATTAGGTCCATGTGAAACTTCTACCAAACTAGATCTTCCCAGGAATGCTTATTTTATTTGGTTAACCAAGTTCTTTGTCAAAATATCCAAATTAGGAGAGCCATCGGTTAGCTCTGTACTGCTGATTAATCAACACACTGACTCATTTTAAGCTTGTAAACTGCAAGTAGTGCTTATTAATAGTCATATCACCCAAGTGTGACATTAGCATTACAAAAAGCCAGAAACAACATTTCTTTATATTCAACATTAAGACACTAAAGAGATTTTTAAACAAGAGAAATATATGAGATAAACTCTACTTGTATAAGTAGTAAATCTCTTATGTCAGGGTTAAGAGAAAAGCAAAACTGTTACTGTCTAGGGTAGGAATGGCTTTTGATCAAGTGTAGCAAACAAGTTTGACTTCAGGGCGTCCAAACCACACAGTGGCGTTCCTGGGGGGGCTGACACCTGGGGCGGATCGTTGATGCGCCCCACCCCCTGGGTGCAGCGCCCCCCCTGGAACAGGGTGACGTCCCCCCCCCGTGTGCAGCGTGACCCCCCGGTAAAAGAACCCCCCCCCCGGGTGCACGCCGCTGGGGGGGGGGGGTGCCGCGCGCCTGCCGGCTCTTCGTTTTCATGCTCCCTTTGCCCCGGAACAGGAAGTAACCTGTTCCGGGGCAGAGGGAGCATGAAAACGAAGAGCCGTCAGGCGCGCGGCACCCCCCCACCAGCGTGCACCCGGGGCACACCGCCCCCACTGCCCCCCCTTGGTACACCACTGAAACCACATTAACAGAGAGCTAGCTATTAACGTGGTTTGGTAAAGACAATCCAGGTAATATTCAAAGCAAGTTAACTGGTCAGGAACAACAGGTCCTGCTCCTTGGACGACTCCTCACTTGGCCCTCCATTCATTCTTGCCCTCTGTCTGTTTTGCCCTTATTATTTATTGCATTTGTATCCCACATTTTCCCACCTATTTGCAGGCTCAATGTGGCTTACATAGTTTTGTTATGACATTGTCATTCCAGGATATCATAAGTACATAAGTACATAAGTAATGCCACACTGGGAAAAGACCAAAGGTCCATCGAGCCCAGCATCCTATCCACGACAGCGGCCAATCCAGGCCAAGGGCACCTGGCGAGCTTCCTAAATGTACAAACATTCTATACTTGTTATTCCTGGAATTGTGGATTTTTCCCAAGTCCATTTACTAGTGGTTTATGGACTTGTCCTTTAGGAAACCGTCTAGCCCCTTTTTAAACTCTGCTAAGCTAACCGCCTTCACCACGTTCTCCGGCAACAAATTCCAGATTTTAATTATAGGTTGGGTGAAGAAACATTTTCTCCGATTTGTTTTAAATTTACTACACTGTAGTTTCATCGCATGCCCCCTAGTCCTAGTATTTTTGGAAAGCGTGAACAGATGCTTCACATCCACCTGTTTCACTCCACTCAATATTTTATATACCTCTATCATGTCTCCCCTAAGCCGTCTCTTCTCCAAGCTGAAAAGCCCTAGCCTCCTTAGTCTTTCTTCATAGGGAAGTCATCCCATCCCCGCTATCATTTTCGTCGCCCTTCGCTGCACTTCTTCCAATTCTACTATATCTTTCTTGAGATGCGGCGACAAGAATTGAACACAGTACTCAAGGTACGGTCGCACCATAGGAGCCAACTCGGTGGCTGCTGTGGGTGCTTCAGCACCCCCAATATTGAATAAATTCCTTGTATGTGTCCAGGGAGGGGTGATCCCCACTGGAGTTAGCACCCCCAATAATTTAAAAAAGGTGGCTCCTATGATATCAGGTACAATTAGAGATGTGCAGAGGTTAAGTAAAGGAAGAAAGAAGGAAGTGATTAGGGTTAAGTATAGAAGGTACGTGTGTCTATGACTACCATTCATCTGAGGCCATCGCCCTTCCCCCCATCTCCCTTTGCCCTGGCGTCCTCACCCTTTGTCTCCTCTCAAACCTCCTCCCCCTCCTTCAGGGTACTCTTTTCCCTCCCTCTCTCCTGCTTGCTCCTGCCACTTTGTTCTCATTTTCATTCCTCCTTCTTAACTGTTGTTCCCTTCAATCCAAGACTCCTTATATACTTGACACCATTGAGACTCACCCCCAATCGCTATTTTTTCTTACCAAAATATAGTTATGCTGTGGCAAATAGGCAATCAGCGCAATACCACCTATTGAATTATTCAGCGTATTCTGCCCTGAGCTCATCGAACAAGAGAGGCGGTGGCATGGAGTAGCCGCTCCCTCGGCTTTCTCCCTCTCCACCATTACTATTCAGTTATTCCCTTTTCCCAATTCCCTTCTTCTCCACCTTGACTCCTCCCCCTCTCCACTTCCTCCTCCTCTATGTTCCCCCTTCTCCCTGACCCTTCCCTTCAATTTGAGAACCTTCTCCTCCTTGGAGATTTTAACATTCACCCTGACTCACCACTATGACCTTTCGATAGACTTTTGCTCTCCTTCTTCTCTGAACTAAGTTTTTCCCAGCACATTTCTTTCCTAATGCACTCCGCTGGTCATACACTCAATCTTGTCCTGTCCAGATCCACTGAACCTACTGCCCTTCCTGGTTTTTCAGCAAAACCTGGCCCATGGTCTGATAATCTTCTCCTTTCATTGACCCTGGGTTCTCATGAACCCTTACAGCATGATCGCTCTCTCCCAAGCTTCAACATGGAATTCATCACTTTCCCATGCCTTATCTAAGCGCCAGACCTCACACTCCACCTCACGTCCCTCCCACATCCCTTGGTATCATGACAACTGTCTTCTCAAGCGACAGCTTCGCCGTGCCGAATGCATTTGGCATAAGTCCTGCTCGTCTGATTCCCTTCTTGCCTTTAAGATACTATCTCATCAGTATCACTCTCTTTTCAAACAGAAATGACATTATTATCACTTAAATCTGATCAAATCTTTAAGAGATTATTTGCTCTTGTCTCAGACCTGTCCTTTATCTGGAACCTGTCCTCGCTTTCTGCTAGTGTCTCTGCTTCTGAGTTCGCCTCCTTTTTTTGCTACCAAACTACAAACTCTCCATGCCTCAATTTTCTCCCTTGCCCTACCATCCATCATTGTTTCCCTTTCCAGATCCCCATTCTGACAGTCCCTCTTTACCCCCTCCCTCCCAACCCCCTAACACCCCACTCCTTGATATCCCACCATCCCGCTGTTCCTATTCCTGGAACTAGTTTAATCTTCTCTCTCTGACTGTGTTGACTAATATTTTTACCTTCATGCACAAAACTACCTATCTGCAAGATCCTGTTCCATTCCCCTGGCTACCTATCTCACATCACATTCGTCTTCCTTTCTCCCTTGCCATGATTCATATCAGCCTATCTTCTGGTGAGGTTCTTCCCGTCTGGAAATCTGCAGTTATCAGACCTCTCCTGAAGAAATCCTCTTTCGATCCTTGTTGCTTGTCAAACTATCCTCCTGTTTCAAACCTCCCTTTTACCTCCAACTTGAGTAAGAAAGTGGTTTTTGCACAGTTAACCCAGGTGCTTGTGGGGCTCCAGGTAATTTCATCCTTTGCACCGATAATGGATTTTATCTTCCAGATTGGGTATAAAGCTGGCAGTTCTGTTATACTCGGGGCTTTTTTTGAGGGGGTACTTGGGGGGTACCGAGTACCGGCACCTTTTCCACTCTCTGCTAAAATTGACCCATGGGCCCCAAGTTTAAATGAAAGAGCTCAGGCTCTAAACACCAATTCTGCCTTGTCATAGATTCTGTGACTGGTTGCAGGGGGCCTGGCTATTGTGGGATGGGTCCTTCAGTGATCACCTCACCCCTGAAGTGTGGCCTAGCATTTGAGTACCGGTACCTTTTCTGCTAATAAAAACACACTGGTTATACTTCAGAGAGAAGGTTTTTAAAGATAGTTTGTTTATCGTTAGCTGAAAGAAAGGCGGTATATTAAGCATTAATATCACAAAATGTACTGAAAGATTCCAGACAGTCAAGGGGGGACACATCACACACATAGAAACAAAGAAATATTTAGGCAGGTAAAGACCATATGCCTATCCAGTCTGCCCATCCATGCCATCTATTCTCCCTATCACCCCCTTTAGAGATCCCATGTATTTGTCCTGTTTTCATCTCCTTTTTACACCTATAGCAGAGATTTTGTTGCAAATGAGGGAAAAGTCTCAACTGCTACGGCTATTTTTACACATTGGTGTTCATTGTATAGCACGTAGAAAAAGTCATCACTGACTCAAAAACCCTCAATTGTTTGTATTTTCTTTTTTTGTTTCAATTTTTAATTACAATGTCCTTAATATTAGATCATATAAGCAGTGGCGTAGGAAGGGGGGGGGCGGTGGGGTGGTCCGCCCCGGGTGCACGCCGCTGGGGGGTGTCGGCGCCTCGCTGGTTCCTTGCTCTCTCTGCCCCAGAACAGGTTACTTCCGGAGCAGAGAGAGCAAGGAACCAGCGGGGCACCGACACCCCCCCCAGCGGCGTGCTCTCGGCAGATTGGCCCGCCCACCCGCCCCTCACCGCCTTCCAGGTATGTTCTCGTGGGCGGGGCGGGGGGGGGTGCGTCGCGCTGCACCTGGGGGGGGTGCGCAGCGGTGACCCGCCCCGGGTGTCAGCTGCCCTCGCGACGCCACTGCATATAAGTGTCTTTTTAAGACTTAAAAAACTGTTAAACATATCAAAAAAGCATAGAACTGATTCACTTATCTTGCCAAATATTGCCAAATGTTTTTTTCTCAATGCTGTGCCAATTTTGGATTCAGACTGTTTTCATCTCCACCATTTCCACAGGAGGCCGTTCTATGAATTCACCACCCTTTCCGTGAAGACGTATTTCCTCAGGTTACTTCTGAGTCTATCCCCTTTCACCTTTCACCTATGCCCCCTTGCTCCTCGTTCATATTCCTCTAAAATTGTTTTAGTTTGCTTCAGAAATTTTACAGACTGAAATAATTTGAAAAAAACCCCATCATTTTCAGCTTCTGTTATTAACTGGATGACTTGTGCCAGATGCTAATTCCTGCTGTTTAAAATGCGTGCGAGACTTACAGAAATGCTATGCAATGAGAAAAGACAAATGGACCCTCATGTGTTTATTTATAGAACTCCAAGAATAATTACTTGAAAAACTGTATTTCTTACAAATGGTTTATAAATGCAGCCCACGATTACAAATGATCACAGCCTGTCTCTTCAATCAACACTTAACAATGGCGATGCTACTACTAGCTTAAAATAAGTGCAAAAAAAAGTCGGTCAGCATCAGATGGATTTATTATAATGCACCACCCTTGTGGAGGAGTGGCCTAGTGGTTAGGGTGGTGGACTTTGGTCCTGAGGAACTGAGTTCGAGCCAGGCAGCTCCTCGTGACTCTGGGCAAGTCACTTAACTCTCCATTGCCCCATGTAAGCCGCATTGAGCCTGCCATGAGTGGGAAAGCGCGGGGTACAAATGTAACAAAAATAAAATAGATACTATTGGAGATTCTACATGGAATGTTGCTATTCCACTAGCAACATTCCATGTAGAAGGTTGCGCAGGCTTCTGTTTCTGTGAGTCTGACGTCCTGCACGTCAGACTCACAGAAGCAGAAGCCTGCGCAGCCACATTGGTGATCTGCAAGGGCCGACTTCTACATGGAATGTTGCTAGTGGAATAGCAACATTCCATGTAGAATTTCAAATAGTAGCAACAGTGGAGGAGTGGCCTGGGGAACTAAGGAACTGAGTTTGATTCCCACTTCAGGCACAGGCAGCTCCTTTGGACTCTGGGCAAGTCATTTAACCCCTCCATTGTCCCTTGTAAGCTGCATTGAGCCTGCCATGAGTGGGAAAGCGCGGGGTACAAATGTAACAAACAAACACATGCTAACCATTAGGTAACATGCAGTTAATTATTATTATTATTATTAGCATTTGTATAGCGCTACCAGATGCACGCAGCGCTGAACACCTGATACAAAGAGACAGTCCCTGCTCAAAAGAGCTTACAATCTAAATAATACAGACAGACAAGACAGTTACGGGTGAGGGAAGTAATGGGTGAGAAGGAAGGAAGGGACAAGGGGAGGGCAATTGAGTAGTGGCTAGGAGCTAAAAAGCAGCAGTGAAATGGTGGGTTTTCAGCATAGATTTGAAAACAGGTAGAGATGGAGCTAGACGTATAGGTCCAGGAAGTCTATTCCAGGCATAAGGTGCCGCGAGAGAAAAGGAGCGAAGTCTGGAGTTAGCAGTGGAGGAGAAGGGGGACGACAAGAGAGATTTCTCCAGTGAGTGGAGTACACGGGGAGGAATGTAGGGAGAGATGAGAGTGGAGAGGTAATGGGGGGCTGCAGAGTGGATGCATTTAAAGGTCAGTACGAGAAGTTTAAACTGAATGCGGAAGCGGACAGGGAGCCAGTGAAGTGACTTGAGGAGTGGGCTAGTGTGGGTATAACGATTCTGGCGGAAAATAAGTCGTGCCGCAGAATTTTGGACAGATTGGAGAGGAGAGAGATGGCTGAGCGGAAGACCAGTGAGAAGTAAATTGCAATAGTCCAAGCAAGAGGTGACAAGGGTGTGGATAAGGGTTCTGGCAGCGTATTTAGAAAGGAACGGGTGAATTTTGCTAATATTGTATATAAAGAAATGACAGGTTTTGGCAACCTGTTGAATATGCGCAGAGAAGGAGAGAGAGGAATCCAAGATGACTCTAAGGTTACAGGGAGGATGTGAGAGCCATTAACAGAGATAGAGAAAGGGGGAAGAGGGGAGGTGGGTTTAGGGGGAAAAATGAGAAGTTCAGTTTTGGTCATGTTGAGCTTTAGATGGCATTGAGACATCCAAGCAGCAATGTCGGACAAGCAGGCTGAGATTTTGTCTCAGCCTGCAGTTAACCCATGTTATTGATAAATATGCAATGTGGAAGATAAGCATCTTTGCGTATCCTCTCCTGACGAAGCAACGAAACAGTGAGAATTCTGTGACTGTCGAGAGAGATTGAATATAACTATATCTCGTGGGACGTTTGAAGGTTTTTTGATGCTACATTAAGATTGGAGTTGCCTCACGGATGTGAACTATTTTCCCTGTGGTCGAAGCTAAGTACTTCATCATTCTTTGTAGTTCTGACGATTCCGAATGGTGTTCCCTCGATATAGTTACTTTTTGTTATGATTCTTCTTCTTCCAACAATACACATAAGAGGTTGATTTAGTTCAACTGTTATTACTTATGCATATTGATAAGTGATTTGTTTCTTTCACAACCCTTTGTTTTGTTACTACAGATTAGTGCAACTATATTACTCTGCAGGTTTTTTCAGAGGTGGTGGTTGGCCTGTGATGAAAGCCATTAACAGGTGTGTCCACTGAGTTGGTACCCTGGGCTTATGAGGCCTTTATTTATAACTAGTAAAAAAGGCCCGTTTCGTAAAGAAATGAAACGTGCACTAGCAAGGCTATAGAGAGAGTGAGAGTGTGTAAATGTATGTGTGTCTGTGTGTGTGTGACACAGAGAAAGTGTGTGTGTGTGTCTCTGTGTGAAACAGAGTGTGCACAGGTAGGGTGAAAATTAAGAGACAGCAGTGAAATTTTACATAGGACAGCTGAACCATTTGAGCCGTGTTTGTGTGTCTGTGTGAGAGAGTGTGCATATGTGTGTGGGTGTGTGTGTGTGTGAGATAGAGACAGTATAAGTGTGAGTGTGTGTGTGCGTCTGTGTGAAAGAGAGTGTGAAAGGGTAGGATCAAAATGAAGAGACAGCATTATAATTGTACATAGCACAGCACAAACATTTGAGGCAGTTCTTCCCTTATCTCCCCTGCCGCCCCCTCCATACCCAACGATTCGTTCCTTGTCTTCCATCCCCTCTGTGTCCCAGTTAAGAGTGAGAGTGTGTGTGTATGTGCTGGTTTTTTTCCTTCCCTCCTATGCCCTCCATGTCCATTGTTTGTGTGGAGAGCAGAGATCTATGATCTATACGGTCCTTTTAGCGTTGCTGTTGACATCGCGTAGCAACTGTGTACTGCTGGTTTTCATTGTTCAGCGATGTGTCTTATGTCACGTTCCGTTGCTTAGTAACGGGTTCGCGATGCAATTGGTTGAGTGTCATTGGTCTGCCCTCAACGTCATGACGTTTGACTCCAGGGGGCGGGGCCAGCACTCATGGGTGAATTCCGGGTTTCACCACCATGCATTTAGAACGTTGGGACTTGTGGAGGCTTCAGAACATTGGCGGTGCATTTTATATAGAGAGATTACCTAAGAAGTAACTTCTGACATAGGTACGAGTAATACTTAGAGTTATTTAGAGCAAATCCTTATAAGTTTCTTAATTCATTGCTCCAAGCAGCTTTGTTAATTTTTTGACAATTGATAAATATGACCCATTGCTTAAAATGGGATGCATTAAATAACGCACATTAGCTTGCGGTAATGCAATCGTGTCTTTTAAATAAAATCTCAACAAAAATTAGACCGTGAACTGACTGTGTTCTTTTATGGAGAGATGGGGGGAGAGTCTCATTAATCACCAGGTCACACTTTATCCCCGTCATAATGGGATTTGTTGAAAACCCTTTCAGTGACTGATGTAATCATCGACAAAACCCCCCCCATAGTGGTAGTCTCATGCAAGGAGTGCCATTTTGGGACTGTTGTTGAACTGAGCAGGCGTGACTGGGCTGGTGACAACGCAAGGCGGGTGTGAAGCTACTGCATTCAGGCTCGTTTCCCTTGATAAAGCAATGGCGAAACGGATGTCTGTCGGGACCCAGGGAGTCAAAGATAAGTGCAGTCCTGCTGAATATTTTTTTTTGGTTTATTGTTTGTCACCCAGCAAATCATTCTATTGAGAGGGTGTGGTTAGTGATAATCCTTGGCGGTGTGTGGAGAATCATTCTATTCTTTAGATACTCAGGGCCATTCCCTCCCAGGGCCTTTGCATTTATATCCCACATTTTCCAACAGATATTGTTTCAGTGTGGCTTACATTTAATATAATAATTTGCTCCAGCAAACTTCCAATGTGTCTACCTGCGTTCGTAACTATCTCCTGATGTCACTGTCCCGCAGTAGAAGCCTGCTTGCCTGACGTCAGGAGATGGTTACGAACACAGTGAGAGACATTGGAACGTTGCAGGAGCAGCTTCAGCTCTTCCTCCACATGCACCACCATCTCCACCCAGGGCTGCCGAGAGACTGGGCCGGGCCTGGGGCCCCCCCCAAGGTCGCCGCCTCTACCGCTCACCCCTCCCCCCCTGAGGTCGCCACCGCTCCCCCTCCACCTCCCCGAGGTCACCGCAGCCACTGCTCCCCCCTCCACCCCCCCAAGGTCACCCCCGCTCCCCCCCTCCGTCCACCACCGGGCCGGGCCCCCTCAGGGACGTAGCCACGGGCGGGCCTGGACAGGCCCAGGCCCAGCCACTTTTCCTCCAGGCCCGCCCACCCAACACAGACGTGCCAAGTCTCCCGCGAAACACGCGGTGCCAGCTCCCATTTCCGGCCACTGCTGCTTCTCCTGTTGAGCAGCAGCGGCCGTTACAAAAACAAAAAGAGCTAATTAAACCAGCAAAAATGTTTTTAAAAAGCAAACGTGGCACCGCAGGCAGCCATCAGGCATTGGCTGTCGGCTCTGCAGCCGCTCCTCTCTCCTCTCACTTCACTGCCTCTGGAGCAGAACCCTGGAGGATTGCAGCAATGTGAGAGGAGCGGCTGCAGAGCCGACAGCCAGTGCCTGATGGCTGCCTGCGGTGCCGCGCTTGCTTTTTAAAAGCATTTTTGGTGCTTTAAATAGCTCGTTTTGTTTTTGTAGCGGCCGCTGCTGCTCAACAGAAGAAGCAGCAGTGGCCGGAAATGGGAGCTGGCGCCGCGTGTTTCATGGGAGACTTGGCAGATCTGTTTTGAGTGGGGGGGCCTGGATGGAAAGAAGGGGATAGAGAGAGAGAGAGACACTGGATGGAAGAATCAGGAGAGGGGGGTAGACGGATGGAAGGATGGGGAGAGAAAGAGGGAAAACAGATGAAAGGATGGGGAGAGAAAGACATGATGGAAGGATGGGGAGAGAAAGGGGGAGATGGATGAATGGATGCAGAGAGAAAGGGGAGAGACTGGAAGGATGTGGAGAGAGAAGGGACACTGAAAAGAAAAGGGTAGAGAGATAGAGAGACACTGGATAGAAGGAGGGGGAGAGAGACATTAGATGGAAGGATCAGGAGAGAGGGTAGATGGGTGGAAGGATGAGGAGAGAAAGAGGGAAGACGCTAGATGGAAGGGTAGGGAGAAAGAGGAGACACTGGATAGAAGGATGAGAAAGAAAGAGGGGAGACATTGGAAGGATGGGGAGAGAAAGAGGGGAGACACTGGAAGGATGAAAAGAGAAAGAGGAGAGCTGCTAGATGGAAAAGGGGAGTAGAGAAAGACTGGAGAATAAGAGGAAGGGGCATGAGAGGGGGTGGAGGGGGTCCTGAGACCAGAGAGGGGGGTGAAGGGGGTCCTGAGACCAGAGGGGAGAGGGGGGGTCCTGAGACCAGAGGGGAGGAGGTCCTGAGACCAGAGAGGGAAGGGGGAGGGTGTCCTGAGACCAGAGAGGGAGGGGGGGAGGTATCTCTGTCACACACACTCTCTCTCTCTCTCACAGTCAGTGTCTTTCTCACTCTCACTCTCACACACTGTCTCTCACACACTCTATGTCTCACACTGTATCACATTCACTCTCTATGTGTCACACAGTCACTCTCAAACACTCTCTCGATCTCATACACTCTCTCGGTCTCACAGAGAGTCTGTGTATCACACACATACTCTCTCACACTCTATCTGTCTCACACACACTCTCTCTCTCACACACACTGTATCTGTGTGAAACGCACTCTCACACTCACTGTGGCTCACATACGCACTTGCACACACTCTCATTCTCTCTCTCACAGACACACTCACATCCACATTCACTCTCTCTCTCTCACACAGTCACTCTCACACACACTCTCTCAAACATACACACTCCTAGGAAAACCTTGCTAGCACCCGTTTCATTTGTGTCAGAAACGGACCTTTTTTACTAGTAAATAATAGAGTAGTTACAAAAGGGTTGAGTGTGTTATTTGCATATGCATGAGAACAAAGGTTGGGAATTTCGGTGGGATTTACAGTGAGGTAGAGTAGTTCAGTAGGGGATTGTTCCTCTATCTGTGGAAAGAGGGGTAGAATGCAGATTAGTTATGAAGAGTAAGCTAGCAAGGAGCTTTCTGGTTCAGTTGACTGAGCTGAAGTTCCCCCCCCCCCCCTTCCCCGGGGTCTTCATAGAAGAACTTTTTGAAGAAAAAAAGTTTTGAGTTGTTTGCAAAAATTCAGGTAGTTTGTGCTTCTTAAGGCTTTTGGGAGTGCATTCCAGTTCTGTGTGCATAGGTATGTGAAGCATGATGAATAAACTGATATGTATCGCAGTCCCTGGCAGTTGGGGAAGTGGAGTGTGAGATAGTTTCTTGAGTCCATGCTGATGTTGCGTATCGGTAGGATTCGTGGTCTGTCATGTAACTGGGAGCAAGACCGAAAATGATTCTTTAGGCTAGTGTGCAGAGTTTGAAGATTATTCTTGCCTTAACAGGGAGCCAGTGGGGTAGCACTGTCGAAGCGGGGTTTTTCATGAATTAATCACACGGTGGTATTTTGCGCTGTTTGTAATTTTCTCAGGACCTGATCTTTGCATCCAGCATAGACTTCATTGCAGTAGTCCAGGTGTGCTAAGGTCAGTGTTTACCCTAGGACGCACCTTAGTTTCCACATGGTGCAGATCATCTCGGTACCAGACTCCTGTCCAGGTTCCCATTGAGCTGAATAAAGAAAGAAGGTTCAGGAAACTACTAGATCAAAACAAAGCAAAAACAAAAGACAAAAAAAACAAGGTTCAGCCTTGTTCACTGGCTTTCTTCCAGCCCTAAAGGAGACAGTATAGAAGTCAATTATAGAAAAAAAAAATCAAGAATTAGACAAACTTATTTCAAGATATCCTAAGGTAACTTATTGTGCTCAATGGGTTTTCATAGGTCACCCACAAAAACATCCCATGATTAATGCCAGACTTGTAAATACGTTGAAAAGTCACTACACAGATTAAAGCAATTCACAGGCTGCATCCAGGAGGCATTCCTAAGACATTGTGAAGGCTTTTTAAAACTCCAGACAGGAAACCTTGCCAAACTCTAGGTTTTTTTTTTCCCTAATGAAAAAGGTAATCCAAGATACTGTCCTGTTAAATGCAACCCACAGAGTTCTTGTTCGAGTCTAAATATAAAAATCCAGGCAACATTTTCAAGAAAGAATGAAGACAATGTGATCACCTGCTCTAACAGGATGCACCTACTTAATCCATCCTTTGACTGTGATAAACTGAAAAATCTCTTTTACTGATACGAGCCAAGTTTATTCTTTAGATTTTAGAGGAATCGGTCAGGGTGCTGTGCTCAGCTGGCGGATGACTGGCAGAAGCAGTAGCCGTCCATCCCGAAAGAGCCAACTTGAGAAGCTTCGATGTTGAAATGCTCTCGTCCTTTGCCAGGGAGATATGGAAAAGAAGCTTAAGCTCTTGGGAGGCCGGTGTTTTTGTAAGCTAAGCGCCTCAGTTCTGAGCGGAATGGATTGTTTTAATCTAAAGTTTAAGAAAAAAAAAAAGGTGAAAGCATTTGGCTTTGTCTAGAGGCCTGCTTCAGACGTCCCCTAGACGGCAGCTCAGGAGACAAGTCCCTCAGACACATCGTAACTTTTGTGAGCTGTCCATTACTCGTGCCTATCAAGTGGAAGATTTGTTTTCAGCCCAAAACAAACGTTAGTAAAACACACGATTATGATTTTCTTCATGCCCACAGGGTATACCACAACTTTATTCATTTTTGAGGTCTTATAAAAAAAACTACACTGGCTCCCAATCAAAGAACGCATTGCTTTCAAAATCTGCACTCTGGTTCACAAAATTATCTATGGTGAAGCTCCGGGATACATGACAGACTTGATCGACCTACCAACTCGAAACACATCCGAATCCACACGAACGTACTTAAATCTGCACTACCCAAGCTGCAAAGGAACTCAAATACAAATCAACTTCCGCGTCCAGTTTTTTCCTACATAAGCACACAACTGTGGAACGCATGACCAAAAGCCTTGAAAACTACGAACGACCACCTAAACTTCCGGAAAACACTAAAAACTAACCTATTTAATAAGGCATACCCTAACGATTCAACTTAAATGCCTGATCTCTGCAACACGACAAAACTAAAGAACGTAATGGACATAACACAACTCTTCCGTTGTACGATTCCTTAGTGTGGCTGTGCTATATGAACTTTATCTTACCACAACACCACTTTGTATTTGTTTACACCGGAGTCCGTAACGGCTCTCCGGTACTATGTAAGCCACATTGAGCCTACAAATAGGTGGGAAAATGTGGGAGATCAATGTAACAAATAAATAAATAAATAAATATTCAACTGGTGGGGTTCAGCGTTTTTTGGCCATTGCCAGCCTTATCCCCAGATATTCAAAGCTGGACCATGTCCAGATACCAGCCTTGAATATCTCGTTATGTGTAGCATGGTTAGAAAAGCATGAAGAAAACCAATTGAAAACTGAACAATGAACTATCCAAACCAACAGATTGAAGGTGAGCAAGAAGTGAATGGCTTACAAGGTTGAGGGCAGCTGAAAGATCCAAAGAAACCAAAAGAACAATAGTGCTGACAACAAGTGGAGGAGTGGCCTAGTGGTTAGGGTGGTGGACTTTGGTCCTGAGGAACTGAGTTGGATTCCCACTTCAGGCACAGGCAGCTCCTTGTGACTCTGGGCAAGTCATTTAACCCTCCATTGCCCCATGTAAGCCGCATTGAGCTTGCCATGAGTGGGAAAGCGCAGGGTACAAATGTAACAAAAATAAAATAGATACTATTGGAGATTCTACATGGAATGTTGCTACTATTGGAGATTCTACATGGAATGTTGCTATTCCACTAGCAGCATTCCATGTAGAAGGCTGCGCAGGCTTCTGTGAGTCTTCAGGACGTCAGACTCACAGAAGCAGAAGCCTGCGCGGCCACATTGGTGATCTGCAAGGGCCGACTTCTACATGGAATGTTGCTAGTGGAATAGCAACATTCCATGTAGAATCTCAAATAGTAGCAACAGTGGAGGAGTGGCCTAGTGGTTAGGGTGGTGGACTTTGGTCCTGGGGAACTGAGTTCGATTTCCACTTCAGGCACAGGCAGCTCCTTGTGACTCTGGGCAAGTCGCTTAACCCTCCATTGCCCCATGTAAGCCTCATTGAGCCTGCCATGAGTGGGAAAGCACAGGGTACAAATGTAACAAAAATAAAATAGATACTATTGGAGATTCTACATGGAATGTTGCTATTCCATGCAGAAGGCTGCACAGGCTTCTGTTTCTGTGAATCTTGACCACGTTCTCCGGCAACAAATTCCAGAGTTTAATTACGCGTTGGGTGAAGAAAACTTTTCTCCTATTTGTTTTAAATTTACTACACTGTAGTTTCATCGCATGCCCCCTAGTCCTAGTATTTTTGGAAAGCGTGAACAGACGCTTCAAATCTACCTGTTCCATTCCACTCATTATTTTATATACCTCTATCATGTCTCCCCTCAGCCGTCTCTTCTCCAAGCTAAAAAGCCCTAGCCTCCTTAGTCTTTCTTCATAGGGAAGTCGTCCCATCCCCGCTATCATTTTAGTCGCCCTTCCCTGCACCTTTACCAATTCCACTATATCTTTCTTGAGAAGCGGCGACCAGAATGCATCTCATTACAATAGGGTTTCCACACAATTTGCTCATCTGCATTCTGTTTTCATTAGTTGCTACAGTCGTGGTCTTTAGTGCATGCCAGGGTTTACTACTTGCTCGTTAATGGCTCGTTTAGTGCATCTGGCCCTTAATGTTTTGGTTTAGAAGACCTCAGTCCACTGGAATTGTGGGGCACTTAGCCACCACTCTCTCGGATAGAACAGAGATACAGAGGGGTAGAAAAGTTATCTAATACCTTGAGACATTTGTATCTATGTTGTCATATTTTTCATTGAGAAAACTTTCTTAATAACATTTTGCTTTTCCAGCTTTCTTTTTCTTTTCCTTTCTTTTTGGCATTTTCCCTTCTCCTGGCAGACACCTACCAGGAGTCATTCGGAGAAAAATTCCTTTCCCTCATCTCAGTCTTTCTACAGTACATTCCTTTACATATTAGGACACAGACCTTTTAGTAGCTGTTTTTCTTATTAAATAGGCACTATTATGTTTTTAAGGTACTGCTTTTTTTTTTTATTTAACACCACTGATACAGTATTTCTCTCTCTGTAAGAGATAAATGGAAATTAAGGGCCCTGTATACTAAGGTGGAGGAGTGGCCTAGTGGTTAGGGTGGTGGACTTTGGTCCTGGGGAACTGAGGTACTGAGTTCGATTCCAACTTCAGGCACAGGCAGCTCCTTGTGACTCTGGGCAAGTCACTTAACCCTCCATTGCCCCATGTAAGCCGCATTGAGCTTGCCATGAGTGGGAAAGCGCAGGGTACAAATGTAACAAAAATAAAATAGATACTATTGGAGATTCTACATGGAATGTTGCTACTATTGGAGATTCTACATGGAATGTTGCTATTCCACTAGCAACATTCCATGTAGAAGGCTGCGCAGGCTTCTGTTTCTGTGAGTCTGACATCCTGCACGTACGTGCAGGATGTCAGACTCACAGAAACAGAAGCCTGCGCGGCCACAATGGCGATCTGCAAGGGCCGACTTCTACATGGAATGTTACTAGTGGAATAGCAACATTCCAAGTAGAATCTCAAATAGTAGTAACAGTGGAGGAGTGGCCTAGTGGTTAGGGTGGTGGACTTTGGTCCTGGGGAACTGAGTTCGATTCCCACTTCAGGCACAGGCAGCTCCTTGTGACTCTGGGCAAGTCACTTAACCCTCCATCGCCCCATGTAAGCCGCATTGAGCCTGCCATGAGTGGGAAAGCGCAGGGTACAAATGTAACAAACAAAAAAAAAGGTGTGCTAGCGTTTTTAGCACAAGCTAAATGCTAGAGACACCCATTTAGCTTGTGCACACAGCTATGGAACGCATTGCCGCGCAGCTTAAAAACTACTTATGAACTAACTAACTTCCGCAAATCCCTGAAGACCCACCTATTCAACAAGGCATACCAATAAGAGCAGCAACTATAAATGTAATACATCGCAACCTTACCTATTACCAACAATGTTCTTGCTTATATCTACTTGTTTGAATTTCGATCACGCTATTTTCTATGACATCTCCACCTTACCTGCTATCAGTAACGTCTCCTAATTATATTTACCTGTCTAAATTTCGATCATGGTACTTTCTATGTAATACTAACTGTTATCTCCTAATCTACTATCTACTAATAACGACACATTGTAAGCCACATTGAGCCTGCAAAGAGGTGGGAAAATGTGGGATACAAATGCAATAAATAATAATAATATATATTCCTATGAGTGACTCTAGCATTAGCGTGGACTAAAAACGCTAGCGCACCTATAGCGTGGCTTAATAAACAGAGACCTAAGGATGGCAATGTTGGGAAGGTGGAGAACGAAAAAGTGCACTTAGAGGCAAAGTGAAGTGGGGTATTTGGCTATAGCTCCCTTCTAGAAACATTGGCACTGACAATAGACGTGGAGGGACATTTTCGATATGACGTCTAAGTTCAGCTTTAGGCATTTTGCAAAAAAAAAAAAAAAACCGTCCAAAATCTGAATAGGAACGAAGTTCATTTTCAAAAAAAGAAACACGTCTATCTTTTGTTTTCGAAAATAGTTTCTAACAAGGTTTTGTGCTTTGGACGTTTTGTTTTTTTGTCCATTTTTGAAAAAAAAAAAAAAAAAAAAAAGTCCAGTTGCAAAATGTACAAAATCAAGCCATTGGGATGTAGGAAGAGCCAGCATTTTTAGTAGACTGGTCCCCCTGACATCCCAGGAAAGTGATAGGACACCTTAGTGGGCACTGCAGTGGACTTCTTAAAATGCTCCCAGGTACACATCTCACCATTGCTCCCTTACCTTGCCTGCTGAGCCCCCCCAAAACCCACTACCCCCAACTGTACACTACTACCATAGTCGTTATGGGTGAAGGGGGCACCTATATGTGGGTACAGTGGGTTTCTGGTGAGTTTTGGAGGGCTCACAGTTTCCTCCACAAGTGTAACAGGTAGGGGGAGGTAGGAGCCTGGGTCCACCTGTCTGCAGTGCACTGCACCCACCACTAGTCTACTCCAGCGACCTGCATGCTGTTCTAATGGACCTGAGTGTAACATCTGAGGATGGCAAGTAATGTTTTTCATCACATTTTTTGGGGGGGGTGGGTGGGGGTTAGTGACCACTGGGGGAATAAGGGGAGATCATCCCTGACCTTTTTGTGTCTTATTCGTTATAAAAACAGGTCTAGCTCAAAACGTCTTCGTTTTAGTCCTGGACGGTTTTGTTTTGTTCCATTATGGCTGAAAAACGTCTAAGTCTTAGGAACGCCCAAGTCTTGACATGAACATGCCCCTGACACGTCCCCTTGAGATTTGGATGCACTTCTGACAGACCTCATGGAAAAACGTCTAAAAATAGGTTTTGAAAATACTGATTTGGAAGTTTTTGTGAGAAAAATGTCCAAATGCTGCTTTATGCCACTTTTTACACGTTTTTCTGTTTTGAAAATGAGCCCAAAAGACACCTAGGTCCATCCAATTCTTTGCTGCAATTTTGTCATGCTTTTTTGATCTCTGACATCCTTCTCACTTTTCTACTCCTAAAGATACTCTGGTCCTAAACTAGGTCTTTTTTTGAATTCCTATAGACCCTATTTTCTCCAGAACGTTTTTCATATATCCACCCCCTTGCATATGAAGAAATACTTGTCTTTTGCCTTTTGCTTGTTGGGCTGGTGGTCTTTTGACAGCCTGAACAAACTCTTGAAGAAGTTCTTAACCTGCTGCTCATAATCTTCTCTCTTTTTTCCCCCCAAAAAATCTATTTCACAATCAACTCTCATAACATCTCAGTAAAATTATGTATACATGCAGAACCACAGATTAATCTGGCATAAAAATTGGCTTGTCTTTCCCTTGTGTTTTATGTAAAAGAGGAGTACAGTGATACCTCGGTTTTCGTTGATAATCCGTCCGAAAACAATCGGCGAAATCCGAAACCGAGGCAATTATTTCCATTTGAATAAAAACACTGGAAAGCAATGGAATTGTTTGGCTAGATGTGCAGGGTGATGCTCACACAATGAGAAACAACGCCACACTGAGCAGGAGAACGCATTTTTGCAAAATTAGCAGCTAGGGCACGTGGGCACGCTGACAAAATCAGAGGCAACCAACGAAATCCAAGACAAATGTTTCGCGAAAAAAATCGATGAAAACTGAAACCATCGATAACCAAAGTCATGGAAAACCGAGGTATTACTGTATATATTCTATAATATAAGAATTCAACTAACATTGTTCAAGGCAAATGGTGACTGGGATGACACATCATTAAAGAAAAAAAAAAAAGAAAAACCCGCAAATGTATAAACAACAAAGACAACAAAAAAGAATGGGGGAAGACCAATCTGATTCCAACATAAGAGAAAACATTTATTTGAGCTATACAATGACTCGAAGCAGTCCTGCATTTTTGCGTCTGCCAAAGGAGTCAAAACGGTTCTGCAAACAATATAAAAAAACATATAAAAATGTATTTAAAAAATAATAAACATAACATCTAAAAACAACTCAAAATGTACATCTTGAATCCATAAGGACATCAGAGATGCAAACCAATGCAAAAAGAGTGACTTTATAAACGTTATCGATAATGCAAATGATATAAATAATATAAAATATCAATAATGCAAATGATATAAATACTGTAAAAATGCAAGGTATAAAACAAACCCCACAAGTTAAAACCATATGTGTGAAAAAACATATTCACTAAAGTAATGAGCAATGAAAATGAAAAGAAGTACATACATACGGGACCTACCAATTCAATGAATGGTTCAAGACAATTGTTCAATAGCTGAAAAAGATGTCAATTTAACAGCATCTAATAAAATAGAAGCAGCAACAAACACACACCATAATTCAATAAAAGCCAATACAGCCTTAATGTAAAATAATGAACAAAAATAAAATTATATAACATATGAAACACCTATCTTGTAAAGAACAGGACAAAAACACACAACCTATCCAAAAATGGCAGTGTCAAAACTACAAAAAAAAAACAAAAAAAACCAAAACAACATAGTTAGAAAACTGCAAGAAAAAATGTGTAAAAAGTGCAGCCCCATGATAGGAAACACCTTATGAAGACCAGCATTTGAAAAAGATTATGGAGTCAATATTCAAAGCGATTTAAGCTTCCAGCCACCCAAGTGGGGATATTCAGCAGCACCTAACTGGAGATTGCTGCTGAATATTCCCACAGACTGCCCAAACAAAAAGTGGGCAGGTCAGAGGTGGCGCTGCGGATGGCACTGGGGAGGAGCCCCAGGTTATGCGAGTGCCGGCAATATTCAGTGCCAGCATCTGCATAGCTAAGCGGCTTAATCTAGGACGACTCAATAGTTGTCCTCAATAAGGCTGCTTAGCTATGTGGGTGCAGGCTCTTAATATCGGGCCAGTGAATGTATAACTTTTTTTTTCTTTAAAAAAAAAGTTCCTGAGCTCCCTCCCATCCCCTGAAATGTCCCCTCTTTTCCTCCCCCTCCCCCAGCCTGCATCAAGCCCCCCCAGGCCTACCTGTATCCCTGGTGGTCCAGCGGGGTTGTTGGGGGCAGGAGCGCAACCCCCTTGCGATGCTTCTCTAAAATGTCTGCCGCACCCTTTCGCAGCAGCTCAAGGTATTACACATGCTAAGCACTAATATCAGTGCATAGGGACCGATTCTATATATGATGCCTAAAATTACACCTAAGCGTATTCGTGCAGGACGTCAGGACTCGCAGCACAGATCTGCGAACGCACCGGAGACTGGCACTGAAGAAGACTAAGGCTGGCGGGGGTGGGGGACTCCTGCCAGCAAAGGTACCTTGTGGCAGCGGCGCGTGGGGGGGGGGGGGTCGGCGGCTGGGGGAGGTGGGCTAAAATGTGCCCTCCCACCTTGGGCTCTGGACCTCCCTCCCGCCGATTTCTGGCTATGCCCTTGGCCTACATAGGATGTGGCAGCTCTAGCTGGGAGCATGGGATAAGTTCGCCTTCCCCTGTATCTGGCCTGTGATTCCTGTAACCAGCCATCTGCTGCTCCATCATCTTGGAGCATTAGCAAGGAACACATTGAGAAGGAGAGAAAGCACGTACAAATTCCTTTTGGCGGAATTTCTCCTACATGCAGGATGATTCACTTGCGGTGGAGGGAAAGATGGAAGCCTGCAGTGCAAATTATAGCAATGACCGGAAGATGGGTGACTTTCCTTACTGCCATTTGTCAGCAACCATCCAGAAGTTGCTGCCTTAAACAAATGTACCTCCTGCAGCTGCCTTGCATTATATTTAACTCAGCTGCAGGTAGTACAGGTCTGCTGAAATCCAAATCATACTCTTTTGAGCCAGTGTGATTGTCCACTGGAAGATGCAAGTGGAGGCATGGCCTAGTGGCTAGGGTGGTGGACTTTGGTCCTGGGGAACTGAGGTACTGAGTTCAATTCCCACTTCAGGCACAGGCAGCTCCTTGTGACTCTGGGCAAGTCACTTAACCCTCCATTGCCCCATGTAAGCCGCATTGAGCCTGCCATGAGTGGGAAAACGCAGGGTACAAATGTAACAAAAATAAAATAGATACTATTGGAGATTCTACATGGAATGTTGCTATTCCACTAGCAACATTCCATACGTGCAGGACATCAGACTCAGAAGCAGAAGCCTGCGCGGCCACATTGGTGATCTGCAAGGGCTGACTTCTACATGGAATGTTGCTAGTGGAATAGCAACATTAACATTCCATGTAGAATCTCAAATAGTAGCAACAGTGGAGGAGTGGCCTAGTGGTTAGGGTGGTGGACTTTGGTCCTGAGGAACTGAGTTCGATTCCCACTTCAGGCACAGGCAGCTCCTTGTGACTCTGGGCAAGTCCCTTAACCCTCCATTGCCCCATGTAGGTCCAAAAAAAATTAACTGACTGAGTGGAGGTCAGCAGCTATAGATTGATCTTGTTTAAATCTTCTCTCTGTATTTTTTTTTTTTTTTTTTACAATTTTCCAGAAACTCCACCAGTTTACAGCTACTCTGTTGCTTGCTTGTGGAACATTAAAAAAAAAAAAAAAAATCTTCAGCTTCGTGGATTAGCTTCCTCCCCGTCTCTTGTTTAGGACAGAGGAGAGACTCTGGTGACAAAGTTCCTTAACCTGGCACCTTTCCTTTAATTCAAAGAATACACACGACCTCTTAAGAAATAAAAAAAAAACCCTATTACGAAAGCAGTCACAAATGGTGCACAGAGCAGGTGATTAAAATTAACTCTAAAATGACTGAGAAAAGACATTAGCAGGTAATTACACAGTATCCAGTTATGGAAAAACATGGTAAGTAAAACAGAACGTTTATCACCCCCCTTTGTTTTCTCTCCCCTTCCTTTGAAGGTTCTTTTTAATTGAAATCACAAGGTCTCATCAAAATACAAAGTGAAAAAACACGTGGAAGCTGGGAATGAGGAGGTTAGGGGGGCGAGGGGATGCAAAACCTATGGGCCACGCTCTGTCACTTTAAAATCAGGTTGTTGTTTTTGAAATGTTTAATTTTGTTCTTGATGATCACAACCTCCTTGGCTGTCTTCTTCCCCTGGAAATGAGTTCAGCAGGGTTGATCAGCCTCCCTCCTCCCCCCCCTTTTGGTTCCTTTCCCCAAACACACTCTGCAGCCATCAACACATCGCTTCAGATCCCTGCCTGTGCCGGTGGTGTCTGTTCACCCTTCCCAGGGGCGAATTCTTGCCTTTCAAAGAATCTTCCTCCTTATTTTTTCGTGACGGAAAAGAGAGACCTAAAGGGATATATATGAAGACTACGTTCACAGTCTCCCTTCACTAATGGGTGAGTCTTAGGCTTTGGAAATCTGCACGAGTAGTTGATGCTTGAAAACAGCTGTCAACCTTAAGATCTTGAGTGGAAAGCCATAACCTGATTTCAGATAGAATCAATTATTTCTGGCGTCTTTTAAATTGTATGTTTTGATGGTTGAAGATGAAATGCCAGGCTTTTTAGCAGGATGCTTTTAGTGGAATGCATGGAATCTTTATCTTCTGATTTCTAATATCGGATTGTTTTTCGTTTGGTTTAAAGGAGCAGCCTGGCCCTCTTTGCTAAAATCTAACGTCATGGCAGGGCTGCAAAAATAAATGAATATTCTCTACTATATTAAGAATTAGGGGCACTGCTAATCTATTTGAATCTGTAGAATTACGAAGTCAATAAGTGAAACCTTTTTTTAAAAAATTGAAATAACTCGATACATCTGTGACGAACTTTCCATCGATTTAGGGAAGAGACAGTGCAGTTGCAGTGTGTTTAAGTAATGGAGCTAAAATATCCCTGTACTCTTTCAAATCCACCGGTCCCTTTATTGACCTGATGAAGGGAGATAGCAAGAAAGTCCATTGCCTGCTGTGTTGAGTTAGTCCAAATATATTTATTGGACTATCGCTTGCAGTGTTTGACCCTTATTTCTACCTATGTAGAATAGTGATTGAAATGTGCGTGTGTGTGTGTGTGTTTTTTTTTAAATCAAGGGTGCATTTATCACTGCAAACCAAAAATGTGTATTTTTTTTGGGTCTGTTTCTGCATACTAGCTGTAAATCTTCAGTGAATCATATTAGCATGTGCAATCTGCAACTTTTATTATTTGATTCTGTCTGACTGTCGGAGATTACTGATAGAAATGTTTATTGTTAAGACCACGTGGAGGGGCATAATCGAACTGGGCGCCCATCTTTAAGGGCGCCCTGGTGAAGGGGCGGGGCATCCCATATTATTGAAACAAGATGGGCGGCCATCTTTCGTTTCGATAATACGGTCGGGGACGCCCAAATCTCATCATTTAGGTTGACCTTAGAGCTGGCCGACCTCGGTTTTCGCCTGTAATGGAAACCAAGGACGGTCATCTCAAAAACGTCCAAATCCAAGCCATTTGGTCAGCATTGGTCCCCTCTCACATGCCAGGACACCAATCGGGCACCTTAGGGGGCACTGCAGTGGACTTCACAAATTGATCCCAGGTGCATAGCTCCCTTACCTTGGGTACTAAGTCCCCCAAAACCCACTACCCACAACTGTACAACACTACCATAGCCCTTAAAGGGTAACGGGGGCACCTAGATGTGGGTACAGTGGGTTTCAGGTGGGTTTTGGAGGGCTCCAATTTACCACCACAAGTGTAACAGGTAGGGGGGATGGGCCTGGGTCTGCCTGCCTGAAGTGCACTGCAGTACCCACTAAAAACTGCTCCAGGGACCTGCATACTGCTGTGATGGAGCTGGGTATGATATTTGAGGCTGGCAGAGAGGCTGGAAAAAAATGTTTTTTTAATTAGTCTGGGCTGTCAAAAGCCCAGACCTGTCAAACACAGGGGCTGGAGGTCCAAGGGGCCACCAGTCCCCAACTACCCCTACCCCGAGCCAAGCGAAACAGGGGCTGGAGGTCTGGTAGACCTCCAGTCCCACCGACCCCCCTGACAAGATCGGGGAGGGGCTAGAGATCTGGTGGGCAGCATCCCCTCAGATGTCCCTGGTGGCCCAGTGGGCTGTGGGTCAATCCCCCCCCCACCTGGTGGTCTAGCAGCCCTTCCCATCCCGGGATGCGCTGGGCGGGGCTTCACACCATAAAAGGCCCCCAGTGCTACCACAGGGCCCTTTGTCATGCAGCTTGGTAAAAGGACGCCTTAGTATATCTCTGACTGCAAAAAGTCTAGATCACTTATTGTTGGTGGTGTAAAATGTTCTTAATAAATGATAAATGATAAACAATAAAGGAATACTAAGGGCAGGTACATGCATAACCGCAGATTAGTGCCAATTAGCACCAATGAATGCAAATAATTGCCAATTATTGGTGGTTTGTGCCAATTAGCACCTAATTTAACAATTAAGTTGTGCATGCAATTGACATTATTTTATAACGCAATTTGTACACTAAACCCTGGATTCTGTATTTGACTTCCAAATTTAGGTGCTGAAATTTCTGTGTGGAGCAAAGATGCACACACGAATAAATTGTTTAATGAGCCATTGACTAGCAATTGTTAAAAATCAATTATTGGAGTTAATTGGCAATAATTAGGATTTACTTGCACATCTGCCTGCATACTATTCTGTAAGATCCGGCATCTAAACCCCCTAGCATGCAACTCAAAAGGGGGCACATTTGTTTATTTCCGATCTGACGAAGAAGGGCAACCTTCGAAAGCTAATCAAGAAATGTATTAAGTTATGTCCAATAAAAAAGGTATCATCTTACTTTCTTTTCCATGTTTTATTTTGTTTGATTTCTATTGATAACCATTAAGAGTGGACTAACACGGCTACCACACCTCTCTACTTAGAATTAGGGGCAAAGCCTCTAATGTCAGGCAGAAACTTTGGGGTCCTTTCTCTAAGGTACACTAACAGATTTAGCACACACGAACAATTAACACACACTAAATGCCATGTAGTCCATTGTTTACCTTTGGGCTGCATGGAAGTTAATGTGCGCTAAATCCGTTAGCACACCTTAGTAAAAGGGGGGGGGGGGGGGCATAGCAAAATACCTACTCTACCTGAATGTAGCTTACCTTAAGCTATTACTGGAAAAATCTGCAGAGCTTAAAAATAAACCCCATCCCCCAACACTCGTTAGGCCTTTCACCCAAAACTGAGAGAGAACTTTATACTAAAAGTTGCAAATAGATTAAAAATATAAGGAGAGAGAGATGATGAATACATATTGGTGATTGATAGTTGTAAAACATTGCACTTTTGCCTGTTGAGCAGGGCCGCGAATAGACAGAGCCGGTCCCGGGGCAGGGCCGCAGCTGCCGCCACCTCCACTCAGGCCGCTGCCACCCTCCACTCCCTTACCTTCCTTTGTCTGCTCCTCCCTCGGACTGTCACTTTCCTGCTCCTGTATGCCGGAGCCCAGGTTACATTTGTACCCCGCGCTTTCCCACTCATGGCAGGCTCAATGCGGCTTACATGGGGCAATGGAGGGTTAAGTGACTTGCCCAGAGTCACAAGGAGCTGCCTGTGCCTGAAGTGGGAATTGAACTCAGTTCCTCAGGACCAAAGTCCACCACCCTAACCACTAGGCCACTCCTCCACTGTTGCTACTATTTGAGATTCTACATGGAATGTTGCTATTCCACTAGCAACATTCCGTGTAGAAGTCGGCCCTTGCAGATCACCAATGTGGCCGCGCAGGCTTCTGCTTCTGTGAGTCTGACAGACTCACAGAAACAGAAGCCTGCGCAGCCTTCTACATGGAATGCTGCTAGTGGAATAGCAACATTCCATGTAGAATCTCCAATAGTAGCAACATTCCATATAGAATCTCCAATAGTATCTATTTTATTTTTGTTACATTTGTACCCTACGCTTTCCCACTCATGGCAGGCTCAATGCGGCTTACATGGGGCAATGGAGGGTTAAGTGACTTGCCCAGAGTCACGAGGAGCTGCCTGTGCCTGAAGTGGGAATCAAACTCAGTTCCTCAGTTCCCCAGGACCAAAGTCCACCACCCTAACCACTAGGTCACTCCTCCACTCCAACTTTAACACAATCACCCAGTCCCAGCACACAGGAGCAGGAGAGAGACACATTGAGGGAGCAGAACCTTCTGTCTGCCTCCAGAAGCCTTGCCAGCACCAGGCCCCCCCTTGGAGGCTGGATCCGGGGAATCTTACCCACCCCCAGCCCCCACTTTGGCGGTCCTGCTGCTGAGCGAATTGTGCGTACTGCATGGCATTCAGTGGCACTTGCTGAAGTTTTGGTCTCTCAGGTTGGAATGTTAGCTTGTCGTTCAATTCAGTGCAGGAATGGATTGATCATGGCCACACACTGTCTCTGTCACAGAAACGGTACCTGATCACCATTAATTTGGAAGAAATGGGAATTTCCTGTTGTGATCCCCTTGTGTTGTGCTGCTCTTTGATATGTAACTTTTCCCTCTCTTGTTTTTTAGATGAAAGAGCATTAACGGAGGAAAAGGTTCTCTGGTGTGAGAATCCGGACTGCATGGATCAAAGGAGAGCCGTCAAGGTAAAGGCCACCTGTTTGGATGGATTTTCTTTCTTTTTCGGGGAGATAAAAATTGAATGATGGCCAAGTACTGTAGTGGGTTTTCTGCACTCCTGAATTTTGCTTTGTTGTGAGGTGGGATGCACGCCCTAACTGAAGTAAATTGAATAGGGTTAAGGACAAGGGAGGGATATATGAGCTCTGATCTGAGAAGTGTCTGCACTGACGACATAAGCACTAAGCAGGCTGTTGTGTCAAAAGGTCTTGATTTGATGGCTAGAACTGTGCGTGAAAAGAGGGGCAGCTATGGGGACAAACTTGACTCTCCTACTGAGTAAAAATATGTGTGTTAATTGGAATTCAGTGGTAACAGAAATATGATCTAGTTTGGTCCCTGACTCCCACTTTCTCTGCTTCTTTTAGTTGACTCATTGTCAACCGCAGAACTATCAAGTTTCCCAGTTCTGGGATGGAGACCTTTTGACTAATTCTACCCATTGACATCAGTGCCTGCAGGTCCCAAAATAAGACAGGGTTGTGCTAAGCAGGGTTGTAGCCAGACTTCGGCGGGAGGGGGGTTCCAGAGCCTGAGATGAGGGGGCACATTTTAGCCCCCCCCCACCGACCCCCCCTGCTGCCACCACCACCTTTGACCCCCCTGGCGCCAACCCTTTTGACCTCCCGCTGCCGCCAACCCTCCCCCGCCGTCGGGTACCTTTGCTGGCAGGGGTCCCCAACCCCCGCCAGTCGGCCAAAGTCCTTCTCTTCGGCGCGGCCACGTTGCTGATCTGCAAGGCTTCTGTTTCTGCGAGTCTGACGTCCTGCATATACAACGTGCAGGACGTCAGACTCGCAGAAACAGAAGCCTTGCAGATCAGCAACGCGGCCGCGCCAGAGAACAGGACTTTGGCTGACGGGGGTTGGGGACCCCTGCCAGCAAAGGTACCCGACGGCGGCGGCAGGGGGGGCAGGGCCAAATCTACGGGAGCCCATGCCCCCGTGGCCCCACGTAGCTACGCCCCTGGTCCTAAGTCCAGGACTGGCCTACAATCTACCTTATGGAACTGGGTAACTTGGAGCAGGCTTCAGTTCTGGCCTCTCCCATGTCTACCGCCTATTAATGGCTTCCTTAAAGAAGGAGTCACTGGTGTGGCAGTGATTACTGCTGCTAGCTAGCTGGTTTCATTGCATACTAGTAAAAAAGGCCCGTTTCTGACACAAATGAAACGGGCGCTAGCAAGGTTTTCCTCGGAGTGTGTATGTTTGGGAGAGTGTATGTGAGAGTGACTGTTTGAGAGTCAGAGTGAAAGTGTGATTGTGTGAGAGAGAGTGTGAGTCTGGGTGTGAGTGTGTTTGTGAGAGAGTGTGTGTGTGAGAATGAGAGTGTGTGCAAGTGTGTTTGTGAGACACAGTGTGAGTGAGAGTGTGTGGGCGAGAGAGAGAGTGTGTGTGAGACACAGATTCTCTGTTTGAGTGAGTGTATGAGACCAAGCGAGTGTGTGAGTGACTGTGTGGCACATAGAGAGTGAATGTGAGACAGAGTGTGTGAGAGTGAGAAAGACATTGTATATGAGAGAGAGAGTGTGAGCCGTGCCCTCCCAATCCATGGCCATCTGTCCCCTGCCCCCTCCATTCATCCTTTTCCAGCAATTCCCCTCTGTCCGTGAGCCCTGCCCTCCCAATCCATGGCCATCCATGTTTGTCTGTCACCTGCCCCCTCCATTCATCCCTATCCAGCATTTCCCCTCTCTGCTTGAGGCCTGCCCTGCAATCCATATCCATCCATGCCCATCTGTCCCCTCCATTCATCCCTATGCAGCAATTCCCCTCTCCCTGAGTCCTGCCCTTCCAATCCATGCCCATCCATGCTCCTCTGTCACCTGGTCCCTCCATTTTTCCCTATCCAGCATTTCCCCTCTCTGCCTGAGGCCTGCCCTGCAATCCATATCCATCCATGCCCATCTGTCCCCTCCATTCATCCCTATGCAGCAATTCCCCTCTCCCTGAGTCCTGCCCTTCCAATCCATGCCCATCCATGCTCCTCTGTCAACTGGCCCCTCCATTTTTCCCTATCCAGCATTTCCCCTCTCTGCCTGAGGCCTGCTCTGCAATCCATATCCATCCATGCCCATCTGTCCCCTCCATTCATCCCTATCCAGCAATTCCCCTCTCCCTGAGTCCTGCCCTTCCAATCCATGCCCATCCATGCTCCTCTGTCACCTGGCCCCTCCATTTTTCCCTATCCAGCATTTCCCCTCTCTGCCTGAGGCCTGCTCTGTAATCCATATCCATCCATGCCCATCTGTCCCCTCCATTCATCCCTATCCAGCAATTCCCCTCTCCCTGAGTCCTGCCCTTCCAATCCATGCTCATCTGTCACCTGGCCCCTCCATTTTTCCCTATCCAGCATTTCCCCTCTCTGCCTGAGGCCTGCTCTGTAATCCATGCTCCTCTGTCCCCTGCCCCCTCCATTCATCCATTTCCAGTAATTCCCCTCTCTCCCTGTGCCCTGCCCTCCTAATCCATACCCATCCATGCTCCTCTGTCCCCTGCCGCCTCCATTCATCCTTTCCCAGCAAGTCCCCTCTCGCCCTTCCATGACCCCCCCCCTCGCATCCATGCTACGCTCTCTCCCATGTCCCAGCCTGGCTCGCCCTCTTCTTCCCCCCCCCCACTTCGCATCCATGCCCCCCCCTTCGCATCCATGCCTCGCATCCATGCCCCCCCACCCCTTCGCATCCATGCATCCCTTTTTTTTTTTTTTAATTCTTTTTAACTTTACCTCCGTGGCGGTTCGTGCAGCGAAGCGTCAGGGAAGGAGGCGGCGCTCCCGACGTCTAGCTTTCCCTTCGCTGTGTTCCGAGCGAAGGGAAGGCTAGACGTCGGGAGCGCCGCCTCCTTCCCTGACGTTTCGCTTCCGGATTTGTTTGTTTTGTCGCGAGGGCGGGGCAGAGACGGCTGGCTGGCTTGAAGGCTTCACACCACGAATCCCCGAACCCTTCAGCCTCAGCCTGGGAGTGACGTCAGATGGCTTCAAGGCTTCAAGGCTTCAGGGTTTGAAGCTTCCGGCTTCAAGCTTCCGGCTTCACAGAACGTTGTCTTCAGAACGTTCACGGTGCGTTTTATTATATTAGATTCTACAGCAGTGTTTCTCATACTGTTCCTGGAGCACCGCCCCCTCCTCCAGCCAATCAGATTTTCAGGATATTCACAATGAATATGCCTAAGACATAGATTTGCATGCAATAGAGGCAGTGCATGCAAATCTTTATCTCATACACATTCATTGGAATTGGCGATTGCATCACGGTACTATGTAAGCCACATTGAGCCTGCAAATAGGTGGGAAAATGTGGGATACAAATGCAACAAACAAATAAATAAAAAAATATTGTTCATATGGCAGTGATATGTATGAGCAATGGGGTAGTTTGCTTTGAAGGAAGAAATCCATATTAGCATTTATACATTTTTTGCAAATCTTTTTTAATTGTACATATGCATTTTTATTGTATATATGTATATACAATGGAAATGCATATGTACAATTGAAAATGATGTGCAAAAATCGTAAATGTAGAATATGCTTTTCATTGATGATACATTGGCAGACTTATACGGTCTGTACCAGAGCCGGTGGTGGGAGGCGGGGATAGTGCTGGGCAGACTTATACGGTCTGTACCAGAGCTGGTGGTGGGAGGCGGGGATAGTGCTGGGCAGACTTGTACGGTCTGTGCCCTGAAAATGACAGATACAAATCAAGGTAAGGTATACACAAAAAGTAGCACATATGAGTTTATCTTGTTGGGCAGACTGGATGGACCGTGCAGGTCTTTTTCTGCCGTCGTCTACTATTGTGGATATCCTGAAAAGCTGCCTGGCTGGTGGATACTCCAGGAACGATTTGTGTACAGCACACTACCCTGAATACCAAAGGATGCTTCTATGCAGCATGTGGTTAATGAATGAAGGCATAAGGAGAAGGAGAAGAACCGCAGTCTTGAGATTCATATCATTGGCTCCTAATTAATTTCCCTTCAACTGAGAAAGAATGATTGCGTGTCGCTCTCTATAAAGCAAATTAGAAACAGTAACGCCAGAATCTCTTCTTTCAGTAGGGTTTTGATTTCTTTCTTACTGCAGATTTTAATTTTGTGGTAGGTGCTCTTGCTCTGAAGCCTTCATCTTATAGGAACAGTCAGAGCTTGTATCTGGGTACAAGGAAATAGTCTAGAGCAGGAGTGTTTTTAGAATATCCCTAATAAACATGCATAAAATAAACCTGTATGCAAACAATCTCCATTGTATGCAAATCTGTCTCCTGCATATTCATTTGGTATAACTGTTGGATTATTTGTAGTAAATAATTAGCAGATTTTAGTACACACAGCTTCAGCTTTAGAAATGTTAATTTCTTTCTTCATCTCTCTCTCATTCACCCCTGAATAATTCACTGCTGAGTCACTTTAAAGTTGAAGTAACAAAACATCTGTTTACTCACAGTTTGTAGTTAGATTATAATCAGACAGGCTTATATTTACATATTACTATACATTTGTCTTATCAGCTCCTTCCATGTGCTTAGATGGTAATGGATGCTCACACCACCATAGATCCTCTCAGGTTAGGAGAGATCATGAGCTCCATGTGCTCCATGTGCTGCATCTACTGTGTCTGACCCCCACAGGAAGTTGCATAGCTGTGTGACCTCTCTAAGCAACTCACATCAGAGGTCACAGAGCAATCACAGAGAAATAATAGGTGACAGGCAATGCATGTAAAATACAATTACATTCCAACAAACCCCTTCTCATGCATAACTGTCATGCAATTATTTATTCATACAAAGTCCAAGCTTTATACGCAGATTCACAAAATGTTCTCTGGGTAACGGTTTGGTCATGATGTCAGCTGTCATCTCACTGGTGTGACAATAGTGTAGACTGATGACCCCTTCTTTCGCCAACTCTCGCACGTTGTGGTATTTCGTTGCGATGTGCTTGGTGCGTGACTGAACCTTGTCATTCTGTGACAGTCGGATGCAGCTCTGATTATCTTCCATTATCTGGATTGGTCTCTTTTCAGCTATTCCGAAATCCAGCAAAAGTTTTTCAATCCACATCAGTTCTCTGCACGCTTCCGATACAGCCACATATTCAGCTTCTGTAGAAGACAAACTCACAATACTTTGTTTATGACTGGCCCATGAAATTTGTACATTTCCATACATAAACACATATCCACTTGTGGATTTATAATCAGAATGATCCCCTGCCCAATCTGAATCACAGTAACATATTAGTTTTGGATTACTATTGGCTGAAACCTTTAATTTACAATCAATGGTACCCTTTAAATACCTTACCATCCTTTTAACTGCAGTCCAATCTGATTTGGTAGGTGAGCTGACCCTTCTGCTCAAAATTCCTACTGCATTTGTTATATCAGCCCTGTATGTGGTAGCTAGATATAAAAGCTTACCTATGGCTGATCTATATTGGATGTTATCTGGTAAAGGTTCTCTTACTGTTTCATCCTTCAGAAAATCAGTGATCATGGGAGTGCTTACAACTTGGGCATCTTGCATACCTAAACTTTCAATAAGCTCATTTATTTTCTGCTTCTGGCTTAGAAGATAAGAACCATCATTTTGTTTCTCAATTTCTATACCAAGATAGTATGACACATTTCCAAGTTCTTTTATCTCAACATTGAGGTTTAAACATTTTACAATGTCCTTGTACTCTTGCTCACTTTTGCTTGCAATGAGCAGATCATCAACAAAAGCTAAAATGTATGCATATTGTCCATTTGTGCACCTAGTGTACAAACATTTATCTGCTTCACCTTGCTTAAATCCTAAATTTGTCAATATTTCATGCAATTTTTCATTCCAACATTTTGCACTTTGCTTTAATCCATAAAGACCTTTGTTTAATTTACACACTAGCTGTCTTTGTTTTGTATTTATGAAACCTGTTGGTTGTTCCATGTACAAGTCTTCAGTTATTTCTCCATGAAGAAACGCTGTTTTCACATCAATGTGGTTGACTTGCATGCCTTTTGAGACTGCAATGCTCAGAAGTGTTCTAATTGTCGTGTGTTTCACTACAGGTGCAAACACTTCATCAAAATCTTCTCCATATTTTTGAAGATATCCCTTTGCCACTAATCTGGCTTTATACCTTTCCACTTTTCCTTGTGCATTCCTTTTTAACTTGAATACCCATTTGCATCCTATAGCTTTCTTGCCAGGAGGTAATTTTGTAAGAATCCAAGTATTATTTTTATCCAATGCATCAATTTCTTCTTGTGCAGCTTTATGCCATTCAGCAGCTTCTTCTGCTGGCATTTTCTCAATTTCATCCCATGTTAAGGGCTCTTGAGCTTCTGCTGACTTTGTTAGGTAAGACAGTCTTGGGGGTGGAACACCTTTGTTTTCCCTGGATGAGCGTCTGACAACAGGTTGGTCTGACCTTTCTGCATCCTCTATATCTGAGAGTCCTTCTCCAATTGATTCCCCTTCTCCAACTGTACTGTCTTCTTCAATGATCCTTTCTGTGTCTGCTTCCTCTGCCTGTTCCTCGTTAGATACAGGTGAGTTGCTTTCAGACATCTGCCTTGGTATGGCATTTATATACACTGGCATGTCTATTATGGTTCTAGTTTCATATTCTGGATGATAAGGCTCATCTGGGATAATCCAGCCTTTATCAACCCTTTTGTTTTCATCAAAATATGTAACATGTCTTATGCCAACAATGCCAGTTTTCAGATTCAAAATTCTATATCCTTTGTGTCCTGGAGCATAGCCAACTAAAATGCCCCTTTCTGTTGTGGAATCCAGCTTATGCCTTCTTTGCTTTGGTATATGAGCATATGCTGTACTTCCAAATGTTCTTATGTGTGACAGGTTTGGCTTCCTACCATGCCATGTCTCATGTGGTGTGCGCTCAGCGCCTTTAGTTGGCATTCTGTTTTGTAGGTACACTGCTGTGAGAATGGCTTCTCCCCATAGTCTTTTAGGGAGATTGCTATCTGACAGCATACACCTGGTCATTTCCACAAGTGACCTAAATTTTCTCTCTGCAACAGAATTTTGCTCTGGTGTATAAGCTACTGTTGTGATATGCTGAATGCCTTCTTGTTCTAGAAATGTGCGCATGCTTTGTGAAGTGAACTCACCACCATTGTCGGTCTGAAGAACCTTTGGTTTTCTTTCAAATTTATTGCTCACCATGGCTACGTATTTCTTCAGCATGTCTGTGACTTGACTTTTCTCTTTCAGCAAATAGGCCACACAATATCTAGAGAAATCATCCAAGAATATTAGCACAAATCTGTTATTTCCCAATGATGGGATATTAAACGGTCCACATAAGTCACTGTGTATTAAGTCCAGCACTTTATTACTCCTATTTCCTGTGTATGCAGGAAATGAGGGTCTTACACCTTTTTGAGTAACACAGTCTATGCATTTCTCCATTTTACCAGCATCTGCACTTATCTGAATGCCGGTGGCCAGTTGCTTACTGTAAATATCCTGGATCACCTTAGAATCACGATGTCCCAGGCGGCGGTGCCAGATTTCCAGACTACATTTACCATCATTCTTCCTTACTTGCGCCATATGTGAGGCTTCACCTGAAATGTTCAGCTTATAAACATCATTATGCATAAAAGCTTCAGCATACACTTCATCATTTTTAGAGATTGTGCACTTACTGTTTTCAAAATGAATCACAAATCCCTTCTTATCTAATGTAGATACACTAAGCATATTGCAAACTGCTTGGGGAATATACAAGACATCACTTACAGGAATTTCTTTAACTTCATTAGATACTTTGCATTTTAAGAATCCAATACCTTTTGCTTGGATCTTAGCAGTCCCTGCGTTTGCAGTTTTAAGAATACCTTCTTCTGGACACATTTCCTGAAAGAAATCCTTAGAATTGGTTAAATGGCATGTGCTCCCCGAATCCAAAATCCAAGTACTTTCATTTGAATTATTATTTACCATAGTCAAAGATTTTTCTGCCATTAGAAAGCCCTTGTGTTTATTATTGTCCTTCATACATTTCCTGGTTTGAAAATTCTTTACTTCCATTGGCTTAGGTGAGCTAGAGGGAGTGTTTTGTGTTTCCTTACACCATTTAGATACATGTCCCTCCTTTCCACATGAGTAGCAAATCAGCTTGCCCTTGGGTGGAGTTTTCCCATAGCTCCGCCTTCCTCTGTTCTTTGCCAAGAAATTTGTTTCATTTCTCTCTGACTTGCTTTGAGAACACATCTCCTCAGAATCATTTATTATGCATTCCTGCCTTAGTTTTGATGTTGCCTGTTCAAAAGATTGCCCTTCAATGGCCTCATTTACAGACCTAAAAACATCAAACTTCTTTGATAGTGAGGTAAAAAGAAATGCTCTTTTCAATGCATCACACATGGGAATTCCAGAAAGTTCTAGCTTTTGAAATGAAGACATAAGATGCATAATGTGATCATTACATTTACTTTTATCCCTTAATTTGGTTTCATTCAACTCTGCCAGCCAAATTGGTTGCTGCTTTGCATATGTAGTTGCATACATAGTTCTCAGTTTATATAAAATGTCCTTTGGTGTATCTTTTCCCTCCACTAATATGGCTTGTTTCTCTGAGAGAGCTTCCAAAAGCATGCACTTCACATAATAGTTTGCATTGTCCCATTCAGCCATATTTTCAGCTGTTCTGTCTTGGTCTAAGCATATATTTAATCTTTTTGCTCGAAGGAGACATATGAATCTTAATTCCCACTGCCGATAATTAAACTCAGTTAATTTAGGCACCTTGAGAGAATAGAACAATGGTGAATTTCTTCCCTCAGCCATTTTCTTAGCCTTCTGTCTGCTGTGTGGGGGGAGAGAGAGACAGACTGAATCTTTCCTTTAAAACTTAAGAGAAAAATGTGGCCTTTTTTTTCTGCCTGGTAATATTTCTCTTCTTTTTCAATTCCTGGACCTGGGCCCATAACCCTTTTGTTGAATTATTTGTAGTAAATAATTAGCAGATTTTAGTACACACAGCTTCAGCTTTAGAAATGTTAATTTCTTTCTTCATCTCTCTCTCATTCACCCCTGAATAATTCACTGCTGAGTCACTTTAAAGTTGAAGTAACAAAACATCTGTTTACTCACAGTTTGTAGTTAGATTATAATCAGACAGGCTTATATTTACATATTACTATACATTTGTCTTATCAGCTCCTTCCATGTGCTTAGATGGTAATGGATGCTCACACCACCATAGATCCTCTCAGGTTAGGAGAGATCATGAGCTCCATGTGCTCCATGTGCTGCATGTGCTGCATCTACTGTGTCTGACCCCCACAGGAAGTTGCATAGCTGTGTGACCTCTCTAAGCAACTCACATCAGAGGTCACAGAGCAATCACAGAGAAATAATAGGTGACAGGCAATGCATGTAAAATACAATTACATTCCAACAATAACGTGAAAACCTGACCTGTTTGTGCCCTTTGAGGACTGAACTTGTACAGCCCTGGTCTAGAGATTAGAACACGGAACTATGTGATTCAGTTCCGGTCTAGAGATTAGAACATGGAACTGTGTGATTCAGCCCGGTCTAGAGGTGGAACTATGTGATTTAGCCTCTGTCTAGAGGTTAGAACGTGGAACTATATGATTCAGCCTTGGTCCAGTGGTTAGAACAGTCCCTGTCTAGAGATTAGAACATGGAACTCTATGATTCAGCCTCTGTCTAGAGATTAGAACATGGAACTATGTGATTCAGCCTTAGTCTAGTAGTTAGAACAGTCCCTGTCTAGAGATTAGAACATGGAACTCTGTCATTCAGTCCCGGTCTAGAGATTAGAACACGGAACTCTGTGATTTAGTCCCAGTCTAGAAGTTAGAACATGGAACTATGTGATTCAGTCCCGGTCTAGTGGTTAGAACATGGAACTATGTGATTCTGGACAGTTCTGTAGCATGAGTTAAAGACTGTCCTCTGTCACTGACGCTTATGTGACTAGTGAGTCACTTCTGGCCCCTGAACTAGACACTTTTCCCTGACACAAAACAGGAGGAAGCTTTTAGTATTCCTCTATTTCTTTAGGACCAAACTGAATAAAGCATGTGACAACCCTGGTATTGACTCATCCAAAGTGTGAGCAGTGTAGAGATAGAGAGAACAAATGTTTGGCAAATATTAGTCAAACATATGCAAGTCACAGAATTCAAGAAAACTAGTGAAAAGTTTTACTGCCTATCTTTTATGCACATTCATATCAGTTTCCTGGATACTAGTGGGAAGAAATTACAGTATAGAGCTTTATGTTTATATTTCTAAAGGGGCCATTTTCTTCCTATACTAAGGCCTGTGCACCTCTCAGTGAGAGCATATCAAAAGCGACGATTGTCATTGGAATTAATTTTCTCTCTAAGTTGTGCGGGAGTCCTCCACCTACATTTCTGCCAGTGGGGGTGCTGTTTCAATATCACATTTTCGATAGTCAGGGACAAACAAGCTTTGCAGTTTTCCAGGGAACCTGCTAAGGAGGTTGGATAAAATAGGAGATGGCAGGAGCATGCTTGGCCCATTCTGGGGAGTGAAGTCAGTAGGCGGAGCTTGCAGCTATATTGAATCACTCAAAACCAAAGCAAACACTTATTAAAACAATAGCAAATGCTTATTGGAAATAATAGACTGTGTGTGGTCCATCTATAAAAAGTCTAAAGGTGTTCCAATTAGATAGGCAGTGTTTAAAAGGTGAAGGATAAAGGCTTTTATTATTTATTTTTGTTTTATTTATTTACTTTATGATTTTCAACAAATGCAATAAAACAAGTAACCACTTGTTCATGAAAAGCAGCTTACGTAGTTATCATAGTATGAGAAACAAAATCAAAGGAAAATCAAAAGAATAAGCCTTCTTAGACCACAAATTTGGGGAGAGTGAAATGTAAATTTAAAGAGAGATCCATAGAGGAGAAAGAAAAGATAAAGGCTTAACATGGATTCTAAAACCATGGCGGATTTATTGTTCAACTTGAACCTGAATCTTTTGTCCTGGAGCTTGCATCCCATCCAGAAAAGACCGCAATTGTTCTGGACTAAAAAATACATATCGAAATCCACTATATTTAATTAAGCATGCATGCATGGATAGGATAACAAAAAAAGATGCTCCAATCTCTCTAGTCTCTTGTCTCATAGCAAGAAAAGCTTTTCTTCTATCTTAGGTGGTTTTAGTAACATCGGGATACAGCCATACTTTTTGGCAAAAAAAAAACCAAGTCTTAACATTCTGAAAATAGAATCTTATCACATTGTTAAGATCTTGCTCGATTCCAGTTCTTTTCTTCCTCCTCCCTTCCGCTGAGACCTAATTTACATTTTTCATGCCTCTCTGAGGACTCCATTCATGGGCTTACTCCCCAGACTGCCCTCTATCCATTTTGCCTCTTTTGAAGTGGCTTGGAATAGCCTAATGGTTAGACCAGTGGATTGAGGATCAGAGATGCCAAGGTTTGCACCAATGATTCTTGTGACCTTGGGCAAGTCATTTACACACATCAATGCCTCGAGTACAAACTTCGGCCCCTATTTACTAAACTACAGTAAAAGAGGCATTTGTACACTACATTGCCACAGGAATATTTACCAAAGAATTCACTAACCTGTGGTCCTTAGTGTGAAGAGAAAGTAAGCCTGTTCTGTTTCTTGTGTGATGTGAAGCTGTATTCAAACCTGTTATCTGTGACTTTTTATTTTAATGAAAAGTTAATCATTAGTGTAGCCAGAGGTGAATTTTGATTGGGCCCAGGGGTGGACTGGGAGGGTCCATGCATTTCCTCCCCCCAGCTTCCCACCCCCAGCATTAAAAATACCTTGGCTGGCAGGGAATTCCCAAGCTCTACCAGCTGTGCCCTCTGAAGACATTTTCCACTGGAATCCTCAGGAGCCTTGTGAACACTGGGGAAGTGGGTGGTGTGCTTCCATCTGCTGATGCCTGCACTCCCCCCCCCCCCCCCCCCCGTGCATGCTCAGTTCATGCGCATGAATTGGCGGATGGAAATGCGCTGCTGATTTCCCTAGTGTTGCCAAGACCTGGGGCTTCTGGCAGGGGATGTCTTCAGTTGGCAGGGCTTGGGGATCCCTGCCAGCTACACTGAGGGTGTGTTGCCACTGCTGGGTGGGCCTGAACCCAAAGTGGGTGGGCCCTTGCTCATCTAGGTCTATTCTTGGCACTGTTTTCTTCAAAGATAGTGATGTTCCAAATTAAATATCTCCTTGAACTGGAAATAGTACTCCTTGGCCCTGAACTGAACAGTTCCTTGCCTCCATCTTGAAAATTTTTTCCACGTTGTTCAGAAAATTCTTGGAGCTAAGGGGCCCTTTTACTAAGCTGCGGTGACCTTTTGCTACCGGCGGTGACCATTTTTCCTGCGTGCCTTTTTTACCGCAGCAAGTGAAATTCGGTTGGTCTCTATCTACCTTGTGTTGATATTGGTATGGCCTAGATTCTCTTAAAGCACAATTCACCATGTATAAATAACAATCATTGCTTGTTTAATTTGGCATCTCTGAAAGCCAGTATCTTAAGAAACTTATTTCACTAGGTTGAAGTGTTTATCAACCATATCTTCTTGTGCAGTCTCTCCAGCGGACCAGTAGTCTTCCTGGACTGTTTACCTGAAGTATTATTTCCTATAGAGATTAATGGCCCTCCAGTCATTCAACAGGGCTTCTATAGAGCTTAAGTGTCCCTGACAGCACGATAGAGAAAAGTTTCTTTCCGAAGATGAATGTCAACAGAAAGCCGCAAATTGTCAGCGGAGTCAAGGAACTTGCACTGAATCTTTGTCATGAATCATATTTCTAGGGAATTTATGAGAGTCTATTTTTATTCTAAGGAAAACAAGAAAAAAAAAAGCCCTTTTGAGAACAGGATCCACATTCACTATTCATTACTCAAGTGCTGCATTCCATACAGATTGCATAGTCAACAGGTTCTTAGCATTAATGGTTTAAACGACGGACGTGCTGTCCTGGAAACGGTTCTTCTCCTTATATTTCAGAAGGATATATTGCGGATTAAATAGTATGACAGTCACAGAGTTTGTGCTTCATTTTTTGGAAAAAAACTCTTGCAATGTGAGCACACCCACGTAAAGTTAATTCTGAGTAAACATCCAGATTTGATTTTACTCCTTTCTTTTATACCATAAATGTTTCGATTGTACGGAGAGATGCTTGAATGCAGAGGGTGTGGTAGAGGGGAAACTGCTTCCAGAAAGAAAAGGTTGTAGTAAGTTATAGAAACATCCCAAGTAGCATTACTTTAGGATTTCTCAGCAAAGAATTTCTCAGGATAACACTACAATTGTTTCTTGTACGTGTGGAGGAGAATTTTGTACCAGTAGGAACCTAGAGAGCATGTATTTGATAAAGGAAAGCAGATGCTTACTTTATAGAATACTAGTAAAAGAGGCCCGTTTCCAACAGAAAGGAAACGGGCGCTAGCAAGGTTCCAGGGCCCCTTCCCTCTCTCCCTCCGTCCTCAGTGTCAGGGTTGCCAGGTGGAAAATATTTTTCCAGCCTAAAGGAGCCCAAAATCCAGCCCAAAACCCGCCCAAACTCAAACCCCGCCCCTGACACCCCCGCCCCCGCATCATCACCCCGCCCCCGCCATCATCAACCCCGCCCCCACCGTCATCGGCCCCGCCTTCCCCGTCACTAACCCCGCCTTCCCCGTCACTAAGCCCGCCTCCCACGTCACTAACTCCGCCTCCCACGTCACTAACCCCGCCCAAAAACGTCACTAACCCCGCCCACCGCGGCCGAAAAAGCCACCTAAAAAAAACCGCCCGAAGCACAAAAACCAGCCCAAAAAACCGCAACCCGCCGCGGGCAAAAATTTCCCGCGGCGGGTCGCGGAAAACCGCCCAATTGGGCGGTAAAACCGCCCACCTGGCAACACTGCTCAGTGTTCCAGACGCCCCTCCCCCCCTAAACCTCCCTCCCTCCCCTCTCCTCCACACCCCTCCCTCCCCCCCTCCTGCTATTCGAGTTCCAGGACCCGCCCCTTCCCTTCCAGTTCCAGGACCCCCCTCCCCCCCTCTGTCGTTTCAGGACCCCCCTCCCCCCTCTGCCCCTCCCCTTCATAAGAGCCGGCTGTTGTTTAAAAGTTTTTACCTCCTGCACGCACGGACGCCGCTTCAGATAACCTTTGCTTTCGTTTCTGTTTCAGCTGTTCCTGTGGTCCCGCCCCTCATTTCTTGTTTGCGGAAGGGCGGGATCACAGGAACAGCTGAAACAGAACTGAAAGCAAAGGCAGTGTGAAGCGGCGTCCGTGCGTGCAGGGCTTCACTGTTGGTGGTGGACCACAGAGCAGGAGGTAACGTTTTTGGGCGGAGGAAATCAGAGGGGGGGGGGGGGGCGTCGGACTGGAGCTTCCGGTGGCTGCTGCTGGGTTCTCTTCCCATTGGTCCGCCCTATGACGTCATCCCCAGGGCGGACCAATGGGAACTGTGCTACGAACCCAGGCATCCAGACGGATGTGCAGAGCTGCAAATTTATTATATAGGACTAGTGTAACAAGTAAAATATATGCTTACAATTTAGGCATCAGTTGCAGAGCTGGGATAAATGCTTGCTCTAAATTGTTTATTTTTCTATAATTTTTTAATACATTTTTACATTTACATTACAAACAAATGCATGGGCAATATCTGTAAATTCAAATAAGAAAAATAAACAGATACAAACAAGGAAATCGTTCCCCATTAATTTTGCCCACAATACAGTTGGATCCAGATACTAGGCAAAAAGAAAGGAAAAACACATATGTATCATTAGAGCATTTGGTAGCAAAACAATACTCGCAGCCGATAAAACAGCATTTTAACTAATGGGCATAACCAAGGGAACCCTAATACTTGAATATCTAGAAAATCAAGGACACAGAAATAATTTGAGGTTTTTAAATTTTCCCAAATCACCTTTAATACCTGCATTGGAAATGCTTAAAAAATATTTTGGAGAAATATTGTGAATACCGGTGGAGGGTTTTTCGCCTATAGTTAGAGCCCAATATATAACAAGGACCTCAAGATCTTCTAGCGTGCAACCTCAGCCTGTGTCTGATTTAAACTTGACTTCCTCCAGTAGAAATCTTTTTGGCATAATTATGGTTTTATAGGCTGTAAAGATCTGAAAGGTCCATCCAGTCTGCCCATCTGTCACACTCATTATTAATTCTTGATTAAATCAACAACGAATGTGATGTAAAATACGTGATCATGGTCCCTCTTTGGCGTTTCTGGGACATAGTCTGTGGTAGAAGTCCACCCAGCCCTGTCCTTGCGTTCCAGCTACTGGAGTTGCTATTGAAGCCCTCTTCAGCCTATCTATCTTGTCATTTGAGGGACACAGATCTGTTCAAGCCACTGAAGGTGCTGTCAAAACCCTTTCCAGCCCACCCTAATCTGGATTGCCATATATAGGACACAGACTTTACAAGTCTGCCCGGAACTGACTGGTTCTCCCGTCGCCCTCCCAGGCCTACCCAAGTACACCTTGGTGGTCTAGTGGCCTCTTCAGAAGCAGGAAAGACCCCTACTCTTTTCTGCCTGCTGCTGCTTCCGCTGCTCTTTGGCTCATACCACCGCTTTTTCAAAATGGCTGCCGAGACTTCAAGAGGCAATCTCGTGAAACTGCTGAAGTCTTGGCAGCCATTTGGAAAAAGTGGTGGCACCAGCCCAGACCAGCAGCAGCGGGCAGGAAAGAGTTGGATTCTTTCCTGCCCTGAAGAGGTACTCCCATGCAGCTCCTACCACCAAATACCGAAATGGATACTACACAATGCTTCCGCTGAATGAATCTTTTATGTGGACCTTCCACATGAACCTTATCTTACCACAACATCACTTTGTATTTGTTTACACCGGAGTCACCAAACACCTCTCCGGTACTAGGTAAGCCACATTGAGCCTGCAAATAGGTGGGAAAATGTGGGATACAAATGTAACAAATAAATAAATACCTCATGGGTGAGTGCAGGGGGTGGGGGGCTGAAAAAAAATATTGATGGTCTATGGGTGCAGGCAGGGAGGGAGCTGTAAAAACAATTGGGTGCTATATGTGAGTGAGTGGGTAGAGGGAGGGGACTGTAGAAAAAAAGTGGATGTTATATGTGGGTAGGTGGGTTGGAGGGGGCTGTAAAGGTGGATGCTATATGTGGGTGCATGAAGAGGGCTGTTCACGCTTTCCCAAAATACTAGGACTAGGGGGCATGCGATGAAGCTACAATGTAGTAAATTTAAAACGAATCGGAGAAAATGTTTCTTCACTCAACGTGTAATTAAACTCTGGAATTCGTTGCCAGAGAATGTGGTAAAGGCGGTTAGCTTAGCGGAGTTTTAAAAAGGTTTGGACGGCTTCCTAAAGGAAAAGTCCATAGACCGTTATTAAATGGACTTGGGGAAAATCCACTATTTCTGGGATAAGCAGTATAAAATGTTTTGTACTTCTTTGGGATCTTGTGACCTGGATTGGCCACTGTTGGAAACAGGATGCTGTGTTCGATAGACCTTTGGTCATTCCCAGTATGGCAATACTTATGTACTTATGTAAAAAAATATGGAAGCTGGGGTTTTGGGAGGGGGCTGGGAAAAATATAGATGGCATCTGTGTACAAGGGGCTGTAATATTGGTTAAACTATGACAATCAAACATATAAACAGCGAGTGACCGAACTCACTCGCAAATACGCAGTAGAGACTTCCCTCTCTGTCCCGCCCCCGTGTCAATACATGATGACTGGGGCGGGGCAGAGAGGGAAACTGCGCTCCCCCCCCCCCGAGTCGCCGCCGCCGCCACCCCTCCACCCGGCCCGGGCCCTCTGATCACAATTAATTCATCTTACATCGCCGCAGCACGCAGGTCAGCTGAGGTCCGGTCGGCCTTCCTTCCCTGCCTGTGTCCCGCCCTCGCCGACGGTATGTCACACGAGGGCGGGACACAGGCAGAGAAGGAAGGCCAGTCCGACGGGAGCTCAGCTGATCTGCGTGCTGCGGCGATGTAAGTTGAATTAAAAGCCAACAGAGGGCCCGGCCCGAGTGGAGGGGTGGCGGCAACTCCGGGGAGGGGGGATACCGGTAGCGGCGACCTTGGGGGGGGGGGGGGACTTGGAAAACCTCCATTCCAATAGTAGCCCGTTTTAACGGGCTCAACGGCTAGTCTTGCAGAATTTGCAAATTTTTTCCACAGAATTTTGTTTTTGTTTTTTTTTTTGGCACAGGATTCTGGCAGGGGTAATAGATGTAGTTAATTGCATCGTGTTATTTGCTATGCAGTTTATACAGGTTGAAAACAATTCTTCTGCATTATTTGAATGAGAAACTGCAGGGGACATCTGTTAACGCAAGGGTTTTGCAGAGACTGTGTGTTGATTTTGGCAGTTAACTCACTGTAATTGCAATTTTACTGCATTTTAGTAAATAAAGCTCGAACAGTGATGTGTTCCAAGGAGCTTTGCCATAGAGATGAATCCTTCCATTCAGTTCCCTTCAATTTCGAAACAGGGACCCTTAGTGCTTGGCTCTTGCAGAATGTACTGGTGCTACCCCTGAGTTCCATCAGCAGCTGTTTCAACATTTTTGCAAATTCTTTCAGCTATCAAAGCAAATGTTAATCTAACATTTCAAAGGCTTTTTAACTCTAAGCAGACGCTGGGTTCTGAGAAGTACAGGGCAATCGTATCGAAACCGGACTTTATGTAAGAGGCCAGGTTCATAACAGAGAAGTGTATACCTGAAGACCCTTGATCAGAGTCCTCTGTCCATGCCTCACTGTTACCCCGATGCTGAGAAACAGAAGCAGAGCCAGGCTGAAGGTGCGGAGAGCGGACTTGTGCTGGTCCGTGTTTTAAATGTGACAGATTTGTGTAAACAAATCGGCGCCAGCACCGGCAGAAGTCCATTTAGGGGAGTGGCCACTCCCCTGGCGCCCCCCCCCCAGCTACGCCTCTACTCAGAAGCAAATGCGGGCGCTAGAGGCCATTAGCGCCGGACTGGCACCCGCATTAACTAGCACAGAATGCTCAGAGGTCTGTAGCACGGGGAACGACAAGCACACCAAATATTAGCACAAATCAGGGGCTTAGCTAGGTGGGGCGATGGGGGCATGGGCCCCCCCGCCGCCACCGACCCTCCCCCGCCACTTTCGATCACCTCTCCTGCTGCCGCCGAAGTCTTCTTCAGCGTCGGTCTCTGGCACCTTCGCTGATCTGTTTCTGTGAGTCCTGACTCCTGACGTCCTGCATGCATGCAGGACGTCCGGAGTCAGGACTCGCAGAAACAGATCAGCGAAGGCGCCGGAGACCGGCGCTGAAGAAGACTTCAGCTGGCGGGGGTGGGAGACTCCTGCCAGCAAAGGTACCAGGCAGCAGAGGCAGCGGGGGGGAGGGGAGGGTCGGCGGCGGCGGCAACGGGAGGGGAGATTGAAAGTGGCGGGGGAGCTGGCGGCGGCAAGTGGGGTCAAAAGTGGTGGGGGGGGTCAGCAGCTGGGGGAGGCAGGCTAAACTGTGCCCCCCACCTTGGGCTCTGGACCCCCCTCCCGCAGAGGTCTGGCTACGCCCCAGGTGCAAATAGCTAATATAGTCAAACGAGGTCATTTCCTATTCCCTTCCAGTGCTCAGAACATTGCACAAAACAAAGCTGCCTTACCGCTGCAAAAATAACGTCAGCTCGGAGCAGGGGTTAGGGTGTTTGTGCCGAGCCTTCTGCTTTACAAGCATGCACGTCTGGCTTTTGGTTTCTTGCTAAAGAGAAGATCGTCAACGGGTTCTGAGCACTGGAAACTCTTGGGCACTGTCTCATTGTTTAGAAGGCTGCAGCAAACTGTAAACAATAATCCTTGTTCTACGAACTGTAAAAATAGTTATTTTTTTCCTTGATTGGCACTAGCGGGAAGAACTTTCTGCAAAGTAATTTCAAACTCTGGCTGGACTACAGTCGCTGCGCTGGGGGGAGGTGTTCCTGCACGGGCTTCCCAGGTTGACTAGGCATGCGCACAAGAGCTGTGCTTACCGCGCAGCTCTTCTACGCATGTGCCGGGCACGTTCCCACTCCTTAAATGAAGTCCACTGCAGTGCTCCCTAGGGTGCCCGGTTGGTGTCCTGGCATGTCAGGGGGACCAGTGCACTACAAATGCTGGCTCCTCCCACGACCAAATGGCTTGGATTTGGCCGGTTTTGAGATGGCCGGCCTCGGTTTCCATTATCGACAAAAACCGAGGCCGCCCATCTCTAACTCCAGCGATCTCAACATTTTAGGAGACCATCTCTAAGGTTGACCTAAATGTTGAGATTTGGCTGACCCCGACCGTATTATCGAAACGAAAGATGGACGCCCATCTTGTTCGATTATACGGTTGGCTCCGCCCCTTCCCGGGGCCGTCCCCGGAGATGGCCGCCCTTAGAGAAGGGCGCCCCCTTTCGATTATGCCCCTCTATGCTATGTATGTTACTCCTCCTCTATTGAAAGTTCAAAATACCACTTCTGACCTCCAGCAGTTAGGGGTCAAGATGTGAAATAAAAGTCTGAGGAGGGTCTAGAGGTTGGGGAGCACGTATTCATGATGGGGGAGGGGTATGGAGGAAGGGGTGTGATGTTCAAGGAGAGGAGGGTCCCAATGAATTTGGTGTGTGTATGTGTGGGGGGGGGGGGGGGAGAGGCTGATCCCCACCACCAGCTTTTTAAAAGATAACAGGCCTGATTTGGAACCCATTATCTCATTGCTGTAGCCTTGAACCTGTAATGCTCCTGGCTGCAACAACAGTAATATAGGAGCTCGTGGTGCTTTTTGTCTGCATTTTCTTTTTAAAATCACATCTCCCACAGCAGATCCTGGCAAATACACATGCGTGTTTGCATGCCCTCATAATATTTTATAAAGGGCTGTGTGTTTGGTTCAAACATGCGTGGGATAAACATAAAGGAATCCTGTTCAGAAGGAATGGATCCTCAGGAGCTTAGCCGAGATTGGGTGGCAGAGCCGGTGGTGGGAGGCGGGGCTAGTGGTTGGGAGGCGGGGATAGTGCTGGGCAGACTTATAGGGGCTGTGCCAGAGCTGGTGGTTGGGAGGCGGGGCTGGTGGTTGGGAGGCGGGGATAGTGCTGGGCAGAATTATACGGTCTGTGCCAGAGCCAGTGGTGGAGGCAGGGATAGTGCTGGGCAGACTTATACGGTCTGTGCCAGAGCCGGTGGTGGGAGGCGGGGCTGGTGCTGGGCAGACTTATACAGTCTGTGCCAGAGCTGGTGGTGGGAGGCAGGGCTGGTGGTTGGGAGGCGGGGATAGTGCTGGGCAAACTTATACGGTCTGTGCCAGAGCCGGTGGTGGGAGGCGGGGCTGGTGGTTGGGAGGCGGGGATAGTGCTGGGCAGACTTATACAGTCTGTGCCAGAGCCAGTGTGGGAGGTGGGGCTGGTGGTTGGGAGGTGGGGATAGTGCTGGGCAGACTTATACGGTCTGTGCCAGAGCCGGTGGTTGGGAGGCAGGGCTGGTGGTTGGGAGGCGGGGATAGTGCTGGGCAAACTTATACGGTCTGTGCCAGAGCCGGTGGTGGGAGGCGGGGCTGGTGGTTGGGAGGCGGGGATAGTGCTGGGCAGACTTATACGGTCTGTGCCAGAGCCGGTGGTGGGAGGCAGGGCTGGTGCTGGGCAGACTTATACAGTCTGTGCCAGAGCTGGTGGTGGGAGGCAGGGCTGGTGGTTGGGAGGCGGGGATAGTGCTGGGCAAATTTATACGGTCTGTGCCAGAGCCGGTGGTGGGAGGCGGGGCTGGTGGTTGGGAGGCGGGGATAGTGCTGGGCAGAATTATACGGTCTGTGCCAGAGCCAGTGGTGGGAGGCAGGGATAGTGCTGGGCAGACTTATACGGTCTGTGCCAGAGCCGGTGGTGGGAGGCGGGGCTGGTGCTGGGCAGACTTATACAGTCTGTGCCAGAGCTGGTGGTGGGAGGCAGGGCTGGTGGTTGGGAGGCGGGGATAGTGCTGGGCAAACTTATACGGTCTGTGCCAGAGCCGGTGGTGGGAGGCGGGGCTGGTGGTTGGGAGGCGGGGATAGTGCTGGGCAGACTTATACGGTCTGTGCCAGAGCCAGTGGTGGGAGGCAGGGATAGTGCTGGGCAGACTTATACGGTCTGTGCCAGAGCCGGTGGTGGGAGGCGGGGCTGGTGCTGGGCAGACTTATACAGTCTGTGCCAGAGCTGGTGGTGGGAGGCAGGGCTGGTGGTTGGGAGGCGGGGATAGTGCTGGGCAAACTTATACGGTCTGTGCCAGAGCCGGTGGTGGGAGGCGGGGCTTGTGGTTGGGAGGCGGGGATAGTGCTGGGCAGACTTATACGGTCTGTGCCAGAGCCAGTGGTGGGAGGCGGGGCTGGTGCTGGGCAGACTTATACAGTCTGTGCCAGAGCTGGTGGTGGGAGGCGGGGCTGGTGGTTGGGAGGCGGGGATAGTGCTGGGCAGAATTATACGGTCTGTGCCAGAGCCAGTGGTGGGAGGCAGGGATAGTGCTGGGCAGACTTATACGGTCTGTGCCAGAGCCGGTGGTGGGAGGCGGGGCTGGTGCTGGGCAGACTTATACAGTCTGTGCCAGAGCTGGTGGTGGGAGGCAGGGCTGGTGGTTGGGAGGCGGGGATAGTGCTGGGCAAACTTATACGGTCTGTGCCAGAGCCGGTGGTGGGAGGCGGGGCTGGTGGTTGGGAGGCGGGGATAGTGCTGGGCAGACTTATACGGTCTGTGCCAGAGCCAGTGGTGGGAGGCAGGGATAGTGCTGGGCAGACTTATACGGTCTGTGCCAGAGCCGGTGGTGGGAGGCGGGGCTGGTGCTGGGCAGACTTATACAGTCTGTGCCAGAGCTGGTGGTGGGAGGCAGGGCTGGTGGTTGGGAGGCGGGGATAGTGCTGGGCAAACTTATACGGTCTGTGCCAGAGCCGGTGGTGGGAGGCGGGGCTTGTGGTTGGGAGGCGGGGATAGTGCTGGGCAGACTTATACGGTCTGTGCCAGAGCCGGTGGTGGGAGGCGGGGCTGGTGGTTGGGAGGCGGGGATAGTGCTGGGCAAACTTATACGGTCTGTGCCAGAGCCGGTGGTGGGAGGCGGGGCTGGTGGTTGGGAGGTGGGGATAGTGCTGGGCAGACTTATACAGTCTGAGCCCTGAAGAGGACAGGTACAAATCAAGGTAGGGTATACACAAAAAGTAGCACACATGAGTTTATCTTGTTGGGCAGACTGGATGGGCCATGCAGGTCTTTTTCTGCCGTCATCTACTATGTTACTATGTTTGTAAAATCCAGGCGGAACTGAACTTGTCCTGTCCTGGATGTCTCGACTCCTCTTTTGATGTTTTATGTAAAATGGAAGAAGCCAGTTTACAAAATCATGCTTCTTTGAAAATTTTATTTTAATGTATATATTTGGATTATGCTTAGCTGTAATCATATCGGTGCTGGGAATGAAACCAACCAAGCGTACGCTGTGCTGTTACTCTAGACAATGTACTGTAGTGGCTATTTACATATTTTTAGTAGTGAAGATCAGAAAATCTCCCGAAGGTTTACAGTAAAGTCCATTTTTAAAAAGTGTGGGCTGCATGCATCCTATATTTAAGCACTTACTGGAATACTGGGAATAAATAAACCCACTCAGAAGTGACTTGTCACATTTATAGCTCAGTAGTGAGAATCTTTAAACCAGTTGGATGTAAATTGGTTGAGTAAAACAACTGGAACATCCCGGGCAAGAGGGAAAGGCAGACTGTTATTTTCACAGCAGAACAGCCCTGTACTTCACAGCAAGTAATTAGAGGGACATGGAAAAGGTAACGTGTTGTAACTTCTTTAAGCATATCTTTTCATCATAAGTGCTTTTCATTGGTTTGCCCCTCTGCAAGGAGGTAAAAAAGGCAATTTCAGAGAGGCGTGGGTGCATTGGCAGTAGCCTGACTAAGCTTTATTGGGCTGATGTAGGCCGTAGCTTGACATGGATCCTGGGTAATTTTTCATCGCAGACCTGATCCAGCCTGGACTCGCATTCACCTGGCTCATCTGTTTTGCCGTCTTGTGGTGATGTTCGTCAGTGTTTTGGCGACGTACATTCGAGTCAAGTTTATATTTGAATTGTGATTCCATTCTGATATGCAGTTCTGAGGAACAGTTTTGCTTCCTGAAATCGCCATAGATATATATTACAGGGACTCCTGAGGCAGGCCTGAGCGGCCGAAACACGACTCATGTCGAGTCCAGGTTTTAGCAATAACCTTTTGATGTGAACTCGTTGAGTCCATTAGAGGTTTTTTTTGTCGTCATCCTTCTTGCCTCCTTCGTTGTGCTTGTTTGCTTTGCTTGACCACTGCGGAGGTCTTTTGTTCTTCTGTATTTGTCGCTTCATCTGTTTTTATTTTCAGTTGTATTGTGAATTTTAAATCCAAATTACCAATGATTTTCCTTTTTGAGAGGCAGAGGAAGAGCAGGAAGATTTCTTCTGATCTAGTTGGGCAGCCCTTCCAACTAATATCTTTGGCCATAATCAACAAGTGCCTCGATTTTTAAGGTACTATCTAAGGGCCCCTTTTACAAAGTGGCAGTAAGCCCAGCCCGGGCTTACTGCTCGCTAAAAAGGAAGTACCGCCAAGCTATTGCAGCAGCCCGGTAGTACTTCCCACCCCCAACGTGCCATCATATCCGGCGCTACAAATCAGCCCTGAAGGAAGCTATTCCAGGCACACGATGCAGCACGATAAAAGGACTGGAGTCTAAAGTTGGGAGTAGAGAGGAGAAGGTCACAGATAAGAGAGACCTGATAAATGGAGTTCCTTGGGAGAGGTAAGAGAGGAGCGATACTGAGAAGCTATAAAAGGAAATAAACCTTAACCAAAGAAGTACTTGTTTTATAGAAATCTTTAGTGTACTGTGGGTTAACATTCGTGCACCCATTGTGCACCTCCATGTCTGGAACCCTAGTGTATAGGAGCATATGTGAACGGTTATATGTGCATATGCCAGGATAGAAACAGAGAAAAATGTAGGCAGATAAGGACCACATGGCCTATCCAGTCTGGCCATCCATGTCATCTACTGTCGCTATCACTCCCTCAGAGACCCTATGTACTTGTCTCAAGCTCTCTTGAATTCAGATACTGTTTTCATCTCCTCCACTTCCACCGGGAGACTGTTCCATGAATTCACCACTTTTTCCGTGAAGAAGTATTTCCTCAGTTTACTTCTGAGTCTATCCCCTTTCACCTTCATCCTATGCCTCCTCGTTCCAGAGCTTTCTTTCAATTGAAAGAGACCGGCCTCTTGTGCATTTATGCCACATAAGTATGTAAATGTCTGTATCATACCTCCCCTCTCCCACCTTTCTTCCAAAGTATACATATTGAGATCTTTAAGTCTGCCCTCGTATGCTTTTTAAGGCGAGAGAGGAGAGATATGATAGAGACCTGAGCGGCATAAATGCACAGGAGGTGAGTCTCTTTCAACTGAAAGGAAGCTCTAGAACGAAGGAGCCTAGTATGAAGGTGGAAGAGGAGAGACTGGGAAATAACCTGAGGAAATACTTCTTCCCGGAAAAGGTGGTGAATTTTGGAACAGCCTCCCGGTGGAAGCGGTGAAGATGAAAGCAGGATACCGCCTAAGTGCTGTTTTGGGAAACACCCACTTAACTTGCGTAGCGCATATTTGCAAGAAGGGCATACATCATGGAGAAGCATTGTCAGGAGAGAGGCAGAGCTCCCACTTACATGCGTAACTTGAAGAATGCTGTAAATTATGTGCATCCTGCTCACACTTACCTCCCCCCCCCCCCCCACACACACACTTATATTCCTTTATAGTCTATGCACTTAGGCACAAGTACATATCCAGAAATACATTCATAATTTTATTTATTTATTTTGCACATTTATATCCCACGTTTTTCCCACAGTTTCGTAGGCTCAAAGTGGCTTACAATGTTCTGATAGGCTATCGCCAGATCAGTGGTGATACGGTTACAATTAAATTACATAGAATAGAAGAAACAGGGAAAGAAGAAAAAACAATTGGGAAAGGATAGTAGAGTCTAAAATGGTCCGTAGATATGTTGTTAGGAAGGACTTCAGGTAATATATTGAATCCTTGGAGTAGGCTGAACCTCTTTGGGCTGGAAGAGATGTAAATGGACCGGACACACCAAGTTGACCGTGCATGATGGAAATGGAGTTGGAATCTGCTCCTTTATCCGTCCATGCCTGCTCCCATGGCATCTGGCACAACGACCCGCTCACTCCCTGACATCTTCAACGATAAACAGCTGAATGAAAAGTGGAAGCCAACAAACTGTCAAATCAGGCCGTTTTCGCAGTTGGAATCGGCAGGACAATGCATAGTAATCTATAAGTTATAGACTAGATTCAGTAAATGGCACACAGAAGCTTAGCGGAGATTGGGTGGCGGAACCGGTGGGGGGGGGGGGGGGGCTGGTGGTTGGGAAGCGGGGCTAGTGCTGGGCAGACTTCTACAGTCTGTGCCCTAAAAATGGCAGATACAAATCAAAGTCAGGTATACACATAAAGTAGCACATATGAGTTTATCTTGTTGGGCAGACTAGATGGACTGTGCAGGTCTTTCTCTGCCGTCATCTACTATGTTAGATTTGGGCACCGAGAAAAATGTGCACTGAGCGCTATTCTAGAAATGGCGCTACAAGTTATGCACCATTTATATAGTGCATAGCACTGGGATCTGCTCCCAACTTTGGGCGTGAGGATTTACGCCAGCTGAAACTGCGCAAATTAGGCGCAGACCGCTCAAATTCTGTAATACCTTGTGCATCTTTAGTGAATGCCCCTGAGTTGCCCATGCCCTTCCCACGGCTGTGCCCCATTTTAAGTTACACGCTAAAAAATTTGTACACGCATCTTTATAGAACAGTGCTTAGCAAGGTGCATGCGTAAATCCAAATTGTTGTCAATTTAACGCCTATAATTGATAGCGCCCAGTTATTGGCGCTAATTGACTCGTTACTCAAATTGCATGTGCAAATTGGGCGCACATTCAAATTTTGCATGTACAATTTTGAGCGCTATATATATATAGAATCCGGGATCATGTGTGTAAGTGTGCACCCCCCCCTCCCCACTCCATCCAGATTCCACCCATGTGAATACCTGTTTGCAAACTACACCCCATCGAAAATATGCATGTAGTTACAGAATATAACATCCCTGGATTTTTGGCACACATCCACAGGCAGCTCCTTTGGCCTAGTGGTTAGGGTGGTGGACTTTGGTCCTGAGGAACTGAGTTCGATTCCCACTTCAGGCACAGGCAGCTCCTTGTGACTCTGGGCAAGTCACTTAAGCCTCCATTGCCCCATGTAAGCCGCATTGAGCCTGCCATGAGTGGGAAAGTGCAGGGTACAAATGTAACAAAAATAAAATAGATACTATTGGAGATTCTACATGGAATGTTGCTACTATTGGAGATTCTACATGGAATGTTGCTATTCCACTAGCAACATTCCATGTAGAAGGCTGCGCAGGCTTCTGTTTCTGTGAGTCTGACGTCCTGCACATACGTGCAGGACGTCAGACTCACAGAAGCAGAAGCCTGCGCGGCCACATTGGTGATCTGCAAGGGCCGACTTCTACATGGAATGTTGCTAGTGGAATAGCAACATTCCATGTAGAATCTCAAATAGTAGCAACAGTGGAGGAGTGGCCTAGTGGTTAGGGTGGTGGACTTTGGTCCTGGGGAACTGAGCTCGATTCCCACTTCAGGCACAGGCAGCTCCCTGTGACTCTGGGCAAGTCACTTAACCCTCCATTGCCCCATGTAAGCCGCATTGAGCCTGCCATGAGTGGGAAAGCGTGGGGTACAAATGTAAATAAATAAATAAATAAATCCACCTGTATGGGCTGATATTCGAGTCGTGTGTTGCCTATTTTAATTATTTCATTTGTATCCCACATTTTCCCACCTATTTGCAGGCTCAGTGTGGCTTACGTGGTACCGCAACGGCGTTCGCCAGCTGCGGTATGAACAAATACAGGTGTTATTGTGGTAAAAGAAGGTTCATGTTTGGTAGATACAGTGGGGGAAGTTAGGGAGGGGGGATGTGGGTTAAGGTACGTCCATTTGGCATGTAAATGTCAGCGCATTCTTTATACAATTATCCTATAATAGACAATATGCAAGAACAGCATAAGAAAGCATAAATCAGAAAGGCTTGGGATTATTTGCATTGATGAAGCCAATGCATAATTCTATATAATATTTTACTGGCTTCAGCATTTTGTGCCTTACTTTTGAGTTTCTTTCGTTTTAAAACCCCCTCTGATTTTTGACCTTCTAGTTTCTCACAGCCCTTGTTTTTCTCTTTTTCTTTTCTACTTCCCTTGTGCATGCAAATGCACGTACCTTTCCTTCCTCGTCTTTGAACATCGAATCATATTGCAGGGCAAGTAAACGTTCGCCATGTTGAACAGATGCCTGTGTTCTCAGGGCATCTGCTTGCCTGCATTACATTTTAATTTGGTTTCTGAATGAATATCTGAGGGTGGCTAATGCATTAGTGATTTTTGAAGCGTTCCTGCTGTTGAGCTCAACAAACATGCTGCTTGCGTGGACGTCTCTGTTTCTCTTGGAAACTTTTTCATCTTTCCTTTGCGTTCTCGTATAGTGATGGAGGAACTAAGTACTCCATGACTGGGATTGTCATAACCAGTGCATTTTGTTTCTAGCAAAAAAGGTTCCGGTACTCAAATGCCAGGGCCACCCTTCAGGGTCGGGGTGATCACTGAGAGACCCACCCCACCATAAACAGGCCCCCTGCAACCAGTCACAGAGTCTATGGCAAGGCAGAATTGGTGTGTAGAGCCTGAGCTCGTTCATTAAAACTTGGGGTCCATGGGTCAATTTTAGCAGACAATGGAAAAGGGGCCGGTACTCGGTACCCCCTCAAAAAAAAGCCCTGGTCATAACTATCTAGTTATGGGCATAGGAGGGAATTCAATAAGTGGCACCAAAAAACGTAAGCATCAAGGGAGAGATTCTATATATGACGCTTGGAAAAATCCACATGAAAATCATTTTCACCTAAGCGTATTCTATAAGATTTAGATGTGGTATATAGAATATGCTTAGTTGGTGTCCCAGCGCCTAAAACTATGCTCATCTATTTACACCAATGAAAATGTGGCGTAAATCTCTGCACGTAGATTTAGGTGGACTGGGCCATATTCTATAACAACGTGCCTAAATTTGGGAACGCCCATGAAATGCCCATTTCTCCACCCATAGCCATGCCCAGTGCATTTTTACTAGCAAAAAAGGTGCCGGTACTCAACTGCCAGGCCACCCTTCAACCAGTCACGGAATCTATGACGAGGCAGAACTGGTGTGGAGAGCCTGAGCTCTTTCATTAAAACTTGGGGACAATGGGTCAATTTTAGCGGAAAAGGTGCCGGTACTCAGTACCCCCTCAAAAAAAGCCCTGGCCATGCCCCTTTTGAACTGCACACTTTAGAATTTAGGCGCAGTTCATTACAGCATACACTTGGCAAGTTATGCATGTAAATTCTAATTATTGCTCATTATTGCTTAAGTGCTTAACAATGGTAATTGGCTTGATAAGCTAATTGAATTACTCACATTGTTATGGAATACACTTAGATTTAGGCCAGGGGCGTAGCCAGACCAGCGGGAGGGGGGTTCAGAGCCCAAGGTGAGGGGGCACATTTTAGCCCCCTCTAGCGCCACTGACCCCCCCTGCCACTTTTGACCCCCCCCCCCCCCCGCCCGCCCCAACCCCCGCCAGCCGAAGTCCCCTTCAGCACCGGTCTACGAGTCCGGTGCGTTCGCTGATCTGGATTCTGTTTCTCTGAGTCCTGACATCCTGCACGTTCGTCAGGACTCACAGAAACAGAATCCAGGTCAGCCACATGCTGTAGACTGGTGCTGAAGAGGACTTTGGCTGGCGGGGGTTGGGGACCCCCACCAGCAAAGGTACCTGACGGCGGTGGCGGGAGGGGGGGGAGTGGCTAAATCTGTGGGGTCCCATGCCCCCGTAGCCCCCACCTAGCTACGCCCCTGATTTAGGCACAGAACGCTAGGCATGACACACAGAATCCGGCAGTAAGATCTATTCTTTAAAGGGAGCTCTCTTTAAAGAATAGCATTTGGTGTGGATCCGTCACCTAATGTTTGGGTGCCATACTTACGCCTGCTGGAAGCAGGGGTAAATGCCGGCGTTCAGCTTAGGCATGCTTCGGGCAAAGTTTGTAAATCTGCATGTAGCTTTTTAGAATGCCAACGACATGCCCCTGGCCGTGCCCTCTTTTTTCAGATACCCGTGATTGGAGTTAGGCACTGTGTTTTATAGAGTAGAATTTGTAAGACTACCAATTAACATCAGCAATTGGTTGTTACTCAATTATTGATGTTTTTGAGCTCATTAGTCCATTTATTTACATGCCCATCTCCGATGTACGCCCAAAACTGGGCACTGAAATTTGAACATGATATACAGAATCTGGAGGGTCTTGTATGGATCTAGGCAGTTGTCAGTTGTCTAGTACTGAATTACATATATTTATTACTTTGTTTGTTTATTTGTTATCTGGCTTCTGGCTCAAATACTTGACCAGTCTATAAACTTGTCCATTAAATGCTTAATTGAACGGAACATCTTTGGAGGAGTGGATGCCAATAGCAAGGACTTTCTTTATCGTTAAGGAAAAAGGAGCCACTTCAGCAAAATTACCAACCACATTCAAACTACACTGCCAAGTCATTTCATGAGTACCTACAAACAAATTCTTTCTTCCCGGTGGAGCAAAAGGGAAACTGCAGGAATTCAAGAGGACCAGAGGATTAATTACTTATCGGCAAAGATGATCCTGAAAAATTGCAAAAGAAGAAAAACAAACTTGAATGTGACATGGATTGATTATAGAAAAGGTTTCAATTCTTTACCACATACCTGGATCATGCAATGCACTGAGGGGTCCTTTTTTCAAAGGCACTCTGAAAAATGGCTTGTGGTACCCTAGGCGTGGGTTTTGGGCGCGCGTTGATCCATTTCTTAGCGCGCCTGTAAAAAAGGCCTTTTTTTGCAGAAAATGAATGCGTGGCAAAATCAAAATTGCTTCGTGTCCATTTTGGGTCTCAGACCTTCCTGTCAGCTGTTGATCTAGCGGTAAAGAATCCGGGCAGTAATGACTTACGTGCGTCAAATGCCATCCATTACGCGCGGCTGAAAATAAAAAATATTTTTCAGACCTGCGAATTGGACGCACACCAAAAATGAAATTACCGCAAGAGCCACGTGGTAGTCAGGTGGTATAACTCCATTTTGGCACACGTTGGGCGTGGGTAGACGCTTACGCAGCTTAGTAAAAGGGCCCCAAAGTTTGTATACAAAACCTTTGCAATGGTAGGAGAGCACGTTATAATGCCTTTGTTTTGCACTATGGTGTGACTGCACCTTGAATACTGTGTGCAATTCTAGTCACCGCATCTCAAAAAAGATATAATGGAATTAGAAAGGTACAGAGAAGGGAAATGAAAATGATATAGGGCGACTTCCTTTTGAGTAAAGTGGCTAGGGCTCTTCGGTTTGGAGAAAAGATGGCTGAGGGGAGATATGATAGAGGTCTATAAAATAATGAGTGGAGTGGAACGGGTAGACGTGAATCGCTTGTTTACTCTTTCCAAAAATACTAGGACTAGGGGGCACAAAATGAAGCTACTAAGTAGTAAATTTAAAACAAATCGGAGAAAACGTTTCTTCACTCAATGTGTAATTACTTTGGAATTCTTTGCCAGAGGATGCAGTAAAAGCAGTTAGCTTAGCAGGGTTTAAAAAAAAGGTTTGGATAGCTTCCTAAAAGAAAAGTCCATAAGCCATTATTAGATGGACTTGGAGAAAATCCACCACTTATTTCTAGGATAAGCAGCATAAAATATATTGTACTGTTTTGGGATCTTGCCAGGTACTTGTGAGAAACAGGATGCTGGACTTGATGGACCTTCGGTCTATCCCAGTATGGCAACACTTACGTTCTTATGAGCCTGCCCACTGAAGTGCAAATTAGCTGCATTTTAGCTATGTATTGCATGCCAAGCTTTCTAAATTGGGGTAACTTTTAACACTGTATCCGTTTTATAAGGCTGTATGGAAAGCATGGAGGTGGGTGTGTGGGTGCCTTGGCTTAAGTCCACTTGCCTTCCCCTTCTGACGCTCCATAGAAATGGAGATGTTTCTCCTGGTAGTTCTTCTACATCCTTTTTATGCTGGAAACATGCTGGAATTCAGTACATTTATCCTGTGGTGACTGAGGAGGGAAAGCTGAAAACATCTAATGGTCTTTGAAATGTCTAAGCTTTAGGGCTATGTCATCTTTTCTCTTATATGCAATGCCATTTTATTGCTATCTTTTCAAATAATTCTTTTAACATAGAAACTCTGGAACTATTAAAAACATTTTTTTTTGCCTAGATGCTCAGTTTTCAGTGCCTTTGAAATATCTACAGAGGATCTTGAAAGACTTCAATCATGATCCCCTTTCTCAGAAATAGCTTATTGATCTACAGATCAAGATATCTGGGACCAGGCTCTGAAAATGTATTCATAGGATGTAAACTACAATAAACAGTGCTGTACACTGGGAAATACAATATAAATTTATAATGCCGCTATATATATATATACTAGACTTTGAGCCCGTAAAAACGGGCTATTATAGGAAGGGGGGGGAGGGTTGAAAGGCCCGCCCCCATCGCCGAGTTCGCCGCTGCCCCTCCCCCTCTGAGTTCGCGCCCCCCCACCGAGCTGTCACCACCCACCTTCCACCCGGCCGGGCCCTCGCTCCGCTATTGAAACAGCGAGGGTCCGGGAACGCAGCACTGAGCTCTGCTGAGCTGCCGACATCGCCCTTCCTTCTTCTTCTCTGCCTGTCCCGCCCTGGTGTGACGTAACGTCGTCGAGGGCGGGACAGAGGCAGAGAAGAAGAAGGAAGGGGCGAGGTCGGCAGCTCAGCAGAGCTCAGTGCTGCGTTCCCGGACCCTCGCTGTTTCAATAGCGGAGCGAGGGCCCGACCGGGTAGAAGGTGGGTGGCGGCGGCGACTCGGGTGGGGGGAGCGTTAGACGGCGGTGTCCCTCCCTCAGCAATGCGCAGTACAGACCCTCTGTGTTCCGCCCCCCCGTCATCACGTATTGACGTGGGGGCGGGGCAGAGAAGGTCTCTACTGCGCATTTGCGAGTGAGTACGGTCACTCGCCGTTTATATGTTTGATATCTCCCTGTTTGACAAAATGATTGCTGTTTAAAATGTTCCCGAACTAGAGTGACATCGGGCCATATGTTTTGGTTTTGTCCTTTTGTGATTCAGTTTTGGAGACCTGTTTGACCATGTCTTTCTCCTCTCTCCCTCTGCTCCAGTGGTGGCCCGGTGTCTGGTTCTCTTTCTGAACCCTTTCCCCGGTGTAGCCACAGCGATTCATTTTTGCTGCCTGTGCCGATCCTGCATCCTTTTCTCTGTCACGTCCCGGCAGTGACATCAGCGAGGGCAGGACGTGGCAGAGGGAAGGCTTGTGGGACCGGCACACGCAACGAAAATGAATTGCAGCCACTAGGGATGCCTCTGAGGTCAATGGGGGAGGCGCATGGGGTTTAGAGACGGGCAGTTACTGGTTCACAGGTGGGGGGGGGGGAGGGGGAAGAGAGAGAGAAATATGATGGAAGGGGGAGGGGCTGAGGGAAAGCTTTTTAAAAATCAAGTGGAGTGGAACAGGTGGATGTGAAGCGTCTGTTCACACTTTCCAAAAATACTAGGACTAGGGGGCATGCGATGAAACTACAGTGTAGTAAATTTAAAACAAATCGGAGAAAATTGTTCTTCACCCAACGCGTAATTAAACTCTGGAATTCGTTGCCGGAGAACGTGGTGAAGGCGGTTAGCTTAGCAGAGTTTAAAAAGGGGTTAGACGGTTTCCTAAAGGACAAGTCCATAAACCGCTACTAAATGGACTGGGGAAAAATCCACAATTCCGGGAATAACATGTATAGAATGTTTGTACATTTGGGAAGCTTGCCAGGTGCCCTTGGCTTGGATTGGTCGCTGTCGTGGACAGGATGCTGGGCTCGATGGACCCTTGGTCTTTTCCCAGTGTGGCATTACTTATGTACTTATGCCACTGAATAGAACTGAAATACATATGGTTTGTTGTCAATGCCAGGCAATAGCCAGTTTGGAGAAAAAGAATTGGAAAAGATCACAAAGAACTGGGCTTTACAAATTGAAACTGGAAAAATCTGAAAAGAAATCAATGGGACTTTGGCAACAGAGTTTACAAATAATTAGAATTGCTTAACCTGTAAAGACTACTACCTTACCTACAAAAATTAGCCTTATTTGGATCTGGATATATTCTACAATGATACCTCTACAATTTTAAGTCATTGGGTAGGACTTGAACTTGTGGAGGACACGACCAGTCAAAAGACTGTGATGGTTTTTCAGGCTTTGATGATCTATCTAGGCTGTAAATAATGACTCCAAAAGCAGGGACAGCACTAGGGGTGGGCAAACAGGGCAATTGCCTTGGGCCCCCATGTTAAAGGGGGCCCCAAACCTTCTGAAAGCTGAAAGAGAGACAGCCTACAGGCAAGCTTTGGGGCCCTCTCCCTAGTGTCTGCCCTGGGCCCCATCATGTCTAGCACCGGCCCTGACCATAAGTGTGTGGTCTGCTTGTCCGATCAAAAGCTGTCATTTCTAGTCTTTGACATTTTATATTCGTGTAGGATGACAGATAATGTACTACTACTTGACATTTCTAAAGCGCTATTAGGGTTACACAGCGCTGTACAATTTAACATAGAAGGACAGTCCCTGCTCAAAGGAGCTTACAATCTAAAGGACAAATGTACTAATGTACAATGAATGGAGAGTGGCCTAGTGGTTAGAGCACTGGTCTTGCAATCCAGAGTTGGCCGGTTCAGATCCCGCTGCAGCTCCTTGTGATTTTGGGCAAGTCACTTAACCCTCCATTGCCTCAGGTACAACTAAGTACCTGCTATGTAAACTGGTTTGAATGTAGTTTCAAAACCACAGAAAGGCAGTATATCAAGTCCCATTTCCCTTTCCCTATCTGAGATTCTACATTGAATGTTGTTACTATTTGAGATTCTACATGGAATGTTGCTATTATTGGTGATTCTACATGGAATGTTGCTGAGTGGAGGAGTGGCCTAGTGGTTAGTGCAGTGGAACATGGAATGCTGCTACTATTGGAGATTCTACACGGAATGTTGCCAGTGGAGGAGTGGCCTAGTGGTTAGAGCACCAGTCTTGCAATCCAGAGGTGACCAATTCAAATCCCACTGCTGCTTCTTGTGATCTTGCCTCAGGTACAAACTTAGATTGTGAGCCCTCCTGGGACAGAGAAATATCCAGTGTACCTGAATGTAACTCACCTTGAGCTACTACTGAAAAAGGTGTGAGCAAAATCTAAATAAATAAATAAATGTGGGTTGATTATCCATAGGTCCAAGGGAGATATTCTTTGTTAGATTATTAAGGAGCCCTTTTACTAAGCAGCGCTAAAAAGTGTCCTGCGCTATTCCTAGCGTAGGTCTTTCCTGCACAATAAAAGCCACTTTTAACGCTTCCGGGAAATGTCCAGTTTTTCTATTTCTATAATAATGGCCATGCGCTAATTTTCCCATTACCGCGTCAGCACTTACCAACACCTCTTTTGTAGGCGGTAACAGTGGCGTAGCCACAGGTGGGCCAGGGCCCACCCACTTAGGGCTCAGTCCCCACCCAACAGTAGCACACATTTAGCAGTAGCTGGTGGGGATCCCAAGCTCTACCAGCTTAAGACTTCCCCCTGACGGTAACGAAAACGCTACTCTCCACGATACCGGCACCTGGGCGGTAAGGGCTCAGATGCTAATTAATAAGCACAGAACATGCCTACTTTCTGCCTAGACCTGCCCCAGCGCTAAAAAATAAACACTATATTTTAGTGCATAGGTAGCGTGGCACACCTGCAAAACTATCATGGGATGCCTGAGCAGTGGCATTTCTTGGTCGGCTGCCACCCGGGGTGGTTTGCCGCTGCACACACCCCCTCCCCCGGGTGCAGCATCATCCATTCGTCCCCATCCCCCCCAGGTGCAGCCTGACACCCCTCCAGGTGCATTCTTCCTACCTGCTGGGGTGCTGGGAGCAGCCGCGTGGCTGTCAGCTCCGCCGGTTCCCTTCATCCTCTGCCCCGGTACAGGAAGTAACAGAAGGGAGCAGGGAACCGGTGGAGCCGACAGCCGTGCAGCTGCTCCCTGCACCCCTCCTGCAGCATGCACCCGATGCGGACCACCTCAGTATGCCACTGTGCCTGAGTGCAGCCCGTGGGTAGTACATTTTGACCTGTTGTAAGCACAGATTAATGCTTACTGCAGCTTAGTAAAAGGACCCCTTAATGCATATGCTTAGAGAACACCTGAGAATGATCACATAGGTTTATCTGTCTGAAGTGCTTCCAAATGCAGATCCTTGTTTCCCCATGAGACAGGGCTCTAGGGTATAAATATTTTGTTGAGGTCGAGAAACCCTCAGGAAGAGCAGTGGAGTGCAACGGGTGTGACAAAGGACAAGTTGTCTCCATTTGTTTTCCTTTTCATGACAGACTGATCTCATTCTGGTTTCATCTTCTTGCATGCCCAAACTGGCTGTTTTTGTGTCATCGACAAGTTATTTCCTTCTGTTTCTTTTGGGCATCCAGCTCATTTCTGGTGCCATGAGCCGTCACTCGCAGCTGTCCAGGGATTTTCTTCTCATTTTGTTCATTGTTTTCTTGTCAGTTTTATGACCTGGCCTTTCAAAAGGATGAAAAACAGTAAATAAAACATAAGTCAATAAAAATAAAACATACTATGAACAACATATCAATTATATAAAACATAACAATCTGGACAGAAGTGTCAACTAAACAATTATCCCTAAAAAGCAGCCTCAGAAAACCAAGCCTTGCCAAGTGTTAAAAGAAAGTAGGCTCAGAAATAATTTTCAAATCCCTCCAAAAATTGTGTTTCTCTGTACTTTGCTCCGAACACTGGCTCCCTGTCTCCACCCATAGTAAGTTCAAAAAGTCCTCCTATTTGTCTTTAAAGGCTGCTTCCCCATTGCTCCCACCTATACTAGTGACCTCCTCATGCCATACGTTCCTTCCCCGTGCACTCCACGACAGTCTCCCTCCCTTCCCCCTCAGCCCTCCTTTTAAAAATATCACGTGAAACTGCTTTCAGCTACCTTGGCCCCC